>NC_135784.1:155109149-155411371 GCF_051106095.1 Pogona vitticeps | reverse complement strand
TTTTGGTCTCACTACTGAATGACAATTGCCATTTGCTTTTCCCCATTTGTGGAAAGCCACCCCCCATACCCCACATGAGATCTGGAAAGACACAAGAAGCAGCACAGACCCTGACAGAATGAAATTTAACGGCGATAAATGCAAAGTTCTACACCGGGGGAGGGGGAACAAATGCACAGGTACAAGATGGGGATACTTGGCCTAGAAATACTACAAGTAAGAAGGATCTTGAAATTGTTGTAGATCACAAGCTGAATATGAGCCAACAATGTGATGTGGCTACAAAAACAGGCAAATGCTATTTTAGACTGCATTAACAAAAGTATAGTCTCTGAATCGCATGAGGTACTAGTCTCCCTATATTCAGCCCTGGTTTGAATACTGTGTCCAGTTCTGGACACCACACTTCAAGAAGGATTCTGATAAATTGGAACAAGTTCAGAGGAGGGCAATAAGGATGATAAGGGGATTGGAAACCAAGCTCTATGAAGAAACACTGAAAGAACTGGTTATGTTTAGCCTTGATAAAAGAAGTCTGAGGGGAGATCTGACAGGACTTTTCAAAACTTGAAAGGTAGTCATACAGAGGAGGGACAGGGTCTGTTCTCAGTTATCACAGAGTGTGGGACACGTAATAATGGGTCAAGTTACAGAAAGCCAGATTTCAGTGGAATATCAGGAAAAACATTTTACCGGTAATTGTCAGAGATGTACAACAATGGAATCGATTACCTTGGGAGGTGGTGAGTACTCCAGCACAGGAAACATTAAAGAGAAAATTGGACTGCAATCTGTCAGATCTGCTTTGATTTGGATTCCTGCACTGAACAGGGGGTTGGCCCTGATGGCCTTATAGGCCCCTTCCAACTCAATCGTTCTTTGACTCTATGATTCTATGAAACATTCAGCTGTCTCTCTTTTGTGGTGAAAAGAAACTTAGAGAACACCCATGTGCATCTTCCTATTCGGTCTTCCCCTTGCTGCTTAGAACACTTCTCAGTAAATTTGCATTGTGTACAAATGCATCACTTTCCACATGAGGAATGCAACAGTGAAGGAGGTCATGTGAAACATTCCCATGATCATGTGTTAGAAGAAATGGAGGTTGCACCTAATGAAGGCATCAGTCCCAATCTAGAAAGAATTCCATAGACATGGGCCAATCATTAATCAGAATGCTGTCTTGATAAGGCACAAGGGTAGGATAATTATCAGAGGCAGTGATGACTGCAGGTTGTGTCACAGAAAAATTGCCTGAAGAGTCTTGCTTGTGAACATCAGAGAGAGAGAGAGAGAGAGAGAGAGAGAGAGAGAGAGAGAGAGAATCCTACTGGCTATTAGAAGGTTCAAGATTCAGCTTCCCTTGTAAAGAGTTTGAGGAAGACATTAACACTATTTTAGTCAACACTTTTCCCTGTTCTTCACTTCACACAAACGTAGTTCTACATTAGCAGTAGGGAGCAAGATATGTGTAGCCCATTTGAGAATGGATGGGCTTGATTAGAACGATCTAATCTTCCCTGACCATTCACATGGAAATGACTCCTGCCAATATCACTTAATCAGTGAGTCACTTTAGGATATTGGCAAATTAATCACTTTCCCCTGCTTGGCAGAAGGTAGAGGAAAAGAAAAAGAAAAGAAAAAACTGTATGTAGACTTTGCTTCACTTGAAAAGACTGGTCAAAAAACTGTTGCAGTCAAATCCATGGTGGTGGCTTCGTCTGCAGGCAGTTTTTTTTGACTCGCCCTTTAAGAAAAAGCAAAGAAAAGATTTAATTTTTTTAAAAAAAAATAACTGATGTAGTGCACCAGTGATAGTCTACACATATTTTAAAAACATTTTTCACTTCCTCTGCTGAACAGGGGAAGTGATTAATTTGACAATATCCTGAAGTGACTTGCTTATTAAGCCACTTCACATTATTGACAAATTGAAATATCCAAACCAGAGCAATCTTACCTGCACTAGAAAAGCAGAAGCTTGACAAGGGCCAGAAAAGTGCAGGTAGGAATGCTCTAGGGGCTGGCTGGTGCATTCTAGCAAACATTTTGTCTTACTGCTGTCTTGAAGAGCACACCAGACTGTCCTTTCACCACTCCAAACAGCAGGCTAAACAGCTCATTGGTAGTCAGCCTCTGAGGCACTTTTCCCACCTTCCATTGCCCAAAGGAGATGAGAAGGGAGAGGAGGGGGGCCGGTTGCCCACTTCCAACAAAGGGGTGGTGACTCCCTTCTCATGCACTGGTTATGCTGATGCCCTGTAAAATGGGGAGCATACTGCAACCTCCCTTCCCCCATGTGCAGTGCAAGATTTTTATGAGGCCAAAATGGGAGTGTGGAAGATTCTCACGGATTCTCACGGTAGGGAATCCTAGGGTCCTGCAAATAAGAAGTTGGGAAATGCTGCCTTTGACATATGTACCTCAACAACAAGGCGTGATACTGAAGCTCCTGTTTGTGAACCACTGATAAGGCACAACATAAATCATGTTAAGTACAAGGAATACAATTCAAGAAAAGTGATGTGCTATGACAAACAGACACCTTTCCTTTCTTGGGGAGCACCTCTATAATCTTTTTGCCTTGTTTGACTCAAAGAGCAACTGTGACCAGAATCCTTATGCCTGTGTGAAGAATAAGAAAAAAACTAAATTTGTAGTATCTTTGGAGGAGACAATGGGATTGGCCGACCTGTGTAATGGTGGGTATGCAATTTTTGATTCCTATTGGGCAAACTTTCACAGCTTTCTTCCTTTCTGAACTCCAGATCTATTAAATCCTTTCACAGAAGATTTCTGATTGGCAGCTTTCCCCCCCCCACACTTCTAATGAAAGAGAAAACATTCTTGTATAAGTTATATCAACAGTGCATCCTGGGTGATTAAAATCACTAGAGACTGAAAGATATAAAAGGGATAGGACAGCCTCAGATTGAACCTTGTTGTCAACCTATTTTACACAACTACCTGTGAGTCATGCTGTAATCACCCAGAAATGTAACTCTTGTCACAGTTTTCTTCTCAAATGCTTCAGTGGTCTTATATGTCCCTCTCTCTGAAAGCAATATCTTTCTCTGAGGGTTATTACCTCCATTTCTACTGTGATCTTCTGTTCTTCCACAGTGTTAATCTTCTCTTAGGCTTAGATAGATAAAACTAAGAGCACTTGAGAGTATTTCCCCCACCCCAAAAGCATCGCTGGTACCCTCTTCAGTGTTTATGTGTGTTGAACTCTTCTGGCAGAAGTTACCATGGCAGTCTGATGAAGGTTAAGGCTATGTACACTAGGTTGTGTGCAACCAGGACCTTCTCAGATAACTGGGGCAACTTTTGGAGATCCATGTGTGGGTAAACATTGAACAGAATACTGGCCCTATGTTTTTAAACGAACTGACCTGATTTACTCTTCTCAGACTGCTACAATGATGAGACGATATGAATCATTTTTGTGATGTAGTTCTTGGTTCAAAATGTACACCAAAACTGTGTTTTGGGTAACAGTGTGCACAGAAATTTGTTTAATGATCAAAAGCAGACAAAATATGAATGTTAAGAGTTAGACAGGTACAAGTACACGTATTTTCTGAACAAATACATTAAAAGTGATATAAAATATTTAGCAAGGTTTTTAAATGACAGATTTTGTAGTAGACATAAAATGGAACAGATTTATGAATGATGTGCATTACATTAAAAGCTCTGTTTTCAGCACATTTGCATAATGGCTGTCCAGATCCTTGTTCACCATTTGCAGCGAACCATCAGAAAGCAGGCAAAATACCTTTGGAAAAAGGGTGCATCTTCTGCCCTATGACCTCCAATAACTAAAAGCACTGAACTACCTGTACACACTTTCCTGCTGGTACTAGGTATCTGTGGATTCCCAGTGTGGTGCAGAATTCACCCCATTTCTCTTTGGAGTCCCTTATCCCTTATTTTGTGGTTCCCAGTGGGGTGTAGTGAATAGAGTGATGGACTAGTTCTCTGGAGAACAGAGTCTAATCCCCATGGAATTGGCCATGGAAACTGACTGGGGGAGTAGAACTGGTAAAGCCACTTCTAAAATATCTCATTTACCTGTTAGGGTTGCAATAAATCTTGACAGCACAGAACAAATAGGTATTTAGCTTTCACATTCACTTGTGTTAGAGACACATATAGACTAAGGAAGCCAATTATGCCTAGAGATGTCAGGGAATGGTATAAAAGTCACTTTTCCAAAATGGGAAATATGGAGCAGGATCCTGAAGGCTCAATTTCTCTCACTCTCCCCTCCTACTGACATTTATGTCAAATAAGCATTGATCTCTGTACATATTACACTGCATTTGTATTTATTTTGCAAATTGTAGCATCACCATCAATAGATCAACACATTTTGATGGGAATGAACCAAACCCCAAATGATTGCTCTCATTCTGAGCCAGTTTCAGTCAGAATCAGTATAAGATCTGAAGCATAAGTGTTCCCCACCTTTTTGACCTGAGCATTGATTCAACGGGGAACTTCTCCTTGCAAAAGGGGTCCTTGGCCACTACCCTCTGCTGACTCTATGTTTGAAGCAACAAGGTGGCACTCAACCTGCATTCATAATAACAGGAGTGTTCCTTTGGGAAACGCTGTCTCTGCATGGTAGCATTGTTCCCATTTCAGTTATTCGTGGCATACACTGAGCAAGGGGGCACACTCTTTCTGGCAATACCTAGGCAAGGAGCACTGCTCTGGCAAAGACCATCAAGACGGAATTTGCTTCATTGCCATTTTGGAGCTGTATTCAGAAGCAAACCGGCTTTCCTGTACCCAATCATAAACCTCATACAGTATTTCACCTATTAAGGAGGCAGAGACTGTGTTTTTGATCACAGAACAACTGTTTAATGAAAAGCCAGAAAGAATCTGTTTCCTTACAAATATCAGCTATATCCAAGAAGTTCAGGTGGCAGACCTTGGGATATTTCGTTTTCATGGAGCTCCAGCTCATAGAATACACCAGGTAATGTAGTCCAAAAAAGTGCTGTTGCCAGGTTTTGATTGTACATTAATGGAACAAACACAAAACAACTATATAGGAAAAGCAATATGACAAACAGCTGTTGTGATCTATACCGGTGGTTTCCAACGTTGGGTAACTCAGGTGTTCTTGGACTGCAACTCCCTGAAACCTTGGCCAGTACAGCTAGTGGTGAAGTCCAAGAACTGAAGATTGGGAGCCAATGATCTACGTCATCCAGTCAATAGTCAGCTCCCAGTTAGGGAACTGGGAATCCCAGTCTACCAGTGGTGTAGATCCAGGTTGAAGTCTATATATCTTGCTGTTGACTAGCTAGGGAGTGCAGCTGCAACTGTTACATTTAAATGTTTGTCTCCAACGTTCTGCCGTGAACTCTTCCTTTCTACCTCTCAGCTTCCAGTCAAGGAAGTGATCAAATGGCTGCCTGATTGCACCAGAAAGGGCCTCTTTAATGGGAGCGATCTCCCTTAAATCAACCCTTCAATCTGCTGGGAAATTGCTCCAGCCTGACCCTCCCCCCCCCCAAAGCAGTAGCCCTATGGCTGGACTAAAAAGGCCCAGTTTGGCCATGGATAGGGGTTGGGGTATGACAGGTAGTTGTACCATGAGCCTTCTCCATGCTGGGAAATGTTGTCATTCAGGTGAGGATTTACATCTCTAACACAGACTTTAAATACAGACTCATTGGTTGAAACCCTTTTGCTCAGCATAGTAAGTTGCACTAGAGTAGGCCCATTGAAGGGGGGCGTGGTGGCACTGTGGGTTAAACCACAGAAGCCTCTGTGCTGCAAGGTCAGAAGGCCAGCAGTTGTAAGATGGAATCCACGTGATGGAGTGAGCTCCCATTGCTTGTCCCAGCTCCTGCCAACCTAGCAGTTCGAAAGCATGTAAATGTGAGTAGGTAAATAGGCACCACCACAGTGGGAAGGTAACGACGTTCCATGTCTAGTCGCGCTGGCCACGTGACCACAGAAATTGTCTACAGACAAACGCTGGCTCTATGGCTTGGAGGTGGGGATGAGCACCACGCCCTAGAGTTGGACACAACTGGACTAAAAGTGAAGGGGAACCTTTACCTAGGCCCATTGAACCAATGGAACCTCTAGAGGAGTTAACTGCCAAATCGCTGCAAATTCCATGGAGCCACTCTAGTGTAACTTACTACACCAAACAACAGGATTTCAGCCATTTTGTATGAGTCTCTATTTGTTCCCATTGTGATCATGCTCTCAAAATGAGAAATAATATTCAACTGCCATATTGGGAATATGATGAGTACATGCAACACTTTTGCTTTAATTATTTTCTATCTGTATTGTAATTTCAAATAGTCTTTGGACTTGCAGTTGACGTCTTGCAAAGGTTATCTTCCTTATCTAAATTAGCATGTAGACACATGCAAGGCACCGTGAGTTTGTACAAATAATTGATCTCTTTTTCTTTCTTTCTTTCTTTCTTTCTTTCTTTCTTTCTTTCTTTCTTTCTTTCTTTCTTTCTTTCTTTCTTTCTTTCTTTCTTTCTTTCTTTCTTCCTTCCTTCCTTCCTTCCTTCCTTCCTTCCTTCCTTCCTTTCTCTCTTTCTTTCTTTCTTTCTTTCTTTCTTTCTTTCTTTCTTTCTTTCTTCCTTCCTTCCTTCCTTCCTTCCTTCCTTCCTTCCTTCCTTCCTTCCTTCCTTCCTTCCTTCCTTCCTTCCTTCCTTCCTTCCTTTCTTTCTTTCTTTCTTTCTTTCTTGCAAACATTATACACTACTTTTTATTTTAATTGCTGTTTAATTGCTTACAATATGGCTTGGAAACCGTATCAAAAAGACTTACCATGCTACAAAAGAGCATCTCTTTTGGAACATATTAGATTAAACCAACCAGAATAAAGCCACTAGAATACAGATAATATTCAAAGCTGTGAGACATATACAATTTCCAGTCTATATTGGCAGCTGTTGGCTAAAAGTGTGATAGCTTGAAATTCAGATCAAAAAATTGGAAATGGCATTGTAAAGTTATAAGTAAAAAAAGCTTCCCCAAAGGATAGAATATTTTATAAATAATCAATGGGATCCCAAAATGACTTTTCTTTTGCTTTTCAATCCTGTAACCATGTCTGTCCCTTGCCCCATAATGTTTACTTGTCACAGACAGAAATGGGACCATGTGCATCAATATGTGGTAACTTGGTGTACCCATCATTCTTGGACTGCAACTCCCTGAAACCTTGGCCAGTACAGCTAGTGGTGAAGTCCAAGAACTGAAGATTGGGAACCAATAATCTATGTCATCCAGTCAATAGTCAGCTCCCAGCTAGGGGAGATGTTTTTTTAATGTAGATCTTTTTCAGTCCTGGAGATAAATATGTGCCCTATGTTTATAGAAGAGGGGTGTGTGTGTGTGTGTGTGTGTGTGTGTGTGTGTGTGTGTAAAGCATCTTGTACAGTCCCCCTTTTGATGTTCTGTTTGAGCTAAGGTGGTCATAACCAAGCCCACTATTTTCTACAATAACAATTATATGTGTGTTTCACAGGTAACCGGCCATTGAGACAGAATAAAATACAAGATATACTGCTTGGGCCACTGAGGACAGCAGCATTATTTTATCAAGATGGCAACCAACAGCAATAAACCCAGGCAATCTGGTCAGTTACATTTATGAAAAGCTTAAGCTCTCAAGAAGGTATCAGAGTTTAATAATGAGAAGTATTTTGCTCTTTTCTGAATTTGTTCTGAAGATTGAGCTGAGAGACCATGTAAAGACTTGAAATAAGACATGTTTTAAAGATCTCATGTCATATTATATCATTGGAGTGCGTCCAAAGTTTCAGCCTACTCTTCTGCTATCTTTTAGGTCTAGGAGTGGGGGGGGGGGGAGTCAGGCAGTTATTCCATAGACATTGGCAATTCATCCATGATCTTAAAGTCCACAATTTTTCCTTCATTGCCTGGAATGGAATATCCAATCCCTTGTTTGTAAGGCAGATACTTGGCTGAACTATTTGATTGATCAATCTATTTCGGTGGCTTTTATTTTGGAGACATGGTTTGCTCAGCATGAATCTCCTAAACATGTGCACCACGGTTTGCAGTGTCACTCAGTGCCAGCAACACAAGAAGATCGCACAATCACACACAGAGCCATTCAGAGCACTAGGAAAGGGAGGTATAACACCCAGCAAGCACTGGGAGCCAGCATTCTGCAGAACTTCAACACCTCAAGGTTATTTAAAGCAAATTAACAATGACAGTAAAGTAATTTCTCTGGCACTCTCATGGTCTCTTCCCCCCCTCCCTTTTCTTCTGCAGCCACATCTCCCTAGAATGTTTAGAGGAATTTAAACGGATTGCCAGTATATCTCCCGAAACAAAGACACTTTTCCCATTATATATTCCCTAGCCTTCTGTGGAGGTGCAGAAGAAAGAGTGTTTATGTTTCCATTTGAAAGGGCCCCTTATGCAGAGCTGTGGATGGGAAGTGACAGTGTATATTTTTCTGGCTTACATATATTTATCTACTCCAAAATATAAAGCTCAAATTTACAACAGTGACTGGCTTCAGATGATTCTGTTGGGGGCAGCTATCCCCCTCCCAACGTCTGCCTGATTTCCCAACAAGATAAGAGGGTCTTAAAAGAGTGGGGAGGGTGCTGTGCTAATTAATGAAGTGACAGGAGTTGTGAATTATAATTTTGACTTTGAGGAGGCTGGGTGAGTCCTGTAGTAGAGCGACATACTGGAGTTTCTGAAGGAGAAATCTCTTGCGCCCGTCTCAGTGGCAACAAGAGAGCTCAATTGCTGCTCCAAGAGGAAACGAGGCCGTCGTCTGCCACAGAGGCTGTTTCAAAAGAATGGCAAACCACATCAGTCAAAAGCCTCACCAGTCTTTACATCATGGCACTGATGCAGTTAAATCCTAATTAACCTGTCAGAGATTAATGCAATGGTGCACTTCAAAAGCACAGGGGAATGATCGGAAGAGATGCAGAGAAAGGGCAGGAAAGGTCCTGAGGGCACATGTGCCATCTTGTACTGACTAGTCCTTAGGATGGTAACCCCAGGGTAAGTTCACAGGGTACTTGCCTTAGACTGATTCACACCATTGGTCCATGTAGCTCTGTATTGGCTATCATGAATTGCACTGGCTGCCCAGGGCTTCCAGCCTTTGTAAGACTTCCTGGATTTCCTGGTTGTCTCCTATCCAAGTCAAGGAACCACCGAGGGACCACCTCAGTGGGAAGGTAACAGTGTTCCGTGTCTAAGTCGCACTGGCCATGTGACCACGGAAGATTGTCTTCGGACAAAACGCTGGCTCCATGGCTTGGAAACGGGGATGAGCACCGCCCCCTAGAGTCGAACATGACTGGACAAAAATTGTCAAGGGGAACCTTTACCTTTACCTTTACCTCCTATCCAAGTACTATCTAGCTTTTAGCTTGCTTAGCTTGTTTAGTTTACAGAATCAGACACTATGTAATTACAGGATGTCATGGTGGTTACACTGTCTTGATAGCTTCATGAGTTAGGCTGGGAGTTCAATTTCCCACTGGGCATCACAGAAGAAGCAGCCTGTGTGACCTTGGGCAAGCTGCACAGTCCCAGGGCATTCCCAGAAGAAAGGGATGGTAAATCACTTCATAGTGCTCTCTTTTGTAATGACAAAAGAAGCAGAGAAATATCCATTATAGTGGTGCCCATAATGGGAATAGAATGTCCATTAACACTTGATTTGAGTGGGTAATCATCTTCTCCCACCACAATTAGTGACCTGGCAGAACTTCAGAAATGGAGGCTCACTTGTAACACAGGGCCCTGCACAATTACATTCTTACACACTTGCCACTTGGGGAGCTGAAACTGTGTGTAGAGGAAGTTGCTTTATCTCTGATCAGATCGTTTGTTTATCTAGTCCAGTATCATTTTTTTTTCATGATCAGCAGTAGTTTTTGAACTGTGACAGACTGAGGTCTGCCATACCATCAGGAATGGCCTTTCCTTGTTCAGCTGATCAATTGTTCTGTTTCAACTGCAGATGCCAGGAACTGAACATGAGACCTTCAAGAAAAGGTCACATTGTCACTGCAAGGTGTTGTGTAGCGACATCACCTTCCATCTCCTTTTCCACTCACCATATGCCAGGAACATCAAATGTTCTACCCTCTTCATCATCACAATGGTGGGTTTCACCAGCAAGACCCTTTGCTGTGAGCAGCCTCTTTGCCATCCTGGTGATCTAGGAGGGGAAGGGGAAGGATTGCCTTATTTAACAGGTGCTCCTTCCCTAATTGTCCTCTTTCGAGGCTTGCAACCCAACCACCCACCTGCCCTCAGAGCTAGTGTGAGCTTTTGCTGGTCACCTCTGGGGCCGGATAGGAATCTTTGACCTGCTTGCTAATTGGCTACTGCGAGCGGGGATTTTTCACCTATCCCACACTGGCAGAGGAAGCAGGGTGACCTCAGGGCAGGAGACTCACCCATTGTTGTGAAGAATGTCCTGTAAGACCTCTGCTACCAGCATCATTCCACGCTACAGCAGGCCCCCTTTTCTTGTTTTGAATTGGGCTACAAGTTGAAAAAGTGTTATGGTTAATAAAATATGGCCCTGTTTCATCCCATTATCTGAGTCTCACCTCTTTATTCCAGAGTGAGAGGGCAATGTGTGCTGGGATGAAGCAAGTGGATAATGTCTCTCCCTTGTTTCTTCCCATCAACATTTGAACCTGTTGCCTATATTCTTCCCCTTGTACTATGGTGTCTGTTGGAGGTGATGGGTCCACAGATCCTGTGTTTAGCAAACCAAAGAAGAACCATTTTGCAGAGAGCATTTTTCACATTGATAGCACCAATGATTGTGGTTCAGGGCATCCATGGAAGGATATAAATTTTGGCAGACAAGCTGATTGACTCCCATAAAGATGCCAAAAGGTAAAACAGCAAAGCTCACATAGCAAACTTGCTTGTGTTTTGCCATCCCTGCAAAACTCATAAATCTAGGTTAGGTCCACTGGCAGGCTTCATGCTAGGAACTATTGCCTTAGCTCCAGTCATTATGAAAACAGATGAGATTAAAGCCATTGACAAGGAGGCACTTAAGATTCTCTCCTTACATCAGCAGAAGTGGCTGAAACCAAGGTGAATGGTTTAGCTTCAATGAATGCAGATTTCATAGATCCCTGGCTCCAATGTTGCTTTGCCAGTAGGTTTCAGTCTACCACCCAGACGGCAATACTGATCAAAAAAATGATTATGCTATCTAGCTGCTCTTACTGCTCTGAAATACACCTTGTTTTCACTCCCCTCCAAATCTGTGCTCCTCCGTGAATTCTACCCAGCTATGAATAAGGACTGGGTCTTTGTTAGCTGTTCCTGAAGCATTCTGGATGGAATCAAATACTTCTCAGGCTGCTCAGGATGTGTGGGCATAAGGTATCCGTAGATACAATGCCAAATGCACCACATCCCCCAGTTTCCCCTGTGTTTGCTTCAGGAATTCCCCACTGAAATCAATGAAGTATTTGTGCTGAACCCATGAGCCCTGGTAGCTGCTGGAAATGGGTGGTGACCAGAGTCTAGACTTGAAAAACTGCCTCATACACAAAACTGAACATCCTCCTCTGGGCTTATATACTCAGAGATTTATCTCTCCATCTGGGTTCCCTGAGACCTCTGTGGGGACCCTCAACCCTGCGAACCCTAAAAATAGCCCATACGTTCTCTGGCTCTTTGCTGCATATTTGCACCATGGCTGTTAGATGTCTTGTTTCACGGTTTGCTTGTTCTGTTATTTCGGAAGGCGCGCTGGTTACAAGCATGTGTGGATAATAAAAAATAAAACAGCTTAAAAGCTTCCCTAATGTAAAACAAAACTACCGTAAGAAAGAAAAAGCTTGTACCTCTTCAAATAAATACAAGAAGACAACTAAAAAGTATGAAAATGAGAAAAGGCTCAAAATGGCTACACTGCTATAATTCTGTGCCAAATAAGTACCCAAGGGGTACTCAAGCATTGAGTTCCAAGACCATTTCCATTGTTTGCTTGGCTTGAAATGATGTTTCTCCAAAATTATAGCTTTTCTGTATTCAGAACATGCCTGTTTCTGTTTTGATCATCATGGGAGAATACAGCAAGGGCCTTCTTTCCTAATTGTATACATAGCCCCATGCCTTTCTTTCATTATTGCAGAATTATGGAATACATAAGGCCATAGCAATATGACAGTTATTGAAGAGCAGAGTTTTTGAAAATATTACACAGAGTAACTAGCTGGATTAATTAGCTGTGCGACTTTGTTGAGCTTGAACAGGGTAGCCAGATGCATCCATATCTAAGGCAGAAGTTGCAGGCTTACATAAATGGATAATAGTGAAGGCACGTGCCTTTCACTCTCTGCCAATCACAAAATGTGACGCTGCAGTTCAGCCCAACTTCCCCTGTACGGGGAACAGTCTGGAGTCACATTATAGGTAGTTCAGCTGGTGAAGCAGAAGATAGGTTTTGCTCAATGGAGCAAAAAATGGCCTCCACTCAGTGGAGCAAGAAATGGTCTCCCCCTTCTCTTTCTGCTCCCCCTTCTCTCTTATTGAACTTTTCAGAACCTGTCAATGGACATATCAACGGATGTCCACTTTCTACATCAGTGGAACTTCCTTTGGTGAAAGCCGTAACACATCAAGTCCAGTTGCTCCTCAAAGTGAGGACATTGCAAAAATGGATCTTCTATAGGTTAACCCACATGATATCAAAGAGGAAGTGGCAGTGTGCATCAAGAGCTTCATATCCTGGGAATTTGCCTTACGGCGAGTTGAACCATTCATTCATCTAGCCTTGGCCAACTCTATCATTAGAAAGAGGGCAGGAAGATTTAGCAGCACATTTTGGATGTCAGACAAGGGAAGCAAGCTGTTAATCATTTACCATGTCTTTTTTTGCTTGTGGCCTTTTTGACGCCTCATATGCCAGACTGACTTGGCTAGCTTTGGGATACAATTCCCTTTAACTTGTTTGGGTGGGGGTAATGTTTTCTTTTCCTCATGAGGCATGTCATGGATCTTCTGTTTGTCGAGGTCAATGTAGTCTGTCAGCAGCAGGTGTCCAGGCAATCAGGAAATGGCCTTATCTGCCTATCCCTGTACCATGAGCCTTACTATGGAGCTTTGGCCCTTCACACAAATGGGGTCCAAGGATCACCCTGTGGTTGCCACTGTCTTCTGCTTAAAACCGTCAGCAAATGGCTGTTAATTCTCTATTGCAACCTTCCCATTATTTGAGAACTCTTATGTACAGTGAAGTGTTGAAATAAATAGCTTTCCATCTAAAATGTAATATAATGCTGAAATTAATATTATAGTAATTACTCCAAAGTACATTGAGCATATGATGATAGATCATTGCCAGAGCTCATGTTTTCCTTCAAGCAGATTAACGCCTATGTCAACAGAGTGTCAGCAGCGGCTACTTTATTAACAAATGGCACTACCCAATTTTCAGCTTGGTTCTTTCCACCTTTCCTGCCAATGGTGTTCATTAATACAATAAAACCCTCATTATAAAGTCATTAGTGTAAATGCAAATAAAGGCTTACATTGTTAATGTCCCCACCAGGCCTTTAATTACTTAAACAGCCATGCAGCATTAAGCATAGCATTGATAACACATGATAAAAAGGTTTGTGTAAATGATATTATGCTACCTATCTGATCCATTAGTTTAAGATTTGTACTCTGTGGGTCTTCCCCCACCCCGTCATATTTATTATGATCATCAGCCATTTTGTTAACTATGCCAGAGATTACAGTTTTGGCCAAAACTATGGTCACTGTGGTTTTCTGCTATCTGCTGCTTCCAGCATTTCTGTGTGGATTGTATGTTGGTCCAGGTCCTTTTAAAATCCTGTTACACAGAAAATGATGCTTGTTACTAAATCACAAAAAATTGACTATCACTACTGGCCAGGCTTCCAGTTGTGGGAAAAGTCAAGTACTTTACATTTGCTCATTGATATACAAAATTCATCTCATTTCTATTTGGAGTTCCGTATCCTTTATTTTGTGGTTCCCAGTGTGGTGCAGTGAATAGAGTGATGGACTAGTTCTCTGGAGAATAGGGTTTGAATCCCAAGTCTGGCATGGAAAGGTTTCTCTCGCAGGAGGGGCGTGTGACGCCCTCGAACTGCGCAGCGGCTTTTGCTCGCCCAGCCCCGGAAGAAGCAAGACAGTGGGCCACGTGACAGGGGTGCGGCCTGGGGCTTCATATAAAGAAGCCCCAGTCCTCTATTTGGCCTCTTTTGCTTTTGGCAGCAAAAAGAGACAGACGGATTTGGCTGGTTTGGAGACTTTGGAGTACCGGTTTGAGGGGGGTAGCCTTGCACTCCCTCCCTGTTCTTTACTTGGGGTTTTAGCGGACGTGTTGTGGTGACTGATTGAGGGGAGTAGGAGTGAAACCGGGAGGCAGTAAGGGAACAAGAAGGGCGAGCAGGGTAGCGCGCAGCAGGCGGGTTTACCCCACTGTGCCCCAAGAGTCATCTGCCGAGTCTCCCCTCCTCTTCACATGGCAATTTATTTTCTTTGAGCAGGGGATTGTGTGTTTGGGCTTCCTGTTTGGCTGGCGTTTTCATTTACAGAGTGATTGGGTGTTTTAAGGCTGGGGGGGAAAGCAGGCGAGGTGTCCAGTCACCCTCCCGGGCTGATTGACTGTAAAGGCATGGGAGTTTGGGGGCATCATTTCTTTGCGGACATGAGGGGGTCTTTCCAATTTTGGCTGGCGTTTTTTCCTTTAGCCCCCCTGTTGTTATTAATCCTTCTTTCTCTCCCCCCCAGTGTTGTTCAATTAGCGCTGCTCGTGCAGCCGATCGGGGTGGCTGTTTCAGGCAGGCGCCATTTTGTTTTCATCGAATGCACATTTTGCTTAGCCCTGTCAGCCATTTTGAGTGCTAAGCACATTTTTATAATAAAATAAAATAAATTAAAATAAAATAAAATAAAATAAATAAGTAGAAACTAAAAAGGGGGATTAGGTAATAATTGATCGGCACAAGCTAGAGGGATAGGATTTAGGGGGTGGGGGGGTCAAAGTGGGGTTCTAGAATAACATGGGGGGGATTAAAAGTTAAAATTAAAAATAAAATTAAAAAAAGCTAACAATACAATAGGGCCATTGTAGTGGACAGGTTAAGGGTAGGAAGGGGATAGGAATATTTAATTTACATTCATTGGAGAATTAATAATAATAATAATAATAATAATAATAATAATAATAATAATAATAATAATAATAATAATAATAATAATAATAATAATAATAATAATAAAGTATAAGTATAAGTATAAGTATAAGTATAAGTAATATAAGTATAATAATAAGTATAATAATATAAAATAAATAAAAAAATCAGAATCAATTACTTTCAATTAAATTTCATTAAGGCCAATCAAAGGCCAGACAGATTACTAGAATTGCAATTAAAATTTATAAGTTATAAATTATAAAGTTACGCTAAGTCAAGGTACAGTCAATAGGCTCCCCTTGGGGAGGGAAGGGGAGGCCCTGTGGTGGGTTAGCCCTTGGGCGGTATCAGATCTTTGGACATTCAGGAATTAGAATAAAAGGACACCCGGGTCTTAGGTAATTAAAATGCCACCCAAAAAAGGAGGCGGAAATAAGAAGGGCAAAGCCCCTGCAAAGAGACAAGTTGTTCCCCAGGTTTTCCCCATCAGTCATCTTCTGATGAGGAATCATAGGCTACGCTGATGGATTTACAGGCCAAGGTGGCAAACTTGGAGGCTAAGACATTAGAAAGGCAGGCCCCCAGGGACCGGGAGGTTACCCCTTGTCGCTCTGCCAGAGACACAAAGGGATGACATAGGGCTGAAATGAGAGCACTTACACAGGAGTTAACGAGACGTTTTGATGCCCTTGAATCTGAGCAGGGTCATGAGGTGGAAAGACAGACTGTGGACGATGGAGCAATGGCAGCAGCTAAGGGGTCAGGAGGGCAGAAGCGCAGAAGGATGGAAGCAACAGATTGCCAAGAGGCCGCTGAGGGAACATCATATGGGCATGAGTGAACCCTCTACGAGTTTGCAAGGAGCCATGGATGCTCCAGGAACATCAGGGGCTGCATATGGTGAGTACAGAGTGTGGGGGGGTTCGCCACTGTCTTTATGATGTTCTGAATCAGGAAAGACGAAAGAGGCTTCAGAATTAAGAAATAAAGGATTTTTATTAACATAACTTGGTTCACTCTTTCTTCAACATCAATAGGTTTCTGTAACTTCAAACAAGGTGGGGAATCTTCCCAAAACCATGCTAACGATTTTTCAACAGGTAGATCTTTTAATAATAAGTTTTCGCAGTTTTCTCTTTCCCCATTGATACTCTCATGAACCCGTTGCAGACCACACAAAGAGTCCCGCAACAGAGATGGCAGGCCCAATCTCCCTCTTTCAACAGCTCTTTCTCTACTTCCGGATCTAATTGATGCACCATTTTCTCTGGACCGTGAGCCCTGTGATAAACCAGAACTGTCCATTATTCGGGGTTAAGACCGGGTATTATAGGTCTGGACTTTCCTTTAACTGACTCTTTGTACTCATCATCTATATCACTCTTAGCCGGTCTTTTCTGTGGGACTGAGAACACTCGCACTTCTTCGTCTGGTTCTTCAGTCACTTTCTCCTCTATCACGGTCACTTTCTGGGTCTCCTTTGATCTACTCCCTTCTTCTGTCATCAAAAACACGTCTACCCTCTCCCTTTCACGGCTCCAATCTCTCCCCCTTCTCTCAACTGATGACTCTGACCGTTTTTTCTGTTCTTCCTCCTCGCGCTTTCCCCCGCTTTCCCCTCCTCCTATCTCAGCCTCACGGATCCTTCTCTTTTCCTTTGCGCGCGCATCTGTCATTTCCTTTTCTTTTGGTCTTGCTCCTAACTCCCTTTCAGGCTTTATCTCTTGATCTATCTTGGACAGTTGAGGGGACGGCTCACTCTTTGATGTTCTTGCTATTTCCTCCTCACACAGAGACACACATAACACACAGGGTCAATCTTCCACTTGGCCGTGGGTTGGAGGCATGCAACACCCATATGCTTCACCTAACTCTTACACAACACCTCCCATGACATGGCCTGGGGGTTTCTGCCCCCCAATAAGCCCGCATTGGATTGGATGGGGCACACCCTATGCGAATCCTGATAAAACAGGATCAGCTAGTGTTGGTAAGAATGCACTGAACACCCTTCAGTGCCAGATACGGGTTACAATACAGTTCCAATAGCTGTACTTCCTTATATGGACTATAGCACGCCTTTGGGGGATCATCTGACTCCGGCGGTGAAGGAAAAGATTTGAAAGGAAAAATACATGGACTTCTATGAGCTCCTTAATCGGAAGGTTGAGGTCAAAGAGATAGAGAAGGATGATGAAAAAATTAAGGAGAAATACAGGCGAAAGAGGCCCGATAGGAACTGGGCTAACTGGGTCACCAGATTTACTATATATGCAGGGGTACTGGTTAAAACCAAACCCTGGAAGGCATCAGCCCTATTCCAGTATTTTGATATAATTTGTAGAGCAAAAGCAGAATTCGTTATGATGAAGCATTTAGAATGAGGAGTGCAATCAGGCCTGAGCTGAGATGGGACGAGCCACACCCTGAGCTTTGGCTGCAACACATGATGCCTGCCAAATGCAATCTAGGTAATAGATTTGACAGTGGGCATCTGAATATAAAATCTACAGAGACCACTGACACCCGCCAGGGTGAGGGTCAGCCCCGGTTGCCTTGCTACGAGTTCAGTGACAGAGGTTCCTGTGCAAGGTCCCCATGTAGGTTTGCCCATGACTGTCTTACTTGTGGGGGAAAGCACCCTAAAATCACCTGTATTAAAGCAGGGACACAGCAGCAAAACAAAATAGGGGTACCCAGCAAGAAACCGGAAGGGGGTGGTGGTGCTCAAGGAAAGGGGACCCACGCCAATTAGAATTAAGACTGGAGGGATTAGCGAGTTTCCCAAGGAGAGAGGAAGCAGAATACCTGATATTTGGTGTCAAATACAGGTCCCGCATACCAGTGTTAGGTGTTAGACTGGCCTTTATGGCCAAAAAGCTTATATTCCCGGGGAACTCTATACACTTCATTTGACATGGCAGTCAGAAGGATTAGGTATTATGGAATCAGCAATGAACTCGAAAGGGCTGATGTTTAGTCAGCCTTTTGGGTTTTTATCGATTCACTCTTAGACGTTAACATGTTGGACTTTCAGTTTACAGGGCAATATTATATGGATATGTATCTTTAAATCTAAAGTACTATAAAATCAATACTTGTTCATGATGCCCCCCCCTTTCTCTCTATGCTCTGAACATATAACTGGAATTGGTTTTCAGTAATTAAAAAAACAATGCTAGATAAAATTTTAAGCTTGGCAAGTCTGAATAGGTTTATTTGCTAAACCTACCAATGATGCACATTCCTCTGCCACTTTGAGTACTTCCCTTGATCCTTTGTGACTAAAAACTTGATGCTACCCATATTAGGCCCATGCGACCCTTCTCGGCATTTAAGATCATCTAGAGGAGGTCCTCCTCTCAGTCCCATCGCCATTGCAGGCGCTTTGATGGGGCCGTCTCTATGGCTGCTCCCACGTTATGGAATGCTCTCCCTCAGGGGGTCGGGTTGGCCCCTTCCCCTTTAACCTTCTACTGACAGCTGAAAACCCACTTTTTTCCAGACAAGCTTTTAACAATCATGACTGAGTCCCTGAATGCCATGCTTTGGTTAAAGTAGTTTTTAATGTTTTACCTGTTTTAATTATTCAATTGGATTTTAATTGGTTTTGTAATTAAATTGTTTCTAATGTATATTTTACTATGCTTTCAATATTTTTTTTAATATTATGAGCCACTTTGGGTCCGTTTACTGGCAGAAAGGTGACCTATAAACCAACCAACCAAGCAACCAACTTTGGGTACTGGGTACTCTTTTCCACCAGCATCATCAGTATCATTCTTATCCCTGAACCAGCAGACTGTACACCATTCAAATCTGCTTTGTTTCAAATGCAATCAAATCATCCAGGCAGAAGGAATGGAGGCTTCAGGATCATAATGAAAGTCTGCCTGTGGCCGTAACCCACGATACAGATCCTTTGACCTTTTGTCTTGAATTCAGCCACCTTATCTATAGATACTGTGTCTGGACATCTTTGCTTTGCTTTCAGTATCTTTGCTTAATGAAAAAAAAAAGAGTAATCACTTTCAATCAAGTAGGTAAATGGTGCTTCCTGTGATATGGGTTCTGTTCCTGTTCTCCTGTCTAAAGAGATGCTCACTCCATTATATATGAACACCAGATTGATGACTGGTGTTTGGTGTATGAACGACAAATATTATGTGTGATAGTACAGTGCTGATAACATATGAACCCCTCGCTATCATCTATGCACTAATTCTCCCTTGCTCTTTGGACATTTTTGCATCATGCAATCCGTCTCTGCTGATGTCCCTCTGCCCTCTTCTAACTGAATGGAGAAGTGTCACTCTTAAAACAAGGTTTGAAAAAGAAATTCTGTCCAGTAAGCCAGAGAGTTCATTCTACAGTCACCTCAAAATGGCTCCAGGCAAACAATTGTGCTACCTCTTATCTTATCTTCTCTTATTTTGCAAATATGCTCTGCAAGCATTTTGCAAGCATTTATCCTCATATGTATGTGTTTTTTGCCTTAAAAAATTGAAGGAAGTAAGGATAACTGCCACCAAAAATTACAAGAAAATAAGGATAATGTCATTCCAGCTAAAAAATTAGATGAGTTTGCATTAAAATAGGAGCCAAACAAATTTCTCAGGTGTCATTGTCATGCTGCCATTGGTGTAGAGAGTTGAAGGAAAAGATAAGTTAATTATTATTTGACTGGATTTTTTGCAGGAACCAACCAGATGAAGCCTCTTTCTTCGCCAGTTCATAGAATTCGTTGTCCTTGGTTTTAATAGCAGGGAGAGCAGCAAACACAGTCTTTAACATTTTTCCTAGAATTACATAAACAAAAGCTTCTGATTTTGAGTGATAGCAATGTAACTCCAGCCAGAGTATTCAGTGCCATATGTCTACTTTCCATCTACTTGTGCGACCATAGATTAAGTAGACACTTATTCTTGTCTGTTATTTCTGCCAATTATATTGCCAAAGTGAATTGAAAGTTGCAAATTCTGACCGTTAAGTCTTTTGAACTCCAAGGGGCAATCTTAGTAGCCCTGGAAATTTAGCTGTCAGAGTTGTTGGCTGTGGGTCTGGAAGTATGAGGCTGATCTTTGTATTATTGTCTGTTTATCCAATGTTCAGGCAGAAACCAGAGAATGGCTTTTCAGGATCTGAAAAGCGAAACATGGAACAACAGAAAAGCAGAACAAAGAGGAACCTGCTGATCACTAGGATTTCTAAAATGCATTTGAATGTCTTTCAGTCAGCCTTCAATACCTTTGTTATAATGCCAAGACTCACTTGAAATGTTGGCTACAGAAACAACCATGCTGGCTTTTGTATAGAAGACCTTTTAAGTGGCCTTTTTTTCATCCTGGCAAGGTGTTCATGTCATGAGAGTCAGTGATTAAGGACTGGGGACAAAGTCTTTGCCTCTTATAGCCCATTTAGGCTCTTGAAAACCTCTTGTGCCTATATATGCACAATACTGCAGTTTTGGTGGGTTTTTTGGCGGAAAAACAGTTGTGTGAAGAGGAAAAGGAAAAGGAACTGTCCACACCATCTTTGTTTCATTTCCTGTATTCTGCAGCAATGTTGAAAAGATGTAGTTTTTAAACAATATCCCAGTATGATGGAATTTTATTCTTTAAAAACCCTATGGTTTATGAATCTGGGATATTGTGCTTCAGGACCCACAATTCAAAAAGACAGGAAGTGGCCCAATATTGCCGCAAAAAACTGTGCCCACATTGCTAACAGATAAAAAGATGTCAAGCTTTATATAGCAGAAGACAGCATGAATGTTGCCCGCCCAGCCTGGAATAAAGAGATGAGACACATAGCATGGGGTAACTGGACCACAATTTTATTAACTTTTTAAACTTGAATTCTCCTTTCACAAGGGGACCTACTGTAGTGCAATTCTGGTCTGTGCCTGGAGTCTATTTTGACTTTCCGTTCCAGATCTCGCTTTAGTGAATTCCTAATCCTCAAGTGTGCTGTCCTGCCATACAGCACACCCTTAAGTATAATGTAACTAGAATACCCTGCTTCCACTCCCCTCAGCTAAAGTACGCTAATTTCAACCTGAGAGGAGGGGTGTTTGGCACCCCTTAATTGCCCACTTTTCAACTCACTTGAATCTATTTCTTTTGTACTTCCTGCCATTATGACCTATTTAAATGCAGCTTCTTATTAATTTACCACTGCCACCCTCGCTAGTAAGAATGTGATGGGCAAAAAACCACTCAAATCTAGGCCCAATTCAGGTAGAAGTCAAAAATTCCCATCCAGCCCCAAAGTGACCAGTTAATCTCATTCTTACTATGTAGGGTGGGTGGATGAGCCAACTCCCAACCAATGAAGAGGGCGATGCCGGACTAAACAGCCTTATTTAAGGCTTCTGCCCGCTGACCCAAAGTCCTGCAATGCCTCACCTTCTCCAGCTGGGCGGGCAGAGCAGCCCCACTTTGGAAGCTGCATGCCTCTCAAAGAGG
This sequence comes from Pogona vitticeps, assembly GCF_051106095.1. Classification (NCBI taxonomy): domain Eukaryota; kingdom Metazoa; phylum Chordata; class Lepidosauria; order Squamata; family Agamidae; genus Pogona; species Pogona vitticeps. Next base: position 155,389,684 of record NC_135784.1, on the reverse strand, counting down.
CCGTTGGCAACACGGTCAAGATGATCTATAGGAAACCCTTTTCTGCTCACTACTATTCACAAAGTGACAGCACAGAAGGGAAAATCCCAGAAGCTGACTTCTGTTTTCATCAGTTTCTCACCCAAGTACAAAGCAATTGTCAGAGCTGTTTTTCAACAAGTGTGGTGCTGCTCAAAGGTCCGGTTTCATAGTTCTAATTTTTTGTTTTGGGCACCCTATTTCTTGAGTTGGCTTATGGAATGCTGAATCCTGCTGTGAGCACAGTATGTTGGTGTCCTCTCGGGCACCAATAAGCACACATTTCAACCCAGCATCTAGAACTGATAATGTCTGACAGCATGGTCTTGCTAACTTTTAAGTACTTTCAGTTTCCTATATTACTGGGAGGCAATCTCAACTACTTCCATCAAAGTAGAAATACTAATGCTCCATAACATAACATAGTAGAAATCCTAGTTTGTTGGTGGACCTTATTTATGGCATTACGGTTGATCTGATTAATCCCACTCTACCTGTACCATTTTTGCCTCTATCCCTTTTAAAGTTAGTGAGCCTAAGTGAAGGAATAATTGCTTGGATTTGTAGGCTTGATGTGATCATTTCTTCTTGGTGTATCGGATCCCCCAGAGGAGGCAGTCTATTAGCTTGAGCTGAGAATGGGATGACAATGCTTTTAGCTTGATCGTGCCTCTCTGGCAAGTATTTCTGCATGAAACTCCTATTTCTGGACAATGCATTGAGAAGACAGTAAGTCGGCAGCAAATAATGGGAAGCTTTTAAGAGTGCAGCATGATGCTGAAGTGGCAGTACCTTATTATTTCAGAGAAGAAATTTCTTCCAAAAAGTGTCCAGCTTTTCTTCATGCAATTCACTACAGGGGGAAATTATACACATGATTAATTTGACCTTAACAGAAATCACTGTCCAACATTATGTTGAGTCGGTTGATTGTACTAGATCATGGTGATCGGCTATTATCGCACATATCAGAAGTTTAAACTATTATACGGAATATAGGAGACCTGCAGCAAAAGGTATATGGCTAATAGGCACAGTCTTCCATGCCTGAAGCACTTAAATCTGGTTAATGTCAGAAATGGTTAAAGTTTATTCATCTATAGTAGGAATAGGCAGCCTGTTCCCACACAATTATTGAGAATTATCCAAACTTTCTCTGAGTGCTGGTTAGGCTTGAACCCCTTTACTAACAGGAATTTTGGAAGCAGAAAAAGTTCTGTGCCTCATAGATACAGCGGTACCTCGACTTGAGAATGTCCCTACATAAGAACGATTCGAGTTAAGAACGGCCCCGTTCACAAAAAGTTGCTTCGACTTGAGAACAGAGCCTCCACTTAAAAACCAAAAAAAAAAACCCCCTTTCCTGCCCTTTTTTTGATCTAAGTTCACCTTAGGTCAAAAGCAGAAAAAATCACCCCCTAGTGGTAGATACGGATTAACCGGCTTTGCATTAGTTCCTATGGGAACTAACGCTTTGACTTAAGAACAGCGCCTCGACTCAAGAACGAAAAACAGCAGATACGGATTAAATGGTTTTCAGTGCATTCCTATGGGAAATGGTGCTTTGACTTAAGAACGTTTCAACTTAAGAATGCAGTCCCAAAACGGATTAAGTTCTTAAATCAAGGTACCACTGTACTTGCTGTGGGTTCCAGGTCTTGTGAAAAGCCCAGGAAACTTAGGGGTCTTTCCCTTGAGAATATCTAGATGAAGTAGACTCCTCCTTCATGCCCCTGCATCTGACACTGGAAGCTATTTTTGGAAGAAACGGAAATCCTAATTGTTTTGAGCTTATTTGTGAACTTGGTCTAATGTGGCAGTCTCACCTGTCAGTGGGATTTGGTCTTGGATCCAAGAAGGGTCATTTCCAAACTGGGAAGATGCCCAGTTTCTGAATTCCACAACCCTTGACACTCCTTCCACTATGAAAACCTGACATTTGGGGAAACAAGACACCTTTAGAATTCTAAGGTTTTTCTTCTCCTTCTTTTTGAAGATAAATTTTAAAGTTTCAGTTTTCCTGTCTTAAAGGATGAAAATGTATGAATCTACAGGAGAAGGAAGGTATGTGGTGGCACCCCCCAAAAAAATACTAATTCTCCTTTGTGGTCCCTGTGGATCACACTGATGGGTTACTGCGCATGTGCAGAGCCTGTCAGGAGCACTCCCAAAATCAGTGGTTAATTTTTTTGGCAGTAACTCCACCTACCCTCCATCGCATATAGATAGCTGCACCTTAATTCCTTTTTACCTGCTGCCAGAGTGTCCCGGATTCAAAGCTTCTCTGCTGAGTTCCATCTTGTGACTTCTAGTCCCTTTTTCTAAAGATCTGGTTTCTCTCTCTCCCTTTTTCCATTTCTAAAGTTTAATTTACCTTTATTCCTAGCAGTTTTCCCATTGTATTTCCCCCTTTTTCCTTTCCATGAGTTTTGCCTGTGTAAATGGCCCTTAAGGCCTTGTTCTTGTAGTGGTAGCATAGTACCGATGAAGCATCATTCCAAGATCCTTTTCTGCCTTGGTGAAGCTCACTTTGGCGATATCTGCATTTCAAACATTTCAAGACAATCCTCCCTCCCTCTTCCTGGACCTTGTTTTATGGAAGTTCCTCAAAGGATATAAAAATCTTCTAGGGGATCACATGCCCATGCCATCATGATAGCTTCCCCTGGTCCGTTCCAGGCACTTGCAGCCAACGTTTGAGCCTTTATCTTTCTGCCCTCTTCATTTCCTTACATGGAAAACAGATTAACCCTGGCTGCAATCACTTAACCCAGGTGTGCATCCAAACTTTGTGCATTATGCTCTGATTCTCCTTACATGAAGTTCCATGTAGAGAAGATTACCTTCCATTCAGATACCTCATTTCTTCATCTTGATCAGGACCTTGTCTTGACTGCCTTTTTTCAGAATCTGTCATCAGCCTTGGAGCACGCCCTTCATACGTCAGACATCAGAAAGTTGCTAGCTTTCTACTTTTCCCATACCCAAACATTTTACAAGTCTCCATGCCTCTTTCTCTCTTATGGAGACCAAAAAGGAGGTTTGCCAGACTCCCCCCAGAGATTTTCCCACTGGTTTGTGGAGTGCATCTATCTTGTCTACAATATTACTAAATAACCTCTGGCTGAATGTGTCAAGAGCTATTCCACACAAGCATTAGCCACTATCATTGCAGGATCATGTGAAGTTCCACTTTAAGACATCTGCAAGATTGCTTCATGGTCTCAACCTTCCACCTTCATAGGCACTACAGATTTGATGCTCACATGAGGGACAAGACCAGGTTTAGGAAAGTTGTACTGGCTGCTATCTTGCAGTAACACTCCCTCCTCCAGTAAGTCGGTTTGCAGTCTCCTATTAACAGAGATGAGGACTCAGGTAGTGCAACTTGCTGTTGAGTCAGACTTAAGTCACACCAGTGACTCAGCTCATTCTCCCCCCCCCCCAATGAATTGGACTCAACTTGCGACTCAGACCCATTTTTCTGGGTTCTGTTTTCAAATCCCTATTCTTTTAACGAAAGACACCATAAACCCGGAAGAAGCTTTTTGACACTCACCAGAAAGATGCAGGAGAGGCAGGCAAAGGGCACCAAAGGATGGATGGGTGGTTCACAAGCCTCAGACCTCCTCTCTCACACCCCATACAGAATTCACCCACCCTATTAAAAACAAGCGTGTTTTTAATAGAGACTTGGGCTTGAGGCTTAGGACTTGATGTTAAAGACTCAGACTTGGAGTTGGTACTCAGACCAAAAGACTTGCCAACATCTCTGTCTCTTAATGTGATTCACAAGAGATGCCACAAAGGAGCATGACAGGTTACCTACCTGTAACTGTGGTGCTTTTAATGACCTACTGTGGAGTCACACTACTCCCCCACCTTTCCTCTGTGTCCTACTCTGTCAAACTCACAGGGGATGGGAACGGAGGGTTCTGTGCTGTGGACAGTTGCATGTATGCAGTGGAGGGTGTAGCGAGCGCGTTGAAGCCCTTATTCCCTCAGGCCTCCAGGAGGTGCTTACTCTTCCACTCAGTTGCTGCCACCAATACTTCAATTCAGTATCAATTATTTAAGGAGACAAGTGTTGCTTTGAAACTAAAACTTGTTTATTTGATCAACAAAATAAAATAGGTAAATCACAAGATGTTAATCAATAACTTTCTCTCACTGACACACAGACCCTTCTCTCACTGACTTTTTGGCTCACAGGCCCACATACTCACTACTCTCACACAAATCTCAAATCACTCCAAAACTCCTCTCTCATGCTCCATACACCCCCATTTATATCCCAGCTCCTCCCCCTTTAGCACCACCTTCCGTCCCCTCATTGGCTGCTTTTCCACTGCTCAGCTGTGACGGACAGGTGAGGGCAGGGCTGAACGCTACATAGGGTGGGCAGTTTCCACCAAAAAAAAATCAACCACTCAGCTTGTGAGTGCTCTGGATAGGCTCTGTACACATGCAGGAACTCATCAGTGTGATTCCACAGAGAACCACTCGAAGAACTACAGTTATAGGTTGGCTACCTGTTGTTTCACCAGTGCTCAGCTGATTATGCATGCAAACAGCCTCCTCCATCTCCTGCCAGAGAGAAACAAGACATCCTGTCTATTGAACGGCATCATTCCAGATAGCATCTCTGCTATGTTATGAGTGGATTCCAATACACTCAGAGTATTCATAATCAGCCTTCTATTTTGTCCTGTACATTTCATGCAGAATAGGCACACAGGTCTTTCATTTTCATTCTTTAGATGCTGTCATTGGAATGCAAAGTGAAATTAAGCAAAGTCTGTCTCTTGAACACTAAACGGATATGTCATTGCCTCCAATGCTTTCTGGTTTGTAAATATTTATTACATCTGATGTGTACATAAGGGAAGGACGTTATTAATCCAAAATATTCCCTACATTTGTCCACTTCAGTTTTGATCGTCAGAAATCTATAAAGTAGTAGGTTAGGGAGAACAAGATGATAGGCTTAATCAGCAGTGCTGTCTTATTGTTTTTCCTTGAAAAAGAAATGTTTGCAGAAAGCATTATTAAGCCTAATGATTCACTCTCTGTAAATAGTGCAGGAAATATGGTTTTCCAGCTAGAGAGGAGCAGAGCAATTATGAAGCCCGCTTCCTGGACCTAAAAACTGCATTTGCCATGTGAAATCCTTCATTTAATACTTTTTCAGCACATCCAAGTAAATTCTTATTCAGTTTTATACAACTCATCCAATGTTAGCATTAAAATTCCGTTCTATTGCTCTCCAGCTTAGACTTGGTTACAGTGGTGTTGTGTATACTGCATTAACAAAGTATGGAAATCAGCTTTGGGATCATATAGCCTGTTGACGCTATTGACCTAGACTACTTGTTTGCACTGAGGTCATGTCTGCCAAGCGAGAGGTGTTGATCCACCTATAACAGATAATTAAATGGATCTAGCTGGAGAAAGTAGTAGCTAAAGCAAAGGTAAATAAAGATAACTATCCCATTCAGGAAAAGCTGATGGAACCCATGTCTGTATCTGGCTCCGTGTAGGCACTAGTTCTAGGTTTCACATTCATCATCCCATGTCTAATTTATCTAATGACCTGGATTGTTGCCAACCTTCATTCTGGCTTTTCCCTATTTGACCTGTTGTCTTGGAATGAGATGACTTATGGACTGACTATTTGCCTCTGCACTCTGCCCATCCTCTGCACACCCATGAAACCATGTTACAATAGTCCAGTAGGACTTGGTTGGGCCAGGAATGCCTCTTTCAGAGGCAGGGATAACCGTCTGCTATGGCAGGGATTTGTATGCCCAAGATGGAGAGTGAACACACTACATACTTACAGAAGTCTGGTTCCACTTTACTTGCTATGGCCCCATCCTATGGAATCCTACAATCCTGTAGTTTGGTGAAGTCCTTAGATTTTTGTGCTGTAGTTCAAGGAGGACACTAGGTCTCTCTGGCAAAGAATTCCAAGTACAGTACTTTGACCAGACTAGAGATCTTCAGATTCCATAGGTTGGAGCCATGATGCTAAATTAGAAGCAAAGTGCTATGACTGCATACACATCCATAATCATGGAATAATCAAATGTAGACAATAAGTATATACAGTAATGTCATGACTTTCCCATCCTGGTGAGGAGGCAATGATCTTATTCACTGATTTTTACACTGGAGTTCACACACTCCTTGGGTAGGTCTCACCAAGGCACTTCCTTTGGCACCTTTTATTCATCTCCAGCCAGAGCCTCCTTTTCCCAAGGTGGTAAAGTGATTGTATATTGTCTCCATGCTTGTTTAACTTATATGCAAAATGCATCATGCGAAAGGCCAGGATGGAGGAATCCCAAGATGGAAATATCAACAACCTCTGATATGCAGATGATACCACTCTGATGGCAGAAAGTGAGGAGGAATTAAAGAACCTCTTAATGAGGGTGAAAAAGGAGAGCACCAAAATGGTCTGAATCTCAACATCAAAAAAAAAAAAAAAAAAAAAAAAAAAAACTGAGATCATGGCCACTGGTCCCATCCCCTCCTGGCAAATAGAAGGGGAAGAGATGGAGGCAGTGACAGATTTTACTTTCTTGGGCTCCATGATCACTGCAGATGGAGACAGCAGCCACAAAATTAAAAGATGCCTGCTTCTTGGGAGGAAAGTGATGACAAACCTCAACAGCATCTTAAAAAGCAGAGACATCACCTTGCCGACAAAGGTCCGAATAGTCAAAGCTATGGTTTTTCCAGTAGTGATGTATGAAAGTGAGAGCTGGACCATAAAGAAAACTGACTGCCAAAGAATTGATGCTTTTGAATTGTGGTGCTGGAGGAGACTCTTGGGAGTCCCCTGGACTGCAAAGAGAACAAACCTATTCACCTTGAAGAAATCAACCCTGAATGCTCACTGGAAGAACAGATCCTGAAGCTGCGGCTCCAATACTTTGGCCATCTCATCAGAAGAGAAGACTCCCTGGAAAAGACTCTGATGTTGGGAAAGTGTGAAAGCAAGAGGAGAAGGGGACGACAGAGGATAAGATGGTTAGACAGTGTCATTGAAGCAACCAACCTGAATTTGACCCAACTCCGGGAGGCAATGGAAGACAGGAGGACCTGGTGTGCTCTGGTCCATGGGGTCATGAAGATTTGGACACGACTTAATGACTAAACAACAAAAATGTGCTTTTCCAGTGGTTCCCAGCCTTGGTAACCCAGCTGTTCTTAGACTACAACTGCCAGACATCCTGGTGAAGGCTTCTGAGAGTTGCAGTCCAGGAACACCTGAGTTACCCAAGGTTGGGAATCACTGCCTTAGATCACTTAGATGGCTAATGAAAGGGTTATTCTACTTTAAATTAATCACTTTGTTCCAACTGATAGAATGCAGCTTTGTGTGACAGGGTCACATTATGGTCTGTTTGTAGTTTGCCTTACTTTTTCTTAGTTAGGCACTGAGGGGAGTTTGGTTCAAGCAAAGAAACAGAATTTCTGTTGTGGAACCCCAGGGAATAGGTCATATTTTCTCAGAATGCATATACGGGGGAGCAGAGATCTTCTTGTGAGGGAGTTACCTATAGATCTGGATTTCTTGGTGCCAAACCATGGGTTGCTTTGGCTGTTTGCAATGAATATCTGTGACAAGCAAAGCTACATATAGGTCCCTTAAGTCTTACTATGAGGCAAGATCTTGTTGAGCTCTCAGCACCAGCGTTTCCTTTGAAACCTGTAGGGTAATAGTCTACTATTCTTATTAATACCCTTTATTTTTAAGGCTCCTTGGGGATCATGTAATGGGAAAGCAGCCTACACATCTCAGTACAAAATGCTAAAATTACAGCTGCCTCAAAACCAGTGGGCAGCAGAGCTGAGGTGCTGGCTTCCTGCGGGAGGGAAATATATAGAGTTCCTAATTTGAGAAGTAAATGCAGAATGTTGGGATTTTCAACCAAAATTCATGGCTCATAATTTGGAATCACTCTAGGGGAAAAAAATATCAGACCTGCCTTTCTGCATTCGTACTCATTATCTAGATTTATTCACGGCAGCCTCCTCCCAAGCATTTCCAAAACCTGCTCTGGAAGTCTAAACAGAGCCCCTTTTTTTCCTGGACTTTGTGGGGAGGAAGAAGGAGGATGTGTGTCATTGGTGTTGCACCATCTGCATAGGGCTGGGTTTCAACTTGAGGAATCTGTGCGGGTTTTTTTGCATTTTCGTCCTACATTCTGGAACTTTTGCTATTTCATCTGCCTATTCTTCACTTTCAGTAGCCCCTTCCCTTCCCCCTCAAAAGTGCTTCTGCAAATCACTTTCCTGCCCACAGAACTTATGTGAAGTTCCCTCCTTCCCCAGCCACACAGACCTTCTGTTTTTTAAATGATTCCTTTAAAAAGTTTGGACTGTCCTTCATCCAAGCGAATCCCATGGAGGGGTGTTTAACATTAATAATAAGAATGGTGTACCATCAAGATATTTCTGACTTTTGGTGGCCCCTATGTGGTGAGTACTCAGATGTGTTTTACCCTTCCCTTCTTCTGGGGAAACCCTCGGAGTGTGCAGCTTGTCCAAGGCTATCTTTTTCTCTATGGGACAAGGCTGGCTCTTGTCCCATAGAGCCCAATGGGGAATCAAACTCCTATAGCTAAATCATTGAACTATCCATCAAAAATACAATTGTACTAGCATATATCAAAGCACCTTTCCATGTATTATTTATTATTGTGTATTCTTCAAAGTGCAAAGAGTAAAACACAGTCATTATTAACACATTGCGGAACTGTTATCACACTACGTCTCCATGTAGTTGTCATATTTATCCTGATAAGTGTGTTCAAATAGCTCTGGAGTAAGACAGAGTTTATTTATAAAAGGACTTGAGAAGTACAGAAACTGAGGAGTAGGAAACACAAATGGCAAGATTTTTCAATATACCCTCACAATATAAAAGTAATGAAATTATAGAAGACTTTTCCAGCACATTATTTGATTGATTCTATGTATTAGAATGTTAATTAGCATTCAGCAACACAACAGTTTAGTCTACGTAAGTGGGATGTAATATTGTTCTCCAAGACAGGTGGCAGCCTATTTAAAAATTTTAAATAATCTTTTTAAAAGCCTGTGATTCAACAGCAAAATGCATATTGCCTCCCTTCTGCACTGGGATTTCCTCTGAGATGCATGCTTCAGCAATCAGAATTGCAAGATAATCAGGAGAAGCCTTTCTCTTGGTCCCGTCACCTTCACAGGTGCATCTGATGGGGACATGGCAGAGGGCATTCTCTGTTGCTGCTCACAAACTTTGGAACTCCCTCCCACTGGCTTGCCCCATTTCTGGTCTGCTTCCACAAGCAGGCAAAGACCTTTCTCTTCAGGCACTTTCCCTCACTGACTGGCTGCCTGAGTGGGGTTTTAGATACATATTATCTTTCATTGTTGTAAGCTGACTTGGGTCCTTTTCAAGGAGAAAGGCGGGATAAAAATATTTTAAATAAATCAGAAATAAATAAATAAAGTTAAACTTGTTTTAATCTTCCAAAGACCATTGACAGAACAAAGCTCAGCTAAAATCAAGATACAGAAGTGAGAAAAATCATGTGCTGGGATGAACAGGCATCTTTTACTACTTGAGGGAGCACTGTATCGAAATACAGTGGTGCCTCGACTTCTGACCATAATCCATTCCAGAAGATGGACGTAAGTTGAAATGGTCATAAGTTGAAGCACCTTTTCCAATAGGAATGCATTGAAACCCCCTTAATCCGTTCCAGCCAAAGAAAAAAAAATCACTTAAAAAATCACTGCAAGACTCATTGGAAGCACAATTAATCCCTTCCAGCTGAAGGGGGGGGGGGAAGAAAAGCAATCAAGCCTGCAAGACCCATTGCAAATGCACAGAAAACAAATGGAGCAGATTAGAAATGCACAGAGAACAGAGAGACAAGGTCAGAAATGCTAAGAAACAAAGGAAAAAGCAAGGGAAGCATAAAGGACCCATCAGAAATGGGGGAAAAAAAAACCCAAAACAACAACAAAACCCCCAAGATCCATCGGAAATGGGGAAAAACCAAAAACAAACAAACCCCACAAGACTCATCAAAGCACAGAAACATAACTCCCCACCCTAAAACCACACTGCAAAAACACCTAGAACAGTTTTTAAAAAGCAAACAGCACCTTCCCCTTACTTAGCAGGCAGTCCCAAGCCTCCCTGCAGACACACAAACACACACACACACTGAGAAGCAGAAGCCAGGCAGTCCCTCCTTGCTTGCACTCAATCTAACCGGGTGAAAGAGCTACAAAGAAGCAGCCTCTTTTGCCACCTACAGTGAGCAATTTGAATTTCCTACCTTTTCCCCCCTGCCTTTTTCTGTCCCTAAGTGGAAGCTCCAGTCGCAAATAGAAGCAAAATTTTGCGACTGGAGCTGTTAGTAAGTCGAATTGGTCGTAAGCAGGGACGGTCGTAAGTCGAGGCACCACTGTACATGCTAACTATATAATCTAGTATGACTCTAGAAATTTCATCAAATAAAGGTGTAAGTGTTTATAATCATTTTAAAGAACCATCTGATTAAGCAACAATACTGTTATTTGATGTGTCATTTAAATAATGTATTCACCATTCTGATGACTTAAGGCAAGAGCGAGTGTGGTTTAGCCTATCTTTAAATGTCAGTCATCAACCTTCTTAGGTATTGCAGTTATTTAAATTCAACAGTTCTTGTAGCTTTTGAGTCACAAAAGGCTAAGAATATGGTATCTCATGCTAGTAGAGACTGTAAACTATTTGCAATTAACAGGTGGAATTCCTGGATTTATTTGCTTAGCATTTTTCATTTGAGAATGAACCTTATTAGTAAAAGTCCTGTTCTACCATCATGAGGTATTTTAACATCAAGATGCGGGCACTGCAGCAATAGTCGCACCGTGATCTGCAAATTAAATCGAGTGCCGGCGCTGAAGCTTGAATTCTCATTTTTCACTGTCATATGTGTGGCTTTAGTGTCAAAAGTGATGCATCTAAACCCTCTTACTTTCCATTTGAATAGTGGGCTATCACACTGTGACATAATCAACAACCTTGAAAAATATTGAGGCATGGATTTGAATTTAAGTGTGTTTATGAAGCTGCTGTACCTGCTGATTAAATTTCAAGCTTAGAATAAAACCGCATGGAGAGATGGTTCTGAGCAGGTACAGAAGCTGGAGAGGGAGTGCTCTTGAAATAAATTTGGTTTGGGCCAGATACACTTACAGAGCTGTCAAGAAGGGATTATTAATGAGAATGGGCTTTCTGTAGTTTTTTTTTTATTACCTCTAATTTTTATTTCAAAATTCTATACTGCAAAAGTCCTCAGGCAACTCACTAAGCTGCTTTTCAATTTTATCCTTTTGGGCTTGTCCTTCAGAGTAAAGGAAGCCAGATTTTGGCCTGGGTGTTCGGGGCCCTTGAGATGACAGAAAAATGTATGGCTGTTAACACGACTTAGGGCTGTCATTATCCTGCCACTTTGAGTAGTGGTGTCTGATTCACGAGGCTGCAAGAACAAAGACATGTCTCTTTGAATTCTGATGAGTGGAATCAAAGTAATTAAAGGATAAAGCCTTCACTTGTTCCCTGCATCTGAATTTTAACTTGATTTTTCTAGAGCAGTGGTTTGGAAATAGGAGAATGGGGTCTACCAGTCCAATGGTTCCCAACCTTGGGCCCCCAGATGTTCTTGGACTACAAGTCCCAGAAACCCTGGCCAGATGGGACCTAAGGTTGGGAACCACTGGGCACATAGATCTCTGCAATCCAAAGCAAATCAGCAAGAACATTTCACTCCCAATAGTGTTTAGCAATGTAGCAAGGAAATCATTTGTTTCTGCTCCTAACTTGTATTGCTGAAATAAGGAAAGGTTGGCATAAAGGAGAATTATTTTCTGGTGCTTCTAACAAATGTTTGAACTCAGGATTTTTTTAAGCAAGCACTGACTACGGGATCTCAGAGTTCTAATAAAAGACAAAAAAAGATTGTGGAAGCTTGAAATGTATCCTACCCCTTTTTTTGAGACCATCCAGATCTGCTTTACTCTGTAATTCTCTTAAGAGTTCAACACTAGAAGGTTGCATTACTCAGACCAGCCAAACTTAGCTTAGAGTGGTAAGTGAATCTTAGATTTGATGGTTATTATGGGTTTTTCGGGCTCTTTGGCCGTCTTCTGAGGGTTGTTCTTCCTGAGGTTTCACCGGCATCTTCAGAGGACTGGAGTAGGAACTCTGTCCATGCGTATGGATCTCAGATTTATTTTTTACTACCATATCCAGAATCCCATAGCTGTCATGGCCAGTGGAACTATAGACCAGAAAATAAATTTGCCAACTTCTGGTGGTGAGTTGGTAAGTTCTGTTGACAAATGTGCTGGTCAGTCACTCTATACTTTGTAAATTAATCTGATAAATTAACTCCATCTCATTGTTTTTCTACCTGTTATACCCTCCAGCAACAGTCATAACATGCATTTTGAGCTACTGCACCTATTAAGTGGCAATCATTGCAATTAAGTATTATTAGGATTAAATTAGCACCTTGGCTGATGTCCAAATGAAGTGGATTTTTTAATTAAAAGCATCTTGATTAGCTGCCACAAAGTGTGCGGCATTTAACGTTTGAATGAGGACTGGGAAGTGGATTTTCCATCAGATTAAAAAAAATGAAACTCTTCCCCCCCCCCTTCTATACAATCTCACATCCCTGAATGAGTTCCACTAACGAGAAAGAAATCAACAGGAAAATGTGGCGCCAAGAAGAATGGATCTGTCAAATATTGTCACAAAGCTTTGTTATAATTTTTTTTTTGGGGGGGGGGGAACAGGGCCAGGAAATAACAGATCATCAGAAAAGGTCACAATTCATCCCATCTTCTCCCCCCCCAATAAGAAGGGACTGGTATATTGCTGGGAGGAGTCCACTTTCCTTCCTTTTTCCCTTTTCAATTACATTCATTTGGAACACAATACTGCACATTGCCCAAATGGGTGCACTGGATGCCTGGTCAGGTCTCTTCCCCTCAGCCCCAGGTCATGCTAACTTTACAAAGAGATCCCAGTGGACCTTGCATGCTATCCTTTATCAGGAAGATGGACCTGGTTTACTATATGTTGCCTGCAGACTACACTTCACCCACCCTGGATTTTTTAGGTGCTGCTAGAGATATCTAGCCTTTAATGTTAAAGCAGCTAGAACCCTGGATTGCCAGACTGGTCCAAATTGCTTTGGACAATCTGTCTCTGATCTGAAGCCATCCTGTAAATGAACATGTAGTCAACCCATAAGTCTCCCAGTTTAGTTCAGAGGCCAATTCAACATTTTGGGTTCAATCCTCGTCTGGTTCGTTATCTACTGGTAAGCCCTATCCAATTCAGTTTGAGCTTCAGATCTAAAATAATTAGTAAATCCAGATTTCCGACCCTTTCATTGGCATGCATTCCAAAACCAAAATGGCTATAACTTTCTTCTTTTTTTTTAATGCAACTTGGAGACAGGATAGAATTTAAAGAGGACAGGAAATGTGTCACATTTAAGATAGCTGGCTTCAGATATTTGCACCCTGGATGCTTTGTTCTCTATTAGAACTGCAACATAATGACCGGCTCTCCTTCTTTCACTCCCAAATATTCATTCACATAACCCCTTCCTGCAGTCTGACTCTCTTCACTGAGCTGACTTGGCTTCACTCTGGAACCAAATTTTCCTATTCTGCTTTAATAGACCTCAAGCAACCTGGCCCAGATCAAGTTCAGCTTCAGGATTCGCCTGAAGCCAATGCATAGCCATTTGACATATGCTGTGATCAGTTTATATTTCCCTTAACCAATCAATCAATCAATCAATCAATCAATCAATCAATCAATCAATCTATCTATCTATCTATCTATCTATCTATCTATCTATCTATCTATCAAAGATGAATGGAAAAATACTTACGATTCACACTCCAGTCTAAATATGGGTTTGCCCATCTAAATAGAGAACACCTTATTTAAAAAACTCCAAAATCTCTGCTGACATAACCCTGTTTCGGATGGTCTAAAGCAGCAATTCTCAAGTGTGTGTGTGTGTGTGTGTGTGTGTGTGTGTGTGTGTGTGTGTGTGTGTGTGTGTGTGTGTGTGTGTGTGTGTGTGTGTGTGTGTGTGTGTGTGTGTGTGTGTGTGTGAAAGAAAAAATAGTTTCATTTGCAGTTAGCTAGCACTGCACTGGATCTCAGTGATTTTCTCCAAATTAGAGAATTACTGACAATTCCATCCTTCACGTGATGGTGGTGGTTGGGTTTGTCCTCTCATTACATAGTATACAAAAGGGAAAGTAAGGTGTACCAATAAAAGAGTGCTTGGTAACCATATAAAAAACTGAGACAGAACCTTAGGTAGACCTTTTATGTTCCATGAAATCTAGGTGAGTTTCTCAGGTCACTAAATAATAAGAAATCGGGAAGGGCTCCAAATATATAAAAATAAGAGGAGCACCCAGAAGAGCTGGGATGGAACATAAATGTATTTTGGACACACTGTCAAGGAAATCAATTTGTCTCTTATCTGGTCCTTGATCAGACCACTTAGGAGCAGATTTAAGATTATTTGTTTTCCAGGATAACATGATTGGATTGGAGAGGGGGAGGGCAGAATGGTACTGTATTTCTAGATCTGGATGATGTGAGTAACAAAAAGAAGTGATAATCAAGAGAAATCAAACTGCTTGGAAATGATTTTGATTATGGCAATCAAACAGAAAGTGCATGGCCGCAGAAGCATCTGATTCATCTTGCATTAGAAACGAAGACAACAACAAGCACAGAAACTGCAGGGGAAGTGTCAACAGGAAGACAAAGCTTTCTATTTCCCAAAGTTTTTCAGTTGGGCTTGAGTTGGCTTGGCATGGATTTTCTTGTTGGGGGTTGGAGTTTCTGCAACCAACATGCTTCCTGAAGTTACATTTGTCTTGGTCTTGAGCCTTACTTATCCCAGGACTGCCAGCAATGCACAGCAAAACAAAGATGAGCTGCATTGGATCACAAAACTGGACCAGAAAAGGAGCTGCAGGGTGTTGTCTTTGACATAACTTCTATTTCTGCTTCCTGCTGTAACCTTACCAGGTAATATCTTTTCTCTTGATAAGGTTACACTATAGACCATCTGTCTCTTATACAGTACTTGATGGAACTGCACCAAAATGGCCAGTACAAAAGGTATTTAAAGGCTGAAGTCTTCCATTATAAATATGAATCATGCTTTCAGTAAATAAAATTGCACTGAGAGTTCTCTGAAAATGCATTTGCTGTATACAGTCTGTGTGCCTGGGACCGAAGAAAAATGGGACACTGACCTTGACATTTATTGATCTGTAAATAAGAGGTTGTCCTTTGGACTGCCTTTGACAAGAGCCTGGAAACTTCAATTGGTCTGAAATGCTAACCTTTTCTCTGCTTAGTGCTTAAAATTCTGTATGAAAAGGAAGGATGGAACAACAAGATGGAAGGGGCCAACCTGGCTTCTCAGGGCAACTCAGTCCAAAGCCTACAAGGAACCACCAAGGAGGTCCTCACTTGTGCCCTCATCAGAACCTTGGCCCAACGGCACTTGTTAGTTTTAGACATGGAGTTCTGGTTAACGGAATTGCTTAGAAACTTTCATGTTACCATATATGTCAAATTAAAGCCAACATTTATGTAGTTTGAGAGGGGAAGGGGAGTGGGGAGGCTGTTACCCAGTTTTTGGTAAGATCAAAAGGAAGGTTTAGTTTTCACTACCCACAAACAGCTGATGTATATATAAATGCAGGTTGGTTCCTCTTCAGTTTAAGGAATTAATTTATGGTCCTTCTGGTGAGGCATCTTTTGCAGGAAAAAAAAATAACTCTAGGATCTCACATGCACAGCTCCTTGCTGTATTCAAAACAAAGAAAAAAATCCAGTGGTAAGCTGCAACTAAAGTAGGCCCATTGAATCAGTGGGGATTTGGTGGGTCAGCTCTTCTGCAAGTTCAGTTGATTCAATAGCTTTACTCTAATTGGGACGTACTACTGGGTTTCAGCCAGGACGGCCAACAGTTATTTCGAACTAAAGCAGACCTACCAGAGCAGAAGAACCCAAGAGGTAAGTTACCAAGTTACTATTGATTCAATGGACCTGTTCTAATTTGATTTAGGCCCCTGCCCATTGTTCCATAGCATGTGGGGTTAGCTGTGATAACATAGTTGCAACTGAAGGGATATCCTATACTCTCAGAATCAACAGGTTTTGGGCAGCTGTAGTTATATTTGTGCAGAGGACAAGAAATAAATTAAAATAAGTACTGGCCAATGAAAAGAGGTTACATCACATTTTGATTCTGATGGTACGTGGATAACTCAAAGCTGACATCATGCAACCAAATATTGATTTTACTAATAGAATGGTTGATAGTGCTCAGCCCCATCAAGTGTGAGAAGTACCATGAAAGCTTAAAATAAAAGAGAGCTGAACACATCTTGTGTTGATCTCAGTATGCTGAGGAAAAAAATGGAGAGAAGGGGCAACACGAGGGCAGAGCTGGCTTGGGAATAATGTCCGCCCCAGCTAATTAAAGTGAGATGTGTTTGTCTCGAACAGCCTGCAGATTTGTGAGCATCTCAAAACCTTGGGGCATAGTGTACTAATGGCAGGAACCGTATCCATTCACTGAGTCAAAGCCTTCGTTCCTGCTGGCAGATAGGAAGCAGATAGTCACTGGGACTGCACTCGGTTTTTCACGGAATGGGATGCCAAAACTAGAAGGTTTGGAGCACTTCATGGAATGACAAACTATCATTTCCTTCTTCTTTTAAACGTGAATCGTAGAGGGTATTGAATAATCTTCCTGGAGTCAATACCCTATCCAATAGAAATATGCAGCTCTGAAAGGCTGAGGCCCTGTCAGAGTTGTGGGAGGCAGAATGTGTTTCCCTTCATCTAAGCAAACTGTTGCCAAGGAATGCCTTGCACTTGGATTGCTTTGGCCACCGAGTAAAAAGTAACCAGTAAAATATGGAGCCGTGGACAAGAGCATAAAAATGGAGTGTATTTTATGTGAATGCTGCAGCAGGTTAGGGGCTTTAAGTACTGCAGTTCCTGTCTTCTGTGGCTGTAGATTTACACACCAATAAAGAAAGCACAGGAACAGCAGGACAGGAATTCCTATAAATGAAAGAATCACATACAACTGGCAAGGAAATCATTTTTAAGAGGTGTAAGAGGGCATTGATCTATGTCCTTGCCAGCCAGTCAGCCACTAGATTGGTCACCACATCAGCTCTGGATGAAGTGAAATTCCAGCACTGGTTGTGTGGGGCATGTGGTCTTCTACCATTCAAACACCCCCATTTTCTTTCTCATAAACCACCTCTTTATCATCCTGCTCCATTCTGCCCGGCTCGACAGTTTTCTACCATATCCTCTTGGTTAGCTATAATAAACCTCAGGCTTGAACAACCCTTGTGAGTCCATGTCCTGAAGTCTTGTCATTCTGTTAGGGAAACTGGGCCGAGTGGCCAACTAAATGGAGGGGCAGTCAAGAGACAGCCTAGTTTGCTGTGGTGCCTTTAGCGGCAGTATTAGAGCTTTGAGGGAAACATCATTATTTTGGACATCAGTTCCCACAATCCCACTGCCCATGGTGGCTGAGGGATTGTGGGAACCGTAGCCTTCCCACCACCCAAAAAGTTAATACTTCTGACCTCTGAGCTGTACGGTGTATAGAAATCCGCAAGGCAGATGTGTCACCTGCTAGAAAAGATATCGCCGCCCAAATGTCTATCGAGCCGCTACTTTTCAGATGAAAAGTTGACAAGCCTTCAAGGCAGCAACAATCATTCCACAAAACAGTGAAGCTTTGAAACTAGCAATCATGACAAGTTAAAAACAGGGTTTGAGCAAAGTGGATCCACTCTTTTCTTGTGGGGGTGTGTGGGGTGGGCGGGTAGGACAGCTGAATGAGAAGTCTGATCCACACAGAGGAGAGACCATGTTCAAGCAAGTGTCAGGCAATGCTTAGAAGCCTAGCAGCATATTCCAAAAATGTAGCTGTAGGAGCCACTCTGATTTTACCGGCTGCTATGAAAATGCTTATGTTTTTCAGACTGAAAGCGATAGGGCTTGCTGTTCCTCTGTGTGAATCTCAAATCTCGAAAAGTAATGGCTGAAAACAATCTCAAAAGGCCTCAAATGCCATGCAGACAAATCTTGTGGGGAAATGCTGCATATAGTTTTCTTAAAGGATGAAAATGCAGGTTGCTTTGGGGGAATGATTGTCAAAAAATCAGAGATAACATAATACAGAAACCATTGCTAGTCTCCGTTGGATAGCCTGCTCTCCCCTGCCAAGATGAAAAATACAGCAATATAGAAGTATTTCTTCATTCTGTTTATCTTTTTAGGAGCGTTGGTGTCAATGCTTTTCTGTACATAGCGTCATAGGTAATGTATAGATTTTTTTTTAAAAAAATAAAATACCCTCATAAATGGAATAAAGGATTGTCAAGTAAAATGATTTCACTGACAAAAACCAATAGTGCAAGAGATAAAAAAAAACTCGAACAGATTTGGTAGGAGAAGCCGCATGGAGCTTCTCCCTTATGACTCAGTGACAGTAAAAGTTACAGTGGCTCTTTGGGGATTGGACAAAGGTAAACAGCACTCGCTTAGAGGGACACACTCCTCTTTCGCATTATTTTACATTCCATTCCATAAAGGCTGGAATTACACACTTCCTTCAAACCAGTGTCAATGAAAAGTGGCTTTCATTGGTTCACAGGAGGTATATCTTACTACACTTTAAAACAGTGTGCTTTGGATGCCATGTTAAAGCACAGGAGGGCTTCAGCCTGGTTAGAGAGCCCTTCCTCTTTCATAGGGCTGGCTTGCTCTATAGGTGGCTGGACAGTGGCAGCCAGGGAGCATGATGGCAGCAGCAGCAGTGCCAGTAGTCAACATCTACCCCTTGACTGCCTCATCCAGTTGTCCACCAAATAAACCAACCATGTAGAGGAGGAAAGGCAGTCTGCTCCAGGTATGGCAAAACAGAGCCACTAAAGCTGATCTTTGTGGGCAAAAAACGATGTTGCCAGTGGGAGGCTTCCCAGCTGCTTTGTCACTGGCTGGCTAGTGTTATTCTTTCCTGAGGGAGAGACCAGCTTATGGCAACAGAGATGTGATAGGAGTGGTTTTGCTCCAGTTTGCAGAGCACCTGCTGTAAAAAAAATTATACTGCAAGTTATCTGCAATGTGTTGTTCCACCCAAAGGGTAGTTTGGTACTAAGAGGTTGGAAAAAACATGTGTGGCTCTGGATGAGCAACTTCATTTTCTCCTTTCTTTTCTGGACGTGGATTGGAAGCCATCTCCTTGTTTCTTTCCTTCAGAGTCCAGACAGATACCTCATCCACGACTGCATCTAGAAATGACTAAGAGCTTCAGAGAGAGAAGAGGGACATGCAGGATGAGAGGAGGTGTCCTCTGTCTAGTAGGTGTTTGTGCCAGGGATGTGAGTTCTAACCCAATCCATCATCTCATGGTAAATGGGCAAATCCAAAACTTTTCTACCTCCACCATGCCCAGAGATGAGATTATTAGTATTCTTATTTTTCATATTCTGCATTTCTGGGATTCTTTTTGTGTTTGTTTCTGAAGAAAGCACAAAACTGAAAAATACAATTAACTGTTACCTTGTTGGGTAAAGTGATATAAAGTAGTAGCATTTTTAGTGATAGGTTGCTTGTATCTCTGTAAGCCGTCAGCCTATTCCTTTGTGCTCACTGTCTGTCTGTGTGCTTGGTTTCAGAAAGGAAAAATGAGTTTAGCACAGACAAATTCTGGACGCAGTGTAAAACTTACTGTATCAGTCTCACACTGGAGGTGAGAATTCTCAGAACAGTTAAAGAATCTTCAGCAGACTATTCTGCCAGGCTAAGATAACTAACCTCAACCAAAATCTCAGCAACGGGCAGATTTCTTTAACATCCTCATCATGTGTGTATCTCTCTTCATGTGAACAAAGGTACATACAAGAGGAGGCTTTCTGGCTTGCTTGCTTACTTGTTTTCTTTCTTGCTTTCTTAGAACTGGTTCTCTCTTCAAAGAACCTAAGCCTGTTAGGTGCTGAGGTGCTAAGGGTTGTGGGACCCTCTTTCGGGAAGAGTGGGAAATTGTGGGAATCACTCTCTTCTGTAGCCAGTTTCAAAGAGAAGATTTGGCTCATGTGGATGAAGAATGAAAAAGAATCCCTCAATACAAAGCAAGGGAGGAAAAGAAAAATATCCAGCTGTTATGAAAAGGTACAAAAGTGAAAAAGAAGAAACCTTACTCACCTTACTCAAAAAGAGAGTGTTTATTGTCCGGCCTTGTGGAAAGAGAGCAAGCTATCAAAAGAACACCTTCTGAGACTCAGCCAAACCACTCTCAAATATTTGAGATAGGTGTTCAAGGAAAGGACTTTGAAAGCCTAGGAAGATGATCTTGGGCTGGTAACTACTTCAGTTTTGTGCACATTGTTGCTTAGAAGGAAACCAAAGAAAACAAAACACTTTCCTTTAGAATTTATTTGAACCATTGGAGAATGTGGAGAAGTTGCTCCCTCAGAACAATTTTGTGACCCTAAAAAATGCAGTTAAGAAAAAAACCCACCAGGGAGGCACTTTTCAATAGCCCCTACAATTTCCTCCATAAATTGAAACCTCATTTCCCCACAATCTTTGTAAGTCTCCCTCCCTCCCTCCCTCCCCCCCCCTCCCCCCCCCTCTCTCTGTCTCTCTCTCTGAGAGAGATAGAGAAACATTCAGAGAGTTGTTTCAGTTTAAATAAAGCATTTAAGAGCTTTAAAGCTGAGACAACACCTGCGCTAATGCGTCTGTTGTACTTCAGTGTTGATTGAGATAATAGCAATGTATTCCTAAAGTCTTTCTGTGCATTGTTTAGAGGAAACATATGTTCACTGACACACTTTCCAACAGTTTCTAAGTAATAGTTTATGTTGGATGGCTGATTACAGAATGGGGTTCATTCATCATGAAGATGACATCTGAAATAACATCATCTTCTCATTTTTAAGGAAATAAATTAGCCCAATATTGGCATTTTGACAGCTGCCCTGATTTATTTCTCTGGGAAGGAGCCAAATATATATACATGGGCTCAATCTATAGCTCCTAGAAGAGTAAAAATATTATCTTGTTTTATTATAATCACCCCTTGAGCTGTTATTGTGACTGCATATCAACAAGAAAACAAAATACTGTGAGGAGAACTATTGGTTCTCTCTCAGACTCGCGTCTCTGCATTAATATGTTCAATAAGCCAGTTGCACAGTAGAACATTTATTCTGTAATTTCCACAGTTTCAGATACAGCCTGCTACTGAGTATTTGATAGTCATTTTAATCATTATATTGCTTTCCTTCTTCTCTTACTGTTGTTGGAGTATGAGAGACAATTTACAAAACACACGTACTGTCGCTCCTTGTGCTATCTTGATTTTCTCATCATGTGCACAATAATAAATACTCACATGGCTTCGAGAAGGGAGGTGGCAGAGTTAATATAAGAAGGGTGGAATGACAGAGCCATTTGCTTTGAAAAAGAGTTTGGTGATAAGTGACCCCCACATCCCAACAAAAACACGTCTACAAGTCATAAAGGCCTCATGTTTTTCCTCAAATGCAAAGGATTTTGGAAACTCTTGGCCACATGTTTTCATCACCCACTTCCTATTTGAGAGCTGAGAGGCAATTAAGATAAATCTCTTGACTTAGGCTGAGCCTTAGATAAGAGGGGCCTTAAGATCCATCAATGGTCTTTAGATTGACTTCAGCTAAGGGACATCTGGAAAATTGGACCATACGTCATTTTGAATTTATTTATTTTATTTATATCCCACCTATCTGGTCAATTATGACCACAGAAATCAAAACTTTCATCATCAGAGACATAGGGCTGTCCCATCTTAATGATAGGGGGTCTTTTTTCATTCGTTGTTACGCTTGGTATTATATGTTAACTCTATGTCACAGTCAGTGAGGTAGTGTGGTCAGTCTTGAAGCACTGGGACTTCTTGATTAGCAGATGTGACAATATCATCTGCCGCCCACCATTCACTATTTATTCCTTCTAAATGGTAATCTGTGTAATAGTGAGAAACAGAAAATGGAGTTTCCAGCTATGGTCTATTGTTAGGAGCTATCCCTGTTGCAGTGCAGTGTTTTGAGGTAGCTTTGTGTTGAAGGGATTATTCAGACACATTAGCTTTACTAAAGACCTGCTTCTGGTAGGCAGGAATGCTGCTGGAGTTTATTTCTTGGCTTGTATTAATGCAGCTGCTTGAATTTTGATAGTCTCCTACACTGCATAGCTGTGAGGAGAGTCATGGTGACTGCTTGCACTTGTAACGCTAGTCATCATAACAGGCATTTGATGCATGTTCAATTTCCCCTTGTTCTGCGTAAGGAAAAGAATGAAGTAAGTTGGAGCCACACATGTCAACATTAGTTCACATGAAGGGAGAAGAAAGGGATGAATTTGGCATGGGAACACCAGCACTGATGTCATTCCTTGGATAGAAAAGCAGTAAACAGAGGTACGGAGGGAAGCTCGGAATCTGGACCTGCACAAACAGAAAACAACCACAAATATTTTTCCTCTTCCCCATGTTTACACTGTTGATTCTGAAGAGTCCTTGCCTTTGAACAGGAACTGCAGGTCACTGAAACCCTAAAGCCAGATGGGGAACATTTAGTGAAAGGTCAGAAGGATTTAGTCAGTTCCTTGAAAGGGTCTAAAGAATATTCAGTACCTTCTTGTCATCCAGGTAGGCTGTCTTTACTAAACTTGATAAGAAATATCCAAGTCCAGTCAGATCTCTCACCTCTAGAATGAGAGCAAGATGTGAAAAACCTTTTGCATCAACATTTTCTTCAGTTTCCACATTGTGCCTCTGTAGCAGTTTGTTTAAATTTAATGTCCTTTCCAGTATGAAGCAGAGCACACGCATGTATATAGCAAGAACTGAAGGCTAGGTAGATTGTTTTTTAAAAGATGCAAATAACAAATGCAATGCTTCTATTTTAAAAGTCTAAACAAGAAAGCAGCAGCAATTGTAACCATAACCTGAACACTAGCCCTAATTACTTGTAATACAAAAATTAGCAGAAGTAGCCATATTCATCATACAAATTTCAAAACCCACAGTGAGGTGATACTTTTATCAATCAATCAAAAGGCTCAAAAAGCTGTGAAAGCCTGCACAGATTTTCATGTCTCTTTGGTTCACCTAGAAATGTTTTCTTCCAAGATGGATTTTAGTTTCTTGTAATTACTTTCTTTCCCCAATAACTTAACTACATTACAATTTTAACTTAGCAAAGGATCATTTCACTCCTCTTGTGGTACGATGGCAATCTTTAGTTACTTTTACAACTCCAAAAGTATGACCTCATAAGTTATGGAAGAAGAATGTGTTTACCATGCCTTGTGCTGAATTAAATTTAAAGAAAAGGAAAAAGAAAAAAGAAAAGAAAAACTCAATAGTAATTCCTATTTCAGTTACCTTTGAACAAAGGGAAATAATGTTACTTTATAAAATATTAACTGTAACGCCAACTAACCATTCGGTGGCATAGACAAAGTATAACTGTTTAACTGATTGCTTCTAAAATTAATTTTCCATTTGATTTTCCTACAACTCCTATCAGCTACACTCAGCATGGCTACTGATCAGAGATTATGGGGGATTTTTAGGCATCCTTCAGTCTCAAGAGACTATGGTAACATGCTCTATATGGAGGACTTGGAACAGCGTCTAGTGTGGCTGAGAAGGCCAATTCGAGAGTGACAATCTCTTCCTCACTGAAGACAAATACAATCTTTCCCCTGTCCAGCTCCCTGATTTTGCTGGTTTCGGGACTGCCTCTTAGCCTCAGTCTGCTGAACAAGTGTCTCTTCAAATTGGGAGAGGCCGTGATGCAATGCCTGCCTCCAGGCTGAATGCTCAGATGTCAGGGTTTCCCATCGGTTGAGGTCCATTCCTAAGGCCTTGAGATCCCACTTGCAGATGTCCTTGTATCACAGCTGTGGTCTCCCTCTGGGGCGATTTTCCTGCACTAATTCTCCATACAGGAGATCTTTTGGAATCCGACCATCAGCCATTCTCACAACATGTCCAAGGCAATGTAGATGTCGCTGTTTCAGTAACGTATACATGCTAAAAATTCCAGCTTGTTCTAGGACTACTCTATTTGGAACTTTGTCCTGCCAGGTGATACCAAAAATCCGTCGGAGGCAATGCATAGGGAAGGTGTTCAGCTTCCTCTCCTGCCGTGCACAAAGGACCCAGGACTCACTGCAGTACAGGAGTGTGCTCAGGACACAGGCTCTATAGATCTGGATCTTGGTATATGCTGTCAATTTCTTATTGAGCCATACTCTCTTTGTGAGTCTAGAGAACATGGTAGCTGCTTTGCCAAAGTGTTTATCCAGCTTGACATCTAGAGAAAGTGTGTCAGAGATCATTGAAGCAAGGTACACAAAGTCATGAACAACCTCCAATTCTTGCATGGAGATAGTAATAGAGGGAGGTGAGTCCACACCCTGGCCCATGACTTGTGTTTTCTTCAGGCTGATTGTTAGTCCAAAGTCTTGGCAAGCCTTGCTAAAGTGATTCATGAGTTGTTGGAGGTCTTCAGCAGAGTGGGCAACAACAGCTGCATCGTTGGTGAAGAAGTCTCGCATGCATTTCAACTGGACTTTGGTCTTTGCTCTCAATCTAGAGAGATTAAAGAGCTTTCCATCTGATCTAGTCCAGAGATAGACACCTTCTGTTGCAGTTCCAAAGGCCTGCTTCAGCATGACAGCAAAGAAGATCCCAAACAGGGTCAGTGCAAGGACACAGCCTTGTTTTACTCCGCTTCGGATGTCAAAAGAATCTGATGTTGAGCCATCAAAAACTACAGTGCCCTCCATTTCCTCATGAAAGGAGCTGATTATGTTAAGGAGTCGAGGTGGACATCCAATCTTGGGAAGTATTTTAAAAAGGCCGTCCCTGCTAACCAAGTCAAAGGCCTTTGTGAGATCTATGAAGGCCACAAAGAGTGGCTGTTGTTGTTCCCTACATTTCTCCTGCAGCTGTCTGAGGAAGAATACCATGTCAGTGGTGGATCTATTAGCTCAAAATCCACACTGTGATTCTGAATAGACTCTCTCTGCATGGGGGCTATAGTCCAAAATATCTGGACACCTCTTCTGCTTCTAGCTTGAAGAGGTGTCTAAAGCAGCTTGTGTTAGATGAATTAAAGTTCTATTTTGATATAAGACAGCTTCCTATGAGCTATGCTCTCACAGGACAGACTTGCAAATTCAGGACAGAACTGTCCCTCTTTAACTGTGTTTATCGTCCATACTTCTATTTTGGGGTGGGGCTTCCCTCAGGACTGGTCAAAACATGCTTATGGCAGCAGGGAAATCCTTCATGTGTGTCACATTGGCTTGTGAACCCTACAGTATACCCATGAATGTGCAATGCTCTGTACGTTGAATAACCATTGAATATCACTATTGAATGGTGGACTAACACGCTAGGACTTTGGTCCTAGATGCACATCTACCCGGGAATAAGCCCTGCTGAATAATGCAGGAATTACTTCTGAGTTAATGTCCACAGGATTACACACAGAATTTTGATGAAGAGATTATGACCTGCTTCTGATGCTGCTGAAAAGGAAATTGACTGAAGTGAGTTATGGTGGAAACAAACATACAAATGTGTCTGAAACAGGAAGACCTAGAAAGGAGCCAAGCAAATCAACATTTCAGCATCTCCTTAAGGCCAGTAGGTGGCTCCATAGTTCTGTAGCCAAATTTATTGCTGTTTCCCACCCCCAAATTATTTTATTAATTCAAACTAGATAGAATAAAACAAATCCAATTTGGAGATGTACCTGCATAGCCATCTTTCCTCTGCTTAGATGATTCAAAAATCTTACACATGGAAGTTCATCTATACTTTTATAAACACGCAGAAACAACCATTAAAGTTGTTGAAAAATAACACACTAAATAAAATAAAATGGATTTCATGTTGTTTTAGAGGAAGAATTCAGAAAAAAAAAACATTCAGGCTTTTACATGTTCCCTGTTGGTTTTGTAAGACAGCTAAAATGCCATATCCAAGTGTTGTGCATCAGGTTTTATGGATCTGGCACTGAAAGTAAACTTAAAGCCATGCTCAGTTTTAGAAACAGCTTGGCTGTTGGGGGGGGGGGAGAGAATATGTGAACTGAGCACATTTGTACAATTCCACCCTTAATTTTTGAAATATTTTGTGCAGTTATCAAAATGTGCAAATAGGTTGGAAATGGAGTCAGGAGAGGATAAAAATGCTCATTCACCAGTGATGGGGACTTCTACTAGCAGGGAGATACATCTCCTCTAGTAACTAGATATATGTCTGAAGTACAGCTGAGTATCAGCTTCAAATCACTCCTTCTGGATCAAAGTAGCATGTCCAGATTCACATCTGCAGCAAAGCAAAATATTCTGGGTCAATTAGTGTGGGCCCTGAATGTGCAAATTCAGCTGGGCAGCATCCATTGGTGGGGAGGATCCAGGGCTTGTGGGGTCGAAGCCTCGGGACTTTCTGAGCTGCAGGGACTATGACATTATCTGCCATCTGCTCAGACCTCTCCGTTAGGTGTGAATCTATGAGATGAAACTCCAAGAAAGGGGGAATTATGGGATTTGTAGTCCAAAAAAATCCAAACGGCACACTCTTACTTGGAAATGTGGCAGTGAGAAGGATTACAGCGAATGCCAAGACTTAACACTGCATCACTCTTGTTGCTTACACCACTGCACTCTTCCCCCCCCCCACCCGATACTTAGGAGCCATCTGTCCAGTTTGACTCATATTCAGATATACCTGGAAGTGAGTCCCACTGAATGGTGTAATGTCTGAGTTGGCAGGCATGGACTTCTGCTATTACGCTGTCATTTACCCTCTTTAGAGTAATTGATTCCAGCCTTCGTGCTGCACGATATCAAACCTTCTTGAAACTTGTAGGAGAGCTGTTAAAAGCAAGGTAAAAACAAATGGTTTAGTCTAATATTTTCCCAAGGTGTTCATTTATGTGCCCTGTTCTGTGCATTCTTTGAGATTTCATAGAAATGCATCATATGCAACTCCATCATAGAACAGCGGAACTGGAAGGGGACTATAAGGCCATTGAGTCCACACCCCTCCTTAAGGGCAGGCATGAATAAGGGCTGAAATAGTGGAGGGGTAGTCAGGCTCCATTATCTCATTAGACAGAATGAGGGGTTGCCTTGGTCAAAAGGTTTAGAGGTAGCAGCTAGCTTTTGGAAGGCAGAATTATGCCACATGCTCTGAGCTTGGGTAGGGTGCTGGCCCATTTCTGAAGGGAGAGTCAGCTGTTACCCTGGTCAGTTTCTGCATGTGGACTGGGAAGGTAGCATCCTATTTTCATTTGCCTCCGGCCCCAGATTGTCGTAGGATCGGTTTGATAATTGTTGGGTGCAGCTGAAGTGCCCGAGAGGTCACTATCATCTTTATTTATTTTTTCCACCTTTACAGAAGGAACATTTGCAATGTTTGTATCACAGCTGACAAGGGACTTCTTGGGTGATCATTGTTAGTCAAGAGAGGTATTAGTAGGTATTACTTAGTTGCTATTAAAGTTATATGTAACACTGTTATCCAAAAAACAGTATCATCCATCCATCCATCCATCCATCCATCCATCCATCCATCCATCCATCCATCCATCCATCCATCCATCGATTTTTTCACTATCGCCCCAGAATACTCCAGCCAGCATGGCCAGATCTATTTATCTTTTGACCCATTAAGTCTCTCTCTCTCTCTCTCTCTCTCTCTCTCTCACACACACACACACACACACACACACACACACACACGCACACACACACACACACACACACACACACACACACACACACACACACACACACACACACACACACACACACACACGACAATTTCCAGAATTCTCTAGTTGGAAAAAGTCACGTTTTAAAGCTCTGCTTTAGTTAAAAAATTTGACACCTTTGCAAAGGATCCTACCAAAGTTGTAACTTCTTTGTATTTGTGTGTGGGTTTCATTTGCTTTCCAGAAATAATTTGCTCCCTTTACTTGTTTATTTAATTATTTGTTGGCATTATCTTGAGTGGGCACAGTCAGGCTTATTTCCTGAACTGAGAATACTGAATGTGCCCATTTAATGAGAAACACTTTTAATCTTTTGGTTCCAGCTGGAAGGCATTTTCTTTATTTTCTGTGGTTTGTATTGCAAGTGAAGGAAATGTCAAGAGTGTCAAATGCACACACAGTGACATGATAGCTAGCAATCCATTCAGTCGTTGTGACACAGCCAAAACAAATCTGGGAATATCGGTTGGAGGATGAGGTACATGACTGTCCCTACCATTGGATAGAGTGAGCAATTGTCTTAGTTGCCAATAATAGAGTTTTCCAGATGTCTATCAGAATAAGGAATAATTATGAAGCAAGTCTGGTTTTCAGCAGCAATTCACAGTATTATGAGAATACAGATATTTTATTAGAATTTAATGCACAAACAGCCTGGTGTTGCTGAAAAAAATAGGCCTAAATCCAGTTGTTAGTTCCAATTGGAGTAGACTCATTGGATTAATGGATTCTAAGTAAAGTATTGACATTCAATGAGTCTGCTCTAGCTCAGAGTAGCAGTTGGATTTAAGACATTGGCAGTATCATGTGATGCCTGCATATCCAAGCTTGGACTGCATTTGACTGGAGTTGCTAGTCTTTTCTGAGCCTGTCCAACATCATGAGGATCAGAAATTTAAAAAAAAAATCTATTTTTGGTTGGGTGCCAAATCTGCTACATGAATTACATAAGGTCCTCCTATATGAAACGTCCACGAAGTATACCTCTGAACACCTGATACTCTGAACAATTACTATGAGAGGACCTTGCTTATGGATTTCCAAATGTACCACTAAGTCATTGCCTGCCAGCCACAGACCCTAGACATCAACATGGATTAAGACCCTACAGACCAACATGGATCATGTCTCCATAGTTTTGCTGTGTCCAGGTACCCCAATAATAACTTCCAGAATTCCTCCTTAGCAACCCTCTCCATGTTGGCCTTTTATGTGAGAAATCAAAGTTGGACTTTGGGATGTGGCAACTCATTTAAAACTCCTAATCTCTCTCTCTCTCTCTCAATCATGCATGTGTGCATGCTGGCATTATCTCTTTTGCATCTTATTATTTATATTTATTTATTTAAGATATTTTACCCCTCCTTTATTCTTAAAAAGGACTCAAGGTGGCTTACATAATTAAAAGAAGGTACTTAATGCTAAAAATGGTGAGCATACAAATACTAAAAAGTCACAAACAAGCATCATACTAAAAGACATAAATATCCTCAAAACACATTTAAAACAGTAAGGTACAACCTTCATTTTAAAATGCCACTCAGGCAGCCAATCAGTCAGGAAAAGCCTGCCTGAAGAGAAAGGCCATTGCCTGCATGCAGAATGATAGCAAAAATGGGGCCAGTTTTGCCTCCTGTGGGAGGGAGTTCCAAAGTCTGGGGCAGTAACAGAGAAGGCTCTCTCCTATGTCCCCACCAAGTCTACCTGTGAAGGTGGTGGGACTGAAAGGAAAGCCTCCTCTGATGATCTTAACACTGAGGTAGGCTCATGGTAGGAGACATGGTCCTTGGGATAGCTTGGACCAAGCTATTTAGTGTTTTATAGGCTAGTGTTTTATAGGACAAGACGGAGTTTCTGAGGGTGGGTGCCCCCACTGTTGGCGGTCTGGGTGACTCTGTTTCGTTTGGGGGGGTGATCCTTGCCATAAAGAGTGGGGTCCACAGTCTGGAGATCCATCTGGACCTGGTACTTGCAATGGAAATGCAGGTGGCATCGGTGGTCCGTACCGCCTTTTTCCACCTTTCGCAGATAGCCCGGCTGCAACCCTATCTCGATGTGGGGGTGCTCACTACCTTGGTGCATGCGCTCATAATCTCAAGATTAGATCACTGTAACACGATCTACGTGGGGCTGTCTGAGGGTGATGTGGAAACTCCAAGTAGTGCAGAATGCAGCCACCAGACTCCTTAGTGGAGTGAGAAAATACCAACATATTTCTCCTATTCTGGCCGCACTGCATTGGTTGCCCATTCGGTTCCGCATCGACTTCAAAGTCCTGACGCTTACACATAAAGCCCAAAAGGTTTAGGACCTCGATACTTGGCGGAACGCCTACTCCCACCAAGGTCTACCCGTATCACCCACGCGAGTCAGGAGGTGAGGCTGAGGAGCCTGATGCCGAGAGAGGCCCAGAACTAGAAACCGGGCCTTCTTGGCGGTGGCTCCTCACCTATGGAACAATCTCCCTCCGGTGATTTGTGTGGCCCCTTCACTGGGTATCTTCAAAAACCAACTAAAAACATGGATGTTCGTGCAGGCCTTCCCTCCAGTTAATATTTGATTATTTCTTCTTTCGTTTTTCTTGCCATTTTGAATAATTTATTAATTTATTAGTTGATGTAATAATTTTTGTGTCATAATTGTATGTTTTTATCTATGCATTTGGAAGCCGCCTAGAGTGGTCGTAAGACCAGATGGGCAGGGTATAAATAAAATAAAATAAAATAAAATAAAATAAAATAAAATAAAATAAAATAAAATAAATAAATAAATAAATAAATAAATAAATAAATAAATAAATAAATAAATAAATAAATAAATAAATAGAACAAGCACTTTGACTTCAGCTCGTAAATGGATCTGTAGCGAGTGGAGGGTTATCTGATCCCTGTGGCCAGCACCAATTAGCAACCTGGCTGCTGTGCTTTGGACTCATTGAAGTTTCCTGACATTTTCCATAAGCAGCCCCATGTAGAGCATGTTACAGTAATCCAGCCTGGATATTACTAGGGTATGTGTCACCATGGCCAGACCAGACCAGACCTCTCAAGGAGTGGGTGTAGCTGGCACAGTCATTTTAATTGTGCAAATGTATTCCTGGCCACCATTGAAATCTTGGCATCCAGACTCAGAGATAAATCCAGGAGCGCTTGTGTGTTCAGAGAGAATGCAGCCCCTTCCAGCATAGGCTGCACTCCTGTTCCTTGATCTGCCTTTCCATTGACCAAGAGCACATTGTTTTAAATGTCAGTCTATCTACCCTCATCCAGTCCAATACTGACATCAGACACTAATCTAGAACTGGAAACAACTTCATCAGATTTAGATGACAAGGAGAGACAGAGTTGGTTGTTATCCACATACTGATGGCACCTCTTCTTGGTCTCTTTTTTCAAGCATCCCTGCCTGCTCTCTTCCATCCTTGCTGTCTTGTGCACATGCATGCATGAGCAACCACATTTCCTCTCTCTTTCACACCTGATCCTTGTCTCACATGCACTTCCTCTTGCTCTTGCGGCCACCTTCACTCACACATGCCCCTATCTGCTCTTGACTTTCCCCTTCATGATCTCTCCCTGTACTTTCCCACTCTACCTCAAATATGTGTGTGCATAGTCATCCACACTTGCACTCACCCACTGTTTCGTACTCTCATGCCATACTTGCCTTCTCATGTGTCTGCTCCCTCTCTCCCAGTCCTAGACCCCACTTGTTGTCATCTTTTGTTCACACACATCTACCTGTCCTGCTTACTCCCTCTGTCTCTCTCACACACTCTACCACTACAGCCTGTTCTCTCTCTCTTTTCAATCTCCCTCCCTCCCCTCACTGTTATCCCCTTTTAGTTCTTAGGTTTTTACAAGACTGACTCAAAACAATGACAACAGAGCAATGAGAGGTTATAGTAATGAGCAACAGGCAGACACTCGTTCTCATTCCAGTCTGTTCTGTGCTGAGTCAAGCTGTCCTCCTTGACAGATTTGGGAGAAACCTGGAGGAATTGTTAAATACAGTTTTGTACTATGCAATAAGTATTTGTAAGGATCATTACTAAAGAAACAAGCAAAGCTAGAATTTATCCAGCTGAGTAAATTGTAACAGCTGAGAAAGCAATCCCAGGATTGGCTACCCCTGGGATAAAGCTAGCAGACCTAGCACATACACTCTGTGGTGGTGTGGTTGTGTTGTTGTGCTGGAGTATCCTAGAAGAAGCCGTGTCTTTGTGCTGTATATTGGAAGAAGAACTCTGGCTACTGGACTGAACATATGGTATTTGACTGCTGAACTAATTTACAAGGCCTTTGACTCTGATTTATGCATTGAACTCTGCGGAAACTGCTGTGTATGACTTTGGGACTGGAAACAAGTACTAAGCTGTACATGTATGTATATATCCTGTAAATAATACAACTATTCTGCTATCAACACTACTTTATTGCTTGGTGTCTTCATCTCTCAGGGAAGCTCTACTGGTTAGTGCCACCTGGTGCATCCTGGTAATACTGCAACTCTGTCACTCCTGGCATGGGAATCCCCAAACAAGGCAAAAGGGACAGGTACCAATGGGTCCACTTAAGTGAACAACCAGGGCAGGGAGACCACAGTCCAGTGTCAGTCCAAAGGTCAAAGCCAGGTCAGTATCTACCACAACCCACAAGGAAGGGCCAAAGGCATTGCCCAACCATCCAGGAGTCAGGCACAATTGGGCAGTACCAAGCAGAGGTCTAGGCACACAGGAACCATTAGATGCATAGCCTCCAGTAGCTCATGATCCCAGCCGAAGGCTTTTTACAACTGGGCTGTTGGAGACCCACCCAGTTCAAAACTTATAAGCAAAACAATAAGGAAAAAATGAGGCCAGCAGTCTTGCTTTTGTGGGAAGCTTGGAAACTGCTGGTGCAAGGGGGAGGTTTTGGTGGAAGCCTGAGCATGGCAAGATTCAGATGCTTCAAGGCAACAAGTACACGCTATGCCCCTACTTTAAAGATACTGCACTCACAAAAACCAAACTTGCTTTTCCTCTGGTGCTGCTTACCTGGAGTTTTGTCTCTTTCTGGTGGGCAACCCAGAGCACCCTACAACCTTGTCTGCAGATGAGACAAGAGTGAGTTGATTGAAAGTGTTAATATAGAAGAGCCTGAACTTACAGGGCTCAAGTTCCGGTGAGATGTAGCTATTTGTAGGCTAACCACAGAATGCCAAGGACCTACTCTGAATGAATTGATATACCAGTCAGGGCTGATATATCAGCCCTGCCTGGTATATCAATTAGATGTTTGTGTGTGTGTTGTGTTTTTTCAGATGTCTGAGACAGTACAGTGGAATATACAGTATGAGTGCAGACTGGAAATCGGTGATCCTGCTTTGTGCTCTTGACAGTATTCTTTAAAAGAAAATTAACCAGAAGCGAACTAGGCTAGATGCCTTTTCCCACTATGCTAGATTTTTGGTGTGTGTGTGTGAGGGAAGCATTTAGTCAGATTATTGCTAGGTGGGTAAGGCATCAGTTGAAACCATGGATGAATATTTTAAAAACAGCAGCTCCTTCAGTAGGCTGAGTTGTTCCTACCTCATTTGAGAGCCAGTTGGTGCACTGCCACCACCTGTCAGTGAAGGCTCAGGCTGGAGAACCAAAACAAGGATAAAGTTGAGCAACATAGACCATAAGGGAGATTCTTTCCATGCACAGCCTTCCATCATTGGTAAATAGGTGAAAGCTTTGCTTTTGCCTTGGAACTTGGCTCAGGTTATGTCCTGAATGATATAGAAGTTACAGTATGCAGTAAGTGAGTCTGCCAATCCAAAATGTTGGTAGTCCACATATTTTGCCACCTTGGGTCCCATAACTGGGAGAAGAGCAGCAGCCGAATTAGATACATACAGAGAAACACACATATATATGTTTCAATAGGCTTGGAGTCTCTATGAATAAGTGCTGTTGAATACTGGGCTGGTGATTAAATAATCTGTCTATCACATATTCTGTTTCTTCAGAAAGCCTGCAGTGTATGTTTGTTTTTAAAATAGCGGTAGTGTTGTTTTTCACATGGAAAAAAATATCTCATTTTAGTGTTCCTATAGAACAGATGGTAAAATAAAATGTGGTCATAAAAAAAGTTCAAATGTATGTGGAAAGAGGGAAGAGCCAAAATATTTCATAGCCCCCCAACGCAAAGTGATAACAGTTTTTATCACAGTTTGGAAATGCAAGAAATCATGGCTGGAGGTTCAATTTAGGGTGGGCCCATCTGGGTTTCACTGCCCTCGGCCGCTTAGTCGTAAAACTTTGTTGTCAGTTCCTTTGTGCTTGGGAGAGAAAATGATCGTCAGCTACTGAATAGTCTCTTGGTTTTGTCTTAAGAGCAGTTGAGTTCCCTCATTAGGCGTGCTTGGGTTCAGTCCAGATTTTTGCATGATCTGGCCTGACTCCCACTTCCCACACAAATACGCAGAATGCAACAAGTGTTGTAAGATTCTTAAAATGTTGCAGTGCAGTTCCTTGCTGGATAATTTATCAAAAGCTTAACATCTCGAGAAAGCATCTTCTAGATTTTGCCACCTGTGCCTGATTTGTTAGATCATTCTCAAATGCTCTCCTCTTGACGTTGCCACCTTCAGGAGTGTGGTAGAATTACAGGAGCAGAAAAGCGCTCTCTGTGGGAACAGCCATCTGTAGAATTGTACCCTCATTCAGGAAGACATGAAGCTGAAACCTTGCTTTTTTTTTTTTGGACTTGGATTTAATCCTTAATTGGCTGTTTTTATTATAATATATTTTACTTCTGACTTTTTAACATTTTAATCATTTAACATGTTCATATTAAAAATAGTTCTTATTGATTTTGCATTTAGTTTCTTGATTGTTTTAGATGTTGTTATTATGTGCTGTCAAGTCACTTCAGACTTACAGGGACCCTATGAATTTGTGACCTCAAAAGAGCCCTATCATTAGTAGCTCTGAAGTGTTGCAAACTAGAGTGGGTGTTTTATTTTCTTTCTTTCTTTCTTTCTTTTTTTGAGTCAATCCATCTGTTCTTTCGTCATCCTCGTTTCTTACTGGCTTCAGTTTTTCCAAGCTTTATTGTCTTTTCCAGTGAATTTTGTCTTCTCATGATGCCTCTCCAACACTCCCTTATTTGTCTTTCTGGTGGCTCATGGTATCCATAAAGCTATCCACTAACACATTTCAGATTAATCATTTCCCCCACCCCTGTCAGCTTTCTTCTCTGTTCCCCTTTTACATTTCTACATGTAATACATGTAGTATGTACATGTACATTCTACAATACAGATGACCTTGCCCTTTGGTTTGCAGTGATCCATTCTTCTTCGTAATTATCTTTTCTAGTTCCTTTGTAGTTGCCCTTTCAAATATCATACTAGTTTTGATTTCTTGATAGTGGATTGATGATTAAACCAACCAACATTTAAATATTTTGATTTCTCCATTTTCAGCACGAAAATTATTTAGTTCTTCTTCAGTCAAAAAGTTTGTCTTAGTATTCAACTGTAATCCTAAATTTAGCCCTTTCTTCTTTAATTGTCCTCAGTACTTATTTCAAGACATTGCTGCTTTCTGTTTTTAAGTTATTGAAGTTTCTTTCACTTGTTTCTATTCTTCTTCATCTGAATTTAATCCAGTTTTTCATATGATACATTCTGTATACAGATTGAATCCATTTTGTTTTTTCCATATTCTGTTCCAGCAGGAGTCTCTTGTTCAGAGCACACGTTCTACATCAGGAAAATCCAACATTGTGGCACACAAAGCTATTGAATGATCAATAGCTTTTCATGACTCACGTAGTTCAAGGATTTCATTTTTACAGAGTTGATATTTAAACACTTTGGTTAGTAGCTGATGATAGCTTGAGGGTGGGAGGTGGCTGGCAGGACCGTGAGCAGAGCTAGAAATCATATATAGCACATTAGTGTTGGAGACATATGATTCAGGAAAACTTTTAAGAAACCATGCTTCAAAGGAAACTTGTCCTTAAGTCCTGAAGCTCAGTCACAAAAGAGAACAAGTTAATTTGCAGATTACATGTGATAAAAGACGTTTCTACTATGCACTCAGATACTTACACCCTTTTCTAATGATAGATTCATTGTTATTTTTGTTTCTGCCTGTGAGTGGGCTGTCTGAGGCTGTATCTCCCAGGTCCCTAGTAGGCAAGTGGAAGGTATGATGGGTGCTAGTGATAGGTGTGGGTGATAGCCACCTGCAAAAGGAGAGGGTGAAGTGGAGGCCAGGATAAAAGAGGAACACTGGGAAGACTCGGGGGCTTCCTTCAGGGAAAGAGAGGAAGAGACAGAAACTTAGGAGGAAGTGTGGGGAGAGGCCACGAAGGCTTGGGACTCACAATTCTGTACCTTGATGGAGGTGGGAATACCTGGAAAGAGGTATTGCCCCAGGCAGATGTCCCTGAGCCCTGCCTGTTTGGTAGAGGAAGGAGCTGTAGGTGAGCTACCTTAGGTCCTGGACTTCAGGAGCCAGCTGCACACCATCTTGCCATCCCTACTGACCAAAAGAGCCAGTCGTGCTCACCCCATCCCAACTGTGGCACTGGTGACAAAAGTACCAATGTGAGAAGCAGAGGAAGCTCCAGGAGCAGAGAAGCAACTTAACAGTCACTCCCGCCTGACTCTACCAGCCATGCTTGAAAGGGCTTCATTCAGGGCCAGGATTCATCCTCCCCTCTTGCTTTCAGAGACCAGGGCTCTGAGGGCACCCTGTGGCTTTAATACGGACCCTCTTGAAAGGATATTCCTTTGGAGTTAATGCAGAGATGTCACCCCAGGACTCTCCTGGAGGGAGTAAAGGACAGTGTTGCTCTTTCTGGTGGTTCTTCAGTTGTCATAAAGTCTGGTCTTGGGCCATTCTCACAACCTGGAAGCCGTGGAAGTATTGCCAGGTGGCATGGCCCCCACAAGCACAACTGGAGGAAGGTCTAGAGAGGCAATCACACTGCCCTGATCAATGCCATCAGAGGATGCCATCCAATCTGATGGAAAGCAACCACCATATTGCTTGCTCCATTCTTCCCTTAGCTGTCTAGGAAGCTGGCTTAACACAGGACTGTCAATTCTGTGAAGAAACATGTCTGCAGTATAAGCATCTACACAGCTTCATATATGAATGGATTGGGGGAGGGGGGGAGTAAAGATCCATCCAAAGGATTATAAGCAAATAGCATTCTGCTTCCTATCCCTGACATGAAATCCATCTTGGCAATTTTTTATGTGCCTCACATGCTCAAAAGCCTTTGATAATAAAGGCGGGTTTAGCAAGGAAGAGGGCATTTCTTAGCTTTCTGTTTCAATGGGTTAGAGAAATAGATATGCCTGCTTTGCTGAGGGAGGGAGAATGTGGAGTCAACAATGGCCTAAGTGCAGGCAAATCTCATTAAGGACAAACCGAATGAAGGTCCATTATGCCACTCCAACTCAGGGAAATAGTTTGTTCATCTCACGAATCAATATTTTTCATATTGTATTGAGTGTCCAGACAAGAGCAAGCATTAAACTCAGGCTTATTGCTTTCCTCTTGAAAACTCCATTTGGTAAAAAATCGAAGCTATGATGCTGGTTTACTGAAATCAGATCGTTGCCTGGGTATGCAGTATCTTTATCTAATAAGCAAGGGCCTATCAGCTTTAGTATCAGCATATATGAACTTTGTACGCGACATTCCATAAAAACGCTTGTTGCCATGGAAATTCCATCTATAGGTGCATCTCTGTTCAAAGGTCTGACCACTTATAGTTGCATTATGTCTTTGCCCTCATGATCCCCCAGTTTGGTCTGGAAGCGAATTCAGGGCTTTGGAAGGATTCCAGTTCAGTCCAGAGTGATATATTGTATAGGTCTTCTGATTCTACTTATGGCTCCAAGTTGCAGTTTTAGAAGAGGCAGCCATGTTAGTCTGTGCTAACGTTATCAGGCAAAAGCAAAATAAAGATGGAGGAAAAAATAAAGAAGACAGAAACATTGTGGCACCTTAAAGACTAACTGCTACATTTTAATGTGAGCTTTTTGTGGCTAAGTGAACTTGTCCATGAAAACTGACATTAAAATATAACAGTTAGTCGTTAAGGATCCAAGTTGGCTGTAACTTTTTTGTTTTTGCAGTGATGTACATCAAATTTAGAATTGGTGTGTGTGTGTGTAAGAGAGATGTTTAAGGAGTGTTTTTATCAGTTCCACTCCCCCAGTGAGTTTCCATGGCCAGGTGGTGATTTGAACCCTGTTCTCCAGAGTCCTAATCTGTCACTAGATCCATTACATCTCACTGGGAATCCTGGTTGACTGTATAGACTAGAAGGAAGAAAACATGCCAGATTTCAAACACCTGTATTGACAGATTTGAGCACTAGGCACCTTTGACGTTTGCTTTGTTAAACAAAGCTTTCTAAGCTAAACTAGTTGGTGTCCCAACTTTGTGCTTTGTGCACCACACAGTGAAGAATAAACAGAAGCCAACTGAAGGGGTTGTAAGGCCTGGTTGTAAGTCCCACTAGTTCCAAGCAAAGGCAGGTGGGGCTCAGCTGTGTGTGTTACATAAACTTTGGTTTATCACAAATTCCTAATATTTCCAGGTAATACTGTACTTATAAACATCCCTTTGTGTCCTCATCCCAATAGTTTGGGCCATTGTTCCATTGAATGCAGCAGAATTTACTCTTGAGTAAATGCATGTGGGATTGTAGCTTTGGCATACTGAACATACTCCCCTCTTGTCATTAACTTAGAACAAAGACAAACCATCAGAAATATGCGGGGGGGGGGGTTGGTTTTTATTCTTAAAAATTTTACACCATCCCCAAATAACAGTTAATTCTACCATTGCAGTTTCCTGGGGCTATTTTCTTTAATAACTTCAAAGCAATAAGCTGCCTTTTGTAGTTGTTTACTAGGATGACCTTGAAATCTGTAGCTGTCCCAAGCTTTTATTCAGTAGAGACTCTTGCTTTAATTTTCAGATACATTAGTACTGTAAACCTATAGCAGCTCCTGTAATATTATGCCCACTGTATGTTCATAATGAGAAGGGAAGGAAAAAGTCTTCCAGGAAGGTTCAACCTCAAACCACTCTATAATCTGGAAATGGAGTATCAGAAGATCAATATATGCATAAGACTCCTTTCCCTCCGCTTGGGATTAATAAAAGGTGCAACCAATCGTATCTACTTATGAACAACCTTTTAAGCGTAGGGTTTAGGGGATTTGTTTCTCTGTATTGGGGTGAGCAACTGTGGTCCTCCAGAGGTTGGAAAATTCACAGCAACATTTTCAGTTCAGAAAATGGGGAGATTCAGTCCTCCAGTTTATGCATGAGGGATATATTGCTTCTGTATCCACAATCCAAAATGCTCTGTTGTTGCCACAGTATGAGGAGTTGCCAATTCAGTGGATTGCCTGTTTGTGGCCAGAGCAAGAGCCCAGCTGCTGGTGGGACATGTGCCCGGATCCAGGCAACATGGTGGCTGCCACATGTTCCTTCCAAGCCACTGCTGCAAGGAGTGCTGGGAGACCAGATTCTGGGCTCAGCCACCTCCCATTGGCTGGTAGTGTTGGGGAATGGATGCCTCAGGGCAGGCTTTATTCCAGTCTGCCTCTTCTGCAGAAGAGCAGGAGGTCCCGGTCAGTTTGTAGCTTGCCGGGGGAGCCTTCGCTCCTTCCCTGTTTGTTGATGGTTCTGTACAGTGGGTTCGTATTGCAAGGTGTTAATGTTTTTGGAGTAGGTATAATGGGTACGTCATGGTTGTAGCAAGTTATCTTAGTCTTTTTCTACTATTCTGCTATACTTGTAATGAGGAATTGAGGAGGATCTAAGTGGTGTTGGGGCAGAAGATAGGAATTTGTCACTTTTGGGTATAGAGGGATCCCCTTGGGGATGGGACATTTGGTCTGGTCTCAGGGGCCAAAATCCTGTCCATGTACATAGGTGACAGGGAGCACCAGAGTGGCATATGCCTGTGTGGTCTTCAAGAGATTGTCACTCCTGGTGATACAATCCACTGATGGGTGGTAGTGCTATTGGGTGGCATTCAGTGTATCTAATGTATCTCCCAATGCACAGGATCCATTCCCAATGTTGGACCAGAGAACTGTTACTATAACCAATAAAGTCATGTCCTTTCCTTCAAAGAAGTTCCCTGGCTGCGGTTATTGTCCAGGTCTGCTTAGCTTTAGGTCAACACATTGCCAGCAAGAAAAAGAGTGCCAAGCTTTACATAACAAAGATCAGCCTGATTGTTGCAGGCACCAGTATCAGCAGTCAAGATGGTCTATAGGATCCACTCTTGTGCACATTGCCATTCATGAAGAGACACCAAGCAAGGGGAAATCCCAGAATCTTAATTCTTTTCTCATTAGTTAGCCAATTCTCAGCCAAACATAAATCAGTTGTTATGGCTTCTTTTCAACTATGCTTCTGTGCTAAGTGGGGCTTTCAGAAGTATAGTCCTACATGTGGAGGCCTACAATGGTTCACTTCTGCTATAATGAATTATAACAAAATTCAAAACTCCTGCTTAGGAGATTAATGTGCAAATTCACCCAGATACCTCTCTTCAAAACCCATTTCCTTGGAAGCTTGCTTGAGGCAAATATAAATTATTTTTATTATCAAGTTATATGACGTTCAGAAAAAATCAGAGGTTTTTGGAAAAACATTCTTACAAAATGATGGAGATATTGCACCCTTATATTATGCTTTTGAGAGGTTTTGACTGGGAGGGAGCTGCAATGGATGTCAATCAACTCAGTAACAGCCAATAGTTCCCTCTATACCTCAGATTCTTTTTTTCTCACTTTTTCCCCAGTCAGGGTTCAACTAGTGTTCTGTCAGTGTGTATGAGTTATGGAGTCAGAAGTGAACTGTTAGAGTGAAGTGTTATGTCAGCAATGTGACCAGTCAGTGAGTTAATAATGAAGTAAATTAAGCAGTTAAATTAATTAATATAACTGGTTAATATTTCCATAAAACATGTTCATTTTATATAAGAAAAACTGTGTGTAGAATGAAATCTCCTTATTCATACCAGAGTCTCTGAGTGAATGTACTGAAACAAATGTCATTTGGACTACACTAACAAATAAGAGGTAGTCTATTAAGGGAGACTGTAGCTCAAAGGTTTATGGGAAAACATCCTTCCAAAATATACATTGTTTTCCAGAACTGTATTTCATTTTTCATTCTTGACATCAGTGGGAGGCAACCAGTTTAAAAGGGACAAAATGTAGAAAAGGAAGGGGGAAATGCCCTTCCCCACTCTTTACTGCACTGTAGACACTGTAATTCTGTGATATTTTCACACTAGTCGTGCCGACTCCTTGAAATGAAGGCAGAAAGGAAGCAAGCACTAAAGAGCACCTCTTTTTTTGTCAGAACATGTTAATAGAAAATATCTGACATTGCTTTCTCAGCACTAATTGTCTTCAGAGAACAGAAAATGGAAGGAATGACACAATTGTGTGTTTATAGCAGAGCTGAGGGGAACAGTTTTAGAAATCATCCCCATTGTCCTTAGGGTCTTCTACCGGGTTGCAACTGTGTGTGTTAAAAAGCTTTTGCTGTTAATAATGGACACATTTCAGTGTTGTAATGCAATCACTAAGCAGTCACAGTAGCATTTTTCCATTAAAAAATAGGAATATTTTGTTTGAACTCTTAACAGAAGATTCATTGGGAATGCCAGAGGGGCTAGCATTGAATCCCAAAGCTTTTTTTTCACATGGTAATGGCATATTTTCATGATATGTTTAGTTCAAATATATGAGTTATTTATTCAGTGCAATGTTTAAATCCTGTTTTTCCTCTAGGGAAGCTCATGGTGGTATTATCTTATTATTTTATCCAAACAACTCTGTGAGGTAGACTAGCCTGAAAGGTAATGACTGGGTCAAAGTCTCTCAGCAGGGGTTATCCTGATTTCTTTCAGATGCCCCCCCCCACCAACTCAACCAGAATATCTGTTGGCTGGGGATGGGGAATGGTTATAAATTGTAGCTGAACAATTTATAGAGAAGTCTGCTTTAACTACTGCCTTTTCAGGTATGCTGTTGTGAGTGTGAAAAATTGTCCAGTGTCAATTGTGTGGCACGTCTCTGAATTGCAACATATTTTTTTCCCAATCCTGGCTTCATGCCAGGTTCCAAGAGTTTATGGATTTTCTTTTCTGCATGGAAATTTGCATATATTCTGAATATGTAGATGTTTTAATTTTAACAATAAACAATAATATAACAAATAAAAAGACAGAAAGGAAAAAAGAAAAAGAACTAACAACAAAAATATAAACTCAAGTCCAAATCAAAACTCATAATACATAATACATCCAGTGTTCTGCAACATCCTCGGGATTTTGTTTCCCTTTTAATTTGCATGCCCCACTTCTCTCCAAAATATGACTCTTGTCCTGAATTTCTCTTTAAAAAACATTTCATATGCCCTTAAATTAATTTGCTTTCAATATTCCTTCTTCAACTTTCAACTCATATTTCAATTTATTGGTGATAGCCTTATTCCACATTTATTTATACCAGTCCTCAGTATTAAACTGCTTATTATGTTTCCAATTGGAAGAATGCATGCATATTTTAAAGCATGTATAGATAAATTCACATAGCTGTCAATCTGTCTGTCTAGATATACGATATAATTTATCTTAATATATTTAACATTTGTGCATGCATTTTCCCATTGGCTGCAGAATCCTTGTTCAGCTCTGTTCAAAGAGATGCATTTTGAATTTTACACATTTATTTGCCTATAATTAAAAGAGGAAACAAAATTAATCTGCTGCCTGCAGATGCAAGAATAGACAATACTTTTGCAGGCCATTTAAAAAATATCATCATGCAAAATATGAGCTTTTGTGGATAAAAACATCACTTCATTGGGCATGTACCAGCGTGAAGCAATTAAAGTCCAAAAGTTCATGGCAAGATAGATTTTGCCAAGAGAGTTTTTCTTAGAAGTAAAGTCCAAAAGTACTTGGCAAGATGGATTTCACCAGGTACTTTTCTCTTAGATGTAAATCAGAAGAGGTTCAGGAAGCAGTGGTTTCTGTTTTAAGGTTACAGCTGAGGCAGTGAAACCACACCCCAGTTCTTCAAACAAAGAAGCACAGGCCATGGGCTCACACCGCTGCGTGCAGTTTCTTTCAGTGATGGGAATTTTTCTTCACAGTCTTGCAGATCCTGGACTGAATAAATTTGTAAAAACAAAAACAATCTCTTAACGTGCATTTCTTTTCCATTCCTAGCCGTGAATCCTAGCATCTAAGCAACAGGGATGGCCAGCCCAGACCTGCGTTTCCCCTCTTTGCAATACATCATGTTGACTACAGATCCACACAGGCATAAATAGCACAGCTCCTTCTGCCCCTTGACTTCATGGACTCAGAATACCATTAGAGTGGGCTCCATATACTATACGGATAGAGAAATTAACTTCTTTCCATTGTTGCCACCAGCTGCTTAAGTGTCAGCTGTGCTGCAATGACTGTTTTATCTATAAATTATGGAATCCAAAAGCAGCTATTATAGTCATCTATTTTAAATTCCCACATAAAACGGATCATAGAGTTTTACCCTGGACTCCTGCATGGAGCTTTATGTCAATGAAATTGAACACAAGTCAGAGTAATGCAAGCATTTCAGACTTTAAGGTTTTCCGGTGAGTGAGAAACGATTCTCTTTTTAGCTTGATGTTTCCATACTGTATGGAAATACGCTCATGCATACATACACGGAGCTTCCAAACATGCTAGATATTCACATGGTTGCCTGCCTAGCTACTTCACAAAGTACGCTTAGATATTCCCCTCAAATCATGCTGATTCACCTCCTATCTGAAATAATTAGGCCTATAAACCAAAGATTCAAATCCCCCTCTTTTAATAATTGCAGTGGTTTCAGAGGCAATCTGAAACTTTTGGATTCCTTGCTGGTTTATAGTCCTAAACGACATCCAGAACTGTTTGCAAATGTCTGAATTCTTGGCCCAAATGCAATAAGGGACATTCACACACACACCCTGTTTGTAGTGCCAGACACGCAGGTAAAATTTGTCTTTTTGTCTGCAAGGGCTTCTTCACATTCATTACTAAATGCTTTTTTAAAAAAAGGAATGGAACAAAATTCTCTATAAGGTGCACAGGGTAAATTTTTGCTTTTCATACATTTGCTTTTCCTACAAAACACTCTGAAGTTCCTTCTACCAAATCATTATT
Organism: Pogona vitticeps; assembly: GCF_051106095.1. Classification (NCBI taxonomy): domain Eukaryota; kingdom Metazoa; phylum Chordata; class Lepidosauria; order Squamata; family Agamidae; genus Pogona; species Pogona vitticeps. The sequence continues at coordinate 155,345,426 of NC_135784.1, read as the reverse complement.
ATTATTATTATTATTATTATTATTATTATTATTATTATTATTATTATTATTATTATTATTATTATTATTATTATTATTATTATTATTATTATTATTATTATTATTATTATTTTATACCCCACCTATCTGGACTTCCAGACCACTCTATTAAAACTTTTGTTAATTTTTTAAAAACTCATACAGCCTAAATACTCACACATTCATAGTTCTACCTATAAAGAGCTTGTGACCAAACCAGCATAATTTGGAGGGAGCTGATCTGCATTCAACCCACAGGAGGTGCTTGGTTCCATGGAATGGCTATGTTATAAAGGCCATGAAGAAGGAATTAGGGATTATATGAGAGGGTGGGCTAGAAAAACACCCCTCCCCTGCTTGCACAGAACTTCCTTATTTTAAGTTACATGAACAATACTTTGAGTCTAGGTGGAACTCAAAACAGGATCTGCTTTCCACCCCACACCTTATGCTTCTCCCTACTTTTCCCTTTGTAAGCTAATATCTTAAAAACCATCACCCTGGTTGAACCTCAGGATGTTTGGTTCCCCCATTTTTGCCTGATGATAGGTTCCAGACAACTTGAAAGGTCATCTTCCTTATACTGTAATTTTTTAGAGCTCCAATAAAGGGTATTTACTAACCCAAAACTTTGTAAGAAAAGAAGCCCTTATGCTATAAGGAGAAAATAACAGGCAACAGAAAAGCTGTCTTGTTGACTACTAGCATAGTCACTGGCATACAGAGAGTGGGCTGACCAGCATTCCCAACTAGTTCCAAATAATGCTTAGGTAACAGTTTTATGTTCTATGGGGCTATTTGTTTAGACATATATCTATTGATGAACTTTGCAAACACAAGTTTATAAAAAGTCTCTCTTAATCACAGTTATATAACAGACAACAGGAGTATTTATAACAAGGTACCACAATTTGTTCACCCTTGCCCTCAGCAGCAGCACCGATACAGAAGTTGTTTGTAGAACTCCAATGCTCAAGCATCCTTTTGAATTCAAATTCAAACAAAAATCCAAGGTATCTTTCTCAACTGGGATGGGGATCTATAATACAGAAGGATCAGCTCCACCTGCAGAATCTTCAGAACCCTAGACCAAGTTGGGCAAGGGCTTGACAGTCTAAGGGCAGCAGAAGCTCCAGCCTCTTCACTTCTCCCACTCTTTCTGATCCAAATCTCTTACCGCAGACTGCTCTTTCTTAGTCCCACCACTTCATAGGGGCTACACTTAGGATTCCACACATACACCTGCCTCATGATCATGGGATTTGTGGCTTACTCAGTTCACCCTTCCTGCACACTCTCCCAGTCATCTTCTCAAAAGTACGGATTGTTATGCCTTAAGGGGACATTATCTTCCCAGAAGGTCTTTATTAAATGGATTTTGCTGAATGTGCAGATAGGGTTAACTTTTACACTGGCCATATCATAGCCTGCTTTTTGTGGCTTCCTTGTTAAGTTTACATCCAGACTTCGCTTAAAGATGTGACACATTAAAATGTGTCAGAAATGAAAAATATGTGCTATATCAGTTAAAACTCACCCACACACTTATTTTTCATGTGGACGGTTGATACTAATAAGCTGTGGGGAAGCTCACTGGAAAACTTTCCCTGTTCAGACACAGAAACCTTTTAATTTTTCAGTTTTTTTCAGTTCAAAAACTGTGTGCTAACATACAGTCTGCTTTCACACATATGAGCTGAAATGGGAGGGCCATCCTGCAAATCCCACATACCATTCAAGACCCTGAAAACCTACTCCAAGGAGCTGAGAAACTCCCTGGTGTAAATTTGGTACCAAAAGGGGCTGCAGAGGAGTTAATAGGGTCTTTGAAATTAAACTGCCAGGTGTTGTCAAAACCTAGATTTTCAGGTAAGCAGATATGGTTATTTGAAAGGTTCCAGATGTGATACATATATACTTACAGAAAGTTCAAGTGTAGTTCTGTCTACGTTGATGTCCACACATGCAACTGGTTCTGTGATGTGCTTTACAATAATGGTGCTCGTGTCTTTTCAGGTTGACTGTGATATGCCTTTTTAAAAAAGCACTGATAATAAATAGCAAGGAGCGAGACACAGTTGCAAGCTGGTAGCAGATAAGGAATGATAAGGGCAATCTACTTTTAACGGAAATGAAAACCCATATGCCTAAACAGGAATAGCAACTGTACATTTCAACATTTCTATGTTGATCAAAGATGTCTGCAGGAGGTTTTGACTCCTGGTCTCACGTGAAGGCCCCACCAAACAATTAGCAAGCCTGCTCTCTTGGGGTTCTCTTCGTGATCACTCAGAGGGACTGTGAATACACCTTCCTATTCAACATAGGTTTATGGGACTTGAAGGATGGAGTTGTCGTGTGGTCCCACCCACCTGAAACAGCTTGCTTGTACCTGAATAGATCTGATCTTTCCCTAGAAAACAGCCTTAAAAAAAAATCTCCTTCACACATGTAATGAAAAATCTACTCTCTAATCTCCGTGGATAACAATAGAGATGTTGCCTTTATAAGAAAGCAGACCTCAAGTTAATAAGGGAATAGAAATCGATGCGGAACATGAAAGGAACATTTGCTTACTCTTTCATAGAATATTGGAAGACCGAACACGTAATTAAAAGTTGAGAATAGATATTTGTCTTTCATACATTCCCCTTTTTTGCCCTATGAGTTTATGGTCTTTAAGAGCTGCCTGTCTTCTGAAGCTTAAAAGTTTTCTTATTAAATGTGGCATGGTGTCACTTCGAAATAGCGGATTAAACCGTATTGCCTAGCACAGTAAATTGCACAGGAGTAGGCCATTTGAATCAGTGGGGATTTGGTAAGTCAAGTCTTCCATAAGTTTCACTGATTCAAATGGGCCTAATCCAGTTGCAAATGGCCTAAGCAGAGCAGGGCTATTTGGATGAATGAAACTAACAGAGGAGTTGACCCAACATATTCTGATTCAAAGGGGCTGACTCTAGCTGTGATTTACTCATTCTCTCAGATGCCTGAAAAACTGCATGGCTGAAATGTAAGTGTGCCGAATCCTCTCTGTAAGGTCCACTATATTTCCAAAATGGATGGTGCGCTGACGTGGAAATATACAAATTCCCCCATGCAGCTGAAAATAAATGTGTTCATACTCCCTCCAAAACAGCTCGGGAGTAGGTCTGTTCCAATCCATTTGACAAATATTTGGATACAAATCAGGTCAGGAGGTACTCAAAAAGCAAAAGCGAAGCAAAGCATACTGCTTATATACAGCCCCATAGAGCTTAAAGCACTCACTCTCTGGGCAGTTTACAGTTTGATCATGCAGGCTGCACATTGCCCCCTTTCCAGCAAGCTGGGTACTCAATTTACCAACCGCTATGTCAAAGGCTGCAAAGTGTGGGTATTAATCAACTAAGTCACCTGCGTGATGTGATGAGCACAGCTTGTGCTCAAACAAATGCAGTGAACAGAAATTGTTCCTTGCTTCCTCTCTGAATGCAGAGATGGGGAACCACAAAATTACTCTTGTCCCATGTGAGGATCATGTTTTTGTCTGTGTGTGTCTATGCTGATATGTGCATGTGCAACTAGGTGTGCATGTGTACTTGTGCACACATCACACAAGATCGCACAAAGAATGCAAATTGCACAAAAGACAACGGCTTCTTCTTCTTAGGTCTTTTAACAATGAAGAACATTGGAGGAGGTGTCCAATGCTTTTTAAAAAAAAAAAAATAACAGCATGCCATTCTGTGCTTATTTTGTGTTTCTGCTTTGCTTCACTAGTGGAAAGCATGCTACTTTTGCACTGAGGTGGTTTAGTACACATTGCAGAAATTGTGACAGTACAGAAGGGGGGGGGAGCATTTATTGTCTGGCTCTCAGCTAGAGGTGAAGAGACTCATTGGCCTTGAACATTCTGTTTTGAGGTCTGTCCTTGAGTGAATAAATCTTAAGTCAATGAGAACCAGCAATTTAGTGAACCTGCATTCAGGTTGGACACTGCTATAACATATTCCAGGCCTGCTCACATTAACATGTTTATTTGGGCAGCCATATCTATTACAAAACAATCAGTTAAGTAAAATAAGCACATTGCTCAGACAGACATTAATGAAAATAAACATTCTAACAAAAAAAATGTAGTCATCTTGAAAAATCACTTTTTCATTGAGCCTTTGTTGGTTGCCTCAGGACTGGAGCACAAACAACCACACACACACAACCTGCTTCGGTGTAAAATTTGGCCACAGCTTTATTGCTTAGAGCTGCCAATAGCTCCTGGCGCTAGCATAGGGGATGGATCTTGATCCAGCCTGGTGTCTGAGGCAGACTGGGCATACTTAGATCCAGATATTTGAAACATTTCATTGATTTACATATTCCAAAGCCAGTCCCATGGATCAGTCAAGTAAAATGTTTACTTCCACTTTGGCTTTGGAAAAAAGTGGCCAAATAAGATGAAGCAGAGACATTTATACCTTATTGGAACAGATGTAGGGAGGTTCAAGAACCCCCAATCACTCTTTGGTCAGTTAGGGTACTGTTCACTCTGGTTTGGGGAATTAAAAAACAAAAATACTTGACCACCAGTTGCTGTAGGAAAAGATTACAGTGCAAACAGAGCAAGAAGTCAACAACTACACTGAGTCTTCCATACATTGAGGACATAATGTGTGTTTAAGTGGGGTGGATGACTGCTCTCTTCTGTGGGCTTTGGTTGGTTTGGTCAAAGTATCATTAGGAACTCCCTGTGCTCCACCAAACTTTCTACTTTTATTTAAAAATCAGCATTCTGATTTGAAGAGGAAATGAGTGGTTAGACTGGGAATATGAAGGGGACATTGTCTACACCCCAAAGCATTTCTTCCCTAAGCACATATCTGTGAACAGGACATGTGGAAGGAAGCTGGTAGGAGTTTTACTTAGAAACTGAAGGTCTACCACATTCCCAAAGAGGATGATATCTTCCAAGCCCCCCCATCCCTGGCCATAGTCCAGTGTTTTCTGCTACTAATGTGGAACTGTACAAATTCTTCCAAATGGGCACAGAAACCTGAGAACACCTCAGTTTGGGCTTCTTCCAAATCAGCTCAAGGAAGGTCAATCCCAATTTATACAGCAGATATCTGGATACAGATTGGATTGGACAGTGTTTGCTCACCCCTACCTCCCACCATTGCAGAGCCCCTCTCCTCTAAGGGAGCACCAATTCTAGTGTGATGAGTTACTGTGGTGCCTGATGTAAATGGGCTCTATATCTTCCCTTGTTGCAGCAACAGAAACTGAACACCTGGAAGTGGTTTATGAGTTTTCTTATAGACACAAGTCAAGTAGCTAAGATTCAAAGACGGATGTTTTTGCAACAATAATGAATTGCTGTGTACAACATTTGGGGAAACCTTCTGGGGGAACATTTTCTGCATTCTCAAGCTGCATTCCTGTATCCTTTGGCACACACTATGAGAATTTCAATGGGACTTAATGTACCTATAATGGATGGTACCTTAAAAGTGCTGAATAGCTGATACAATAGTAACATAATCTCCAGTTCCTTAGGAGGTGGCTTCCTTTATCATCTTTGTTGCCCTCCTCTGAATTCTCTCAATTTCACAATGTGTTTTTTTCTGCATTTGTCTGCTTACGGGTCCTACTGATGTTAATTTAGCGGATGATTATGCAGGCTGGCAGCTATAGGGAAAGCCAACTCTCTTGTGATGAAGGGGCACATTATTTTGGAAACTGAAACATGTTTTGTTATTGAAATTTGCCTTGCAAGGCACAAAATTCCCTCAAGTAGAGACAGTTTTTTTAAGGCTCTAAGCTAGTCTGAGATTGTTTTTTCACACTACAAGTCTCAGGGTGCTTCCAATGGGAACTCTTTCTGGCATTCTCAATGGAGTTCACATTTCAGTTTGGTTGCTATGATTTTCTCTGTACTGTAGTTACTTTACACTTCCTGCATCCCTAATTGGACACTTCTAGAATATTTGGCAGCGCTCCCTGTATGTCAGCAGTAACAATGTATTTTCTGACTGCAAAGTATCTTCTTCCTGTTCTGTGTTAGCCTCAGTATAATTAATTTTTGATTAAGAAAGAGAGAGAGAGAGAGAGAGAGAGTATGAGGCAACAAAATGGAACTCTCAAGGTCTGCTACAATATATCATTTAATTATATTCAACTCAGAATAGTTGTCTATCTTTCTGTCCTTCCATTCTTCTGGCACATATATAAACACATGGCAAAAATATTAGAAATAATGATTAACACTGTACAGACAAGATATACGTTTGGGTTTTTTTAAACCCTCATTTCACTAACGGTGAAGTTTGCTTTCTCCAGGCATCACAAAGCTAGAACAAACATTGAACTACAAATTTCCAGAACTTTCAGGATATTTTATGTCAAAACTAAGAAGAGACATGGCTTTCTTCTCTGCAATAATACTTCTAAAGAAACATTTTCAAGGGAACCTGTTGCATCCAATTCCTTTTGACTTCTTGACTTCTTTGATTTTTTTTAAAGTTTTGTAAGCCTTATCCATACCAAAATAATGCCAATAAAATGCCAGAAAGAGCAGAAATATCTTTAAAAAAAATAGCTTAAACATGACACACACTTTCCTTTTGCCTACAGACCAAAAACACAAGACGTTTTTGTGGGTTCCCCCCTCTTTCTCTATTCCTTTTCAAGTTAGAGCAACAAGCAGCTGATCTTCAACAGGCGACAGACCCAGAAAAGAGCAGATCAATGCAGAATGATGAGACTGCGCTGAGCAACTCAGGCGCTACAAGCCATCGAAGCTGCAAGACATCACAAATAGATGAAGTCTGACCAGAGCTGGTCAGAGTTGGTCTTTTGAAGGACGTAGAAAACCTAAAAGAAAGACCTCCCCATACTCAACTGTTGTGGTGGTCAAGGTTTGAAATGCGTTATATAGAGAGTGCTAGAATAATAAGGGACTTATTAAAACTGCAGGTTTGAAAGTATGCACCGTGCTTAAGAAAAGATTTGAACAACAGCGTGCCAAAAGTCAGTGAAAAACCATCCGCTAGCTCCCCATCCAAGTCCGAAACTAAGATCCAAGTCTGAAACTAAGGTCAATGTAAAATAACAAACATAAGATTGCCTTGCAAAAGCATCTCTTCCCTAGCTAGCTGACACATCAGTGTCAGTAAACAAATGGTAAGGAAATACAAAAGCAAGAGCCTCACAGTGCAGTGGTTGAACTGCAGTACTGCAGTGAAGACTCTGCTCACAATCTGAGTTTGATCCTGACAGGCTCATTTAAACAGTTCAAACTTGACTCAGCCTTCCATCCTTCTGACACCGGTAAAAACAAAATGAGTACCCAGCTTGCTATGGGGTGAAGGCAATGTGTAGCCTGCATATTTAAATTGTAAACCACCCAGAGAGTGCTTTAAGCACTATCAGGTGATAAATAAGGAGCACGCTTAAGCGAAAGTGGCACACATAAAACACTAGGAGGGGGAAAACCCCTCAGATTGTGGAACTTTATGCTCCATGTATTTTGCTTAGGGGAAATTCCAGCACTGCTGCAAACAGGACACGTTCCTGGGGGGAACCACTTTGCTGGTGTATAACTTGGATGTTGAATATTCACCAAACTTGAAGGGATTGTAGAGGAAAGTCTGAAGAAGCTTCTCCGCAATTTTGGTGTCTCTAGGTGTCTGAGGGGGGAGGGACTTTACTGGAGGCACTTTGTGGGTGTATAGCTCAGACATTCAAAACCCAAACTTCACCAGATTTGCCCACTGGGGCAAATTAAGGATCTCCTTTTCAGTGCTAAATTTTGAAGTGGAAGCACTCATCCTGACAGTTTCCACTGGCAGACTCACTTTATAGAGAATGGAAAAATTCAGGCAATTAGATTGGACCACCTCAACAAATTTAGATTGGTAATGAAGGGACAATAGCTTAACAAAATGTCCAATTTGAGACCAACTCACACTCTAATAATTTGCATTAAAATAGACAGATAGCAACAATATACTATTCTCTGGGAAATTCATTTTTCTCCTAATTACTATGAAGACACAGCTAAGCTCACAAAGATCAGAGAAGCCTGAGGAGAAACGTGGATGATGTCATAATCCCCCCTAATCAGAAAGTTCTGGAGCTTTGATGCTGCAAAACCCTTGCTCCACCATACCAATGCTTGGGTACTAGAGAGAGTATTTCTTTGCTGTTTATTTTATAGAAAGATCACATGCAGGCTGCTTGGAAGATGAGCCTGATGTTTGTACATTAAATTCAAGTGTTATATTGACTAAAATACTGTATGTAATTGATTTAGATATCATCTTTTGCTCCTTTCCCTCACTTGCATTAATCACGTTTCCAAGTGTTACCTCTCAGGCAAATTGGCAATCTCAGGCTATGTCAAGATACAAAATTTTCAGTGCTTTCCTGCAAGAACTTTACATCCAGTCTTATTTTGGCTGGGTGACAAACACAATGAATGGAAATGAAGACTCTTGCTCCAAGATCGATGTATTTGTTTACATGATTTTAGATGTTCTTTGAGCAGCTGGCTGTATAGCTCAGTGGTTTAAGTACATGACTTCAGAGCTAGAAGTTGGAAGGTTGATTTCCCACTCTACCTTTTATTTTGTTTGCTTGCTTGCTTACACCACCTCCTTATGAGTAAACATGCAGTACACTACTCTGGGTGGTTTACAGTTGGCTAAAACATGATGAAAGTAAATCAAGTAGAAGCAACATAGAACATGACATAGACAATAATGCTGAGGGCAAAATTGCAGAATAAAACACATCCAGGGGCATACAAACAAGTGTAACAGTAGAGGAGTCCAGCCAGCCTGTGTGGCCTTGGGCAAGCTGCACAGTCCCTCCACCAGTGGCCCCAGAAGAAGGGAATGAGAAACCGCTTGTGTCTCTACCTGGACAACTTTGAAAAAGTCAGCACAGAATTGACTTGACAGTACATGATGATGATGATGATGATGATGATGATGATGATGATGATGATGATGATGATGATGATGATGATGATGATGATGATGATTGAGAAGCTCATGTCACCATGCTTTAGCCCTCCCACTTTAATCTGCACAACAACTCTGTAGTGCAGGTGAGGATACGAAAGAATGACTGGTCCAAGTTCTGTGCTCGAGTGCAAATTGCATCTCCTCAGTATTAGTCTAAGAGTACAGCATACCATATTTTTCTGTGTATAAGATCCCTCATGTATATGACCCCCCCCTTTTAACCCCAAATTAAGAAATCTTAACTTAGCTTTGAGTATTCAGCCTCTGGGCTCAGAACACTCAGACATTATGAGCCCCTGTTGCATCTGGGCAATGCCTACATGGTCCACCTCCAACGAGGTGTGTTGCAATTGGTTTGTTCAGTATCAGCTGACGTCAGTTCCATAAGGCTCCTGACTGGAGGAAGCTAAGTCTCCTGACTGTAGGAAGCAAAGCCTCCTGACTGTAGGAAGCAAAGCCTCCTGACTGAAGGAAGTCTGTTTGCAGAGGCAAGGTACAGGCCATTTTGTTATCTCCTCAACTTACTTCTGTGTATAAGACAACCCTCAATTTTTAGTCTAAAGATTTTAGACCAAAGTATTGTCTTATACACGGAAAAATATGTTTGTTAGTGATGGAGGAAAGCTTGCCTGAGAGCATGGTCTCCTGTTGTTCCATGCTGACAGCCCTGCAGTCCTTGCAACGTGTACATATTGTGCCTCCATAAAACTTTTATCCATGGTAAGTAAGCAGTGCTTTAAAAAAAATTTTAAGTAGTAGCAGCAAAATGGAATCTCAGTTCCTTGTGATGCCAGTGATTCTTCTACAACATCATGCTTCAATCAGCGTCCCATTTCCATTCTGGACTTGTATCTCCAATGAGCCAGAATACAGCCATGATGCTTTGAAATAGTTTCTTAAGAAGCATAATGCTGATAATGCTTTCAGTTACATGAGCTGGAAGAGGAAAGCTTTTCTCCTATATCCTAAGGTGCATCCATGTTTCAGTTAAACGACAAGATGGCAAGGCTCCCAGTCCCCTTTTTAGTTGATGTTTCTGTTAAGAAGTGACAGGTATCCATCTTTGCCGGTTGGTTCTTGCATGAAACTAAGGAGGCCCAGGAGAGCTATGCTGTTCCGACTGGTAAATAGCATCAATGGCTTCAAAAGGGAAGGATAAGCCCTAACTGAAAATATTGTCTAATAAGAGGCAATCGTCTAGGGGGGAAAGCAATCAGTTCATATGGTGTGCAGCCAAAATGCAATTTCATCCAAGTGCTACGGCCAGTTGGGTATTCCTTTTTGGAGCCTGTGAGTAAACAATAATTAGTATTGAGAGAGATGGGGTTTCTATGATAAAATAAAGAAAAAGATTGTTTAAAAAAAAGGATTTTAAAAGTTATTGCTTACTGATCCAAGGCCCCTATGTGGTTGGTTACTAATCTTGAAACGGGGGAATAGTTACTTGGTGGCCAGATCCTTCTGGTGTCTCTGTAAGGTTTGCATAACTTGCTGTAGCTAATGGTGGCTGATTGATAAGCTGTCAGGGCACATCTAAGTCATGTGAATGGTGTGCTCTGGCACTCCATCAGTTAGCTGCAATTAGCCACAACAAGTTAAGCAGACCTTACACAGACACTAATAGGATCCCAATTGTGTGTGTGTGTTTTTTTAAAAAAGGAATGCTACAAACCATTGTTCTATGATACAAGTAAGGAGGCAACATCAGGGGGGTTATCAGGGGGTGTGGGGCATCGTTTCACCAGTATGCTGATGACACCCAGCTCTACATCTCCTTTTCACCAACTGCAGGTGATGCCGTCCTGTCCCTCCAGGGACTGTACTGCAATGGATGCAGGAAAATGGGCTAAGGTTGAACCCGGACAAGATGGAGGTGCTGAGGGTGGGTGCTCCCACCATTGGCGGGCTGGGTGACTCCCTCTCATTTGGGGGGTGACCCTTGCCGCAAAGAGTGGGGTACGCAGTCTGGGGATCCATCTGGACCCGGCGCTCACCATGGAGACTCAGGTGGCGTCCGTGGTCCGCACTGCCTTTTTTCATCTCTGGCGGATATCCCGGCTGCGGCCCTATCTCGATGTAGGGGCGCTCACTACCTTGGTACATGCGCTTGTAATCTAAAGATTAGACCACTGCAATGCGCTCTACGTGGGGCTGCCTTTGAGGTTGACGCGGACACTCCAGGTGGTACAGAATGTGGCGGCCAGACTCCTGACAGGAGTGAGAGTGGTAGTTTCGACCAGATAGGTGAGGTATAAATAGAATGAATGAATGAATGAATGAATGAATGAATGAATGAATGAATAAATAAATAAATAAATAAATAAATAAATAAATAAATAAATAAATAAAATTCCAACATATCTCTCCTATTCTGGCCACATTGCATTGGCTGCCCATTCGGTTCCGCATCGACTTCAAAGTTTTGATGCTCACATATAAGGCACTAAATGGTTTAGGACCTAGATATTTGGTGGAACGTCTACTCCCACCAAGTTCTACCCATGTCACCTGCGTGAGCCTGGAGGTGAGGTTGAGGAGCCTGACACCAAGGGAGGCCCAGAAGGAAAGAACTAGAAACTGGGCCTTCTTGGTGGTGGCTCCTCACCTCTGGAACAATCTCCCTCCGGTGATTCGTGCGGCCCCTTCACTGGGTATCTTCAAAAACCAACTAAAAACATGGATGTTCAGGCAGGCCTTTTCCTCCAATTAATATTTGCTTTTCTCTTCTCTCCTCCTTGTAGTTCATTTTTCATTCTTCCCATCTTGATGTTTTTTAATATTGATTGTAATAATTCTTTTTTTAAATTGCTGCTGTTATTATTCTATTATTGCATTATGATGTTGTGAGCCGCCTAGAGTGGTCATTTTACCAGATAGGTGGGATATAAATAGAATGAATGAATGAATGAATGAATGAATGAATGAATGAATGAATGAATAAATAAATAAATAAATAAATAAATAAATAAATAAATAAATAAATAAATAAATAAATAAATAAATAAATAAATAAATAAAATAAAATAAAATAAAATATACCTTCTGTAACGAAAGTAACATTTGGAAATCTGCTACAGACTTGCAACTCAAATGCAGTGAAATTGTCCATTGTGTTTTACTGCCGTGGCCAATGTAACTTGGTGATAGACATATTTTGGCAAAAAGAATTAATTAAAAGTAGTTCATTGTTTGCAACCAGTTATTTCCAGATTGTGAATTAGACTTCCTGCTAAGTAGGTTTGCATCAGATAGTGGTGTAATCTTTGGGAAAATATGGGTTGTGGGAGTGGGAGCCTTTACTCCATCTCCAGCAAGCTTTATGTCTGAATCAAACGTTCAGAATGGACCTCCTATATGCAGATACAATGTTCTACTGCCTGTGACACCTTAAGGGTAAATGTTTGGGCTTGGCTCCTATTAATCATTACAAGAGAGTGCTATGCCTACCAGGAGGGTAAATGAAATACCTATAAATCTGATCCAGCTCTTGGATGGTGACAGGGAGTATATGCGTGTGGGGGCATGGAAATATGGTACTCCATGATAGACTAGGATTCACCCTGAGCTATGCTATACAGACTCCATAAATATACTTATTGCCGATTAGGAGTTCCTGATGGTTTCAGCTCAGGCTATCTGTAACATCGCCTTCAGTTAGATTAGATGTTTCTCCTTGACAGAAATATCACCAGACAAAAATCAATACAACTGTTAAAAGGCCTAACAGATTTATCACCTGCATATTACTACTGATATTTCCACATGCCCTGTTCGAAAGTGCAAGCTTTTGTCTATTGGCATTTCTAAAATGTGAAAAGTTAAACAGATTCAGAAACTAACATTTCGGGGAATAAAATAGAAAGGGGGAATATTTAACAGTGAAGGGGGGGGGGGAGAAAAAGAAGAGGAGCTTTTGATGGCAACAGCCAATTAAAGTCATTTGACCTCATATAACAAGTACACGTTCCAGCAATTGGCTTTAGACATACTAATCAATGCATTGTACATTTGGTCGCAACATCATTTTCAAATCGTTGCTGTATTTAGTTGTATGGAATAGTAAAATAATGGGCTGAGGTTGAGTAGGTTTTGGAATGGGTTGCACGCTTTTCTGCCTTGCCGACAACATTCTAAATCGAAGCAGAGAAGGAAAAGAGCTGAAAATATTCTGATTGGGAGGGGTGCAGCGGTACAGACGCACTCAGCAATCCCCATACAGATGTAGGACTACTAAGTAATCAGTCGAACATGACAGGTGCTTCTATCCACAAACCAGTTAAATTGAACCGCTTGGATTTATTTTTGTACTATGGAGTCAGCACAAGGAGACTTGATCAGCTCAAATCCAATTATCGGGTTGATTTTGCATAATTTATTCAGCTCCTTAGATGTCAGTGTTCAAGAATTCAGTAGACGGTGAGCAGCAAAGAGGGAAGTGAAAGGCGGTTGTCTGGATTTAATAAAAAGCCAGGTCACAGGTGATGGGAACAACAGCACTCTCTCTCGCTCTCTCTGTGTGTCTGTTAGAGAGAGGGAGTAAGGAAAGAACTGAAAGGGCTCGTGTCTTCAACTAGCATTAATCATGCATTTCCATGTTTTCCCCCAATGACAATATAGAAGACCCCCACTTCACTCCTGTGAATGGGGAGGTTTGAATGGGAGGGCCTGATCATAGACTGAATGGGGCAGTCAAAGCAGAAGAGCTGTAGCAATGGCCTACGGAGCCAGTTGCTCTGTTTTCTTTTTAATTTTCTCCCAGTTTTTCTAGCCACCAGGAGAAAGCCATGTGGATTCCTCAGTCAGCCATCAGGAAGGGACGAGTGTTAATAGAGCAAAGGAAACAGTTATGTTTGATTCATTCTTTAAAGGGCAGTGCAGGGTGCTTGACCTTCTAGCCTTTCCATTCTCTCTAATCCCCCCCCAACACTTCTTGTTCCTCGGATGTCAAATTAGCAGCCCCAGATTTTGGTGATTTAATCAATTTTACAAGATGAATAACAAGGAAGAGTCATTTATGTGGAGCAAAGCATATTTCCCACTGTGGTCCCCAACTCAATGTGTTCCTCAGTTTTTGTTTCCCTTTCTCCTACTTCCAAGTGTAACAGTTGAAAGCTGGATTTAACATGATGGATCTGTTGAGAGTGTATGTGTTTCTTTTCTATGTATGTGTTTCTTTTCTATGTTACTACCTCTAGGCTCTTTCATAGAATCATAGAATAATCATATAATAATCGAGTGGATGTGGTCAATAAGGTCATTGAGTCTTTTGATAGGATAATCTATCACTAAACTCAATGACTTGTTTTTTTTAAAAAAAATAAAGTTACTTCAGTGCAACTAAGGAGAAAGATGGTGGGGGTGGGTGCTTCTGGTGTCCCAAAACATCACATCTCAGGTTAATACATCACTAGAACATCACCCAAAGTCAAGTTTTCTGTCTTTTTGTAGAATAAAACAAACGATCACATAGGAAAAGCATTGTTCAAATCTTTCCGGGTTTTAAAAAGTAGAAGTTCCCAGCAGCAGGGCAAAATGCAGGGGATGGATAAAGTGGATAGAGGGAAGCTCTTTTTCCCCTCACACAATATCAGAACCAGGAGACATCCACTCAAACTGAGTGTTGGGAGAGAGAGAACAGAGGAAAAAAAAACCCTGTTTCTTTACCCAGCATGTTGTTAGTCTATGGAACCCCTTGCCACAAGATGTAGCGATAGCATCTCACCTAGATGCCTTTAAAAGGGGATTGGACAGATTTCTGGATGAAAAGTGCATCACAGGTTACAAGCCATGATGGGGACGTATAATCTCCAGGCTTAAAAGGAAGACGGTACCTCCAGATGCAGGGGAGGGGGATCAGAGGAGACAGGGATCTCGTTGTCTCATGTTCTTCCAGAGGCATCTGGTGGGGCCACTGTGAGATACAGGAAGCTGAACTCAATGGGCCCTTGGCCTGATCCAGCAGGGCTCTTCTTATATTCTAAAATGACTTCCAAATATTACAACAACTATTAGAACATCTAGTTCTGGGCGGAGACTCTTCATTGATCTGGGGCCCCACAAAGCTATACTTAGACCCTGGAGTTCCTAATCAGCTCCCATGACCTTTACCTCACAATTCCATCCCCTCCCAAGAATAATTCAGTGAATCCTTTTTTTACTCAAAAAGCCCTCCTTTTGCCTTCTATTTGGCAGAAATATTTTAAAAGTTAACAGAGGATGTCAAGAGAGCACAAGGAGGCTTGGGGAGCAAATTGTTTTCCCCTTAAATAATGTAATTTGAGGGTAAGGCCTGGGTGCTGGGTGCTCCCCGGGGTCATCAACGGGTGGATCTGGGTCCCTGGGGACTGTATGCTCTCCAAAGGCTGCATGTTGCTCATTCCCATTTAGAACATGACACTTCCATCTACACTTTCCACTTTATTTCTTTTTCCCTTATAGAAATACAGTACGTATATGGAGAAAGAATGCAAAAGGAGTCAGATGCTTCTGCAGTTTGAATCCCATTCTGAAGGATGAGATCGTCTGTCATGGAATCACACTGCATTTTTAGCCCTGTTTCACTATTTGCATGTTGCTTTTTTCATAGAAATTTGAACTTTTGGAGGAAAAATCAAAGTGGTGGGAGCAGTCCTGCACAGAGTAATTGTATACCTACTAGGAAGAAGGAAGCAAGATGTTGAGAAAGAAGGAAACAAGGCACATGATACTAAACATGCATGCCGAGGTGCCATAGGGTCTTCTTCTTCATGGTTTAGAGCTGCAAACAGTGTCTATTTGCATTGGGATCCCCACAGGAAAGGTGAGGCTTTCATAATGCCTTTCCCCATTTACCCTTCTCCTAATTATTATTTTTTAAACAACATCCATTGGCACTTGAAGAAACACGTTTAGTGTCACATCTTGTTGATCCCGCCTTCCCCACCACCACTTCGCTTCCTCAGCTCAACAGCAATTGGCCCAAGCTGAATGGCAGCATCTCACCCTGGATATCACAGTGACGGTATTTATTTATTTATTTATTTATTTTGTTTTATTTATATCCCGCCTATCTGGTCGGTTAAGACCACTCTAGATATGAGTACTGAGTTTGGGGCTAGGAAATGCAAGCTATAATGACATTACATGCTCTTTCCTGGAGACCAAAGTAGGTACCGATGTGCAGAGCAGAATATATGACAACATAAGGAAAGCATACATTGCCCGTGTGTTCCAGCTGTTGACTCTTCCCAGCCTTCAGATGTGACATGATCTACCTTTCATGTCCTCCACCCTATATACACCAGCACAGTTTGAGGTCTTTCGCAGCAGGAGTAATCAGCAGTTCCCTAAGAATACAGTTCTGAGTTTGTCACAGCATGTTAGGACAAAGCAGAAACCACTGTCATAGTCATCAAACAAAACCTTTAGATCTACTGCTCTCAAAACATGAATGAGAACTCTGGGAGGAAGGAGGGCCAACATATCCGGGCAGCTTGTCTCACTCTGGTGTGTGTGTATGTGCAGATTAGCAGGCTGAAACCAAGGCATTTTGTCGACAGCTGAAGCAGGCTTCATCCACCACACTAGTAGGCTACTTTATATATTCCAGGGAAGAGGAGGAGAGTCAGAAGAAACTGGTGTGAGCCAACCGACATTGTCTTCCAGCTTCTGTTTGGCAGGGCAATCACCTCACTTTGTAGACTGGAAGGATTAGTGCTGGGGTTTGGATAGAAAATTTATTTATTTGACATATTTATAATTGCCCCTCTGACTATCAGGCACTCAAAGGAATTTACAAAATTCAGACAAACACAGATGATGGAACTGAAATGGGTGACAAACATGATTAAAGACAGAATAAAGTGATTGCAATGTTGCAGTAAAGTGCAAGTGAGCAGCCAGAACATTCAGTGCTGTTAGACCACAAAGCCACATTAATAACTATTAAAGACTCAGGAGAAAAAATGGGCTAAATGTAATGTCAGTTCTGTCCAGAGCAGGCAAGCTGGAGACGAAATACAAAGCAGATTCACCTCCATTTTCATTGCACACCAAGCCATCTAACTGGTGTGTAATGAAGAATCCAAGCAGGGACTTGCTAAGTAGAAACAATTTGTCCCTACAAGTTATATAATTTCCCTTCTGTAGGTATAACTATGCAAAAAAGGATTTTGGATGATGGAAATTACTGTGTTTTTGTGACTAAGCAGTCCAATTCTTTGCAGTGGGCCTACTCTAAAAGCAAAGCAAAGCGTGCTGCTTATATACCGCCCCATAGTGCTTCGGGCACTCTCTGGGCAGTTTACAAGTTAATTATGCAGGCTACACATTGCCCCCCCCCCAGCAAGCTGGGTCCTCATTTTACCAACCCCTGAAGGATAGAAGGCTGAGTCTACCTTGAGCCGGCTACCTGGAATTGAATCCCAGGTCGTGAGCACAGTTTTGGCTGCAGTACAGTGGTTTAACCACTGCACCATGAGGCTGTCCAGTTCAGAGTAACACTAGCAGGGAGTTCCACAATTGGCGCATTGTAACAAAAATTGCCCTAGCTTGAGTGTCTACCAAGCCAACCTCTATAACCGATTTCCCGTTCTGTGTTCATCAGTATAGGTATCTGAAATGGTAGCTTATTCCCTCTAGCTACTTCTGTATGTTTCCTTCCTGTTTATGGTTTGCTGTACTGCTACCTCCATTTCCTGTATATAATTGACAGTATTGTCCTCAAGTTCTTGGTGTCTCCCTAAACCTTGACATTTTCTTTCAGAAGATCGTTTAAAACTCCTGTGATCAGGTTTCTGAGATTACTCACAAACAGCATCCCACCCAGCCCCTGTGAGTGTCCTTTGGGATTGAAAATCGATGAAAGAAAGGGCTAGCAGAACCCTACAGCTGTTCAGTGAAATCCACAGCTATTAACGGATGGCACCATAATCCCTTAATGGGTGACTTAACAGCCAGCTAGTTGATAACAGTGTGAGGCTAAATGAAGGTTTACTATAAAATCATTTTACTTAGGTTTTTGTGCAGGTAGCCCAGTGTGGTGTAGTGGATAAAGTGATGGATTAGGATTCTGGAGAACAGGGTTCAAATCCCTGCTCAGCAACAGAAAACGATTGGGGAAGTGGAACTAGTAAAATCACTCCTTAAATATCTCACTTACCTTGAAAACCCTATTAGGGTCCTCATAAATTGGTTCCGACTTGATGCCATGGAACACACACAGAAGAACAGAAGAGCCCCATTAAGATAAAGAAAATAAAAATCCATAAACACACATTAATGCAATGACTATGACCTGGGAGGGCTACACATCACCGTAATTGTGTGACCCATCCACTCAAAGCTCATGCAAGAATAATCATTCTTCCAGAATCACATATGATTGATCTGAGAAGTATAATAATAATTCAGTAAAGTTTAGTAAACTCAGCAAACAATGTAAAAATATTCTAGAATATAAAAGCATATCTAAACAATGATTCATTTTTTTTCTCTTCATCCTACAGCTCTATGTAATGGCTGGTAGAGCAGGTGCAAAAATGTGCATGCACACATGTGCACACGCGCACGCACACACACACACACACACACACACGAGTGACCTCAATCTGAGCCCTCCCTTGCACCTCACTAATTGATGTGTCCGGGTGAGATTTTGATCTCATTAGAAATGAGGGTTTAGCTGTCTCTTTTGATGCCAACAGCTCAGTCTACTGATAACTGTAATATGTTCAGTTTCTGGTTTGAACACTCTAAATGCAGAATAGTGCATGAAGGATCTGTTTTGGTGTATTCCCACCCTGGGGCGAGGCATGGCTCCATGATCTACCCTATGTTTCTCCAGAATTGCACAGTCCCTCCTGATTTCGTTAATTTTTTGAATAGATAGTGCACATGTTAAGTAAGGAAGCAGGAAGTAGTGTCAAGATGGTACAGCTGCAGAAGGAGAATGGTACTAAAATGGAATGGAATTCAGGAAGCCTTCTTGTAATTCACAGAGGGAAGCGGGGAGCTCTCCTCGTGGAAAATAAAAACAAACAGGACCTGTGAGTCAGACTGAAGAAAGCACAGGTGCAAAACCAGAGCGTATGACAAGAGACGCATTAATGAAGCTTAGAACAAGGAGTGCTATATTCATTTTCCTACAGTGGAATGATAAAGCAAAGAAATTCAGGAGAAAAATGGGAAATAACAACTGCACCAAATCAATGGAAAAATATAATCCCCAAAAGTAAGACCTCACCTGAAAATAAGCCCTAGTATGATTTTTCAGAATGCTCATAATATAAGCCCTACCCCTAAAATAAACCCCAGTTAAGTGAAACCCCGACCTCCACCATTGCGCAGCAACCAGAAGAAGATGACATGACTGTATTTGAATAAATGTAGATTGTTGTACATGGAAAAAAAAATCCCCTGAAAATAAGCCCTAATGTGGTTTTTGGAGCAAAAATTAATATAAGACCCTGTCTTATTTTTGGGGAAACACAGTATTAGCTGAAGTAAGGAACTGAAGAAGAGATGAAGCAAAACTGGGAGTTTTAAATAACAACTCTCCCCCCCCCCCGAATTCATAAAGAGAAGAGATTGGGTTGGATTAAAGTGCCTATTTCACAGTATGTTCTATATATATATAAAAGGAAAAGCAAGCCATAACTGTTATAAATAGCAATATAACATTGCTGTGATTAATGAAGGGGGAGGGAGAGAAAGGGAGAGGGTTGAATAATTTCTTTATACTAACTAGGGGTAGGCGAGATTGATCCACTGTCTAAATTCCACACAGTGGAATGCACAAAACATGATAAAGCAGAACAACAACAAAGAAAATAGTATCATTACAAATAAAAGCATGATTTCTCATGGCATAAAATGTCTTAGAACAACTGATTAAAATATATGAGAAGAAGAAACAGAATGATTTTGGAATCATAAGCAAATAAGACTTGAATAACCATCCACAACCCAATAAAACCCTTGCTACAGAACAGCTTAACAGCTGAGAGTGCAACTACATGGTCAAATACTATGAGATTTGTTCTCCTTATAAAACACCCATGGTATATATTTTTTTACTGATCGCTTGATGCAAAGGATGATTTGAATTGTCTCCCAGAGCGGCTTTTTTGCTCCCAGAGTGGCTTTTTTCCCCCTCTGCTGCTGGGGAAGGGGCTTCTATTTTTTCAAGTCGGAACAAGTCAAACAGATATTTTGCTCTGTTGTAGTTGAGACACATTCTTGTAAAGATGGGGTTTGTGTCTGTACGTGATGTTTCAGGTGATGTAGGCAGATGGGGGGGCGTGATGTGCAAAACACTGTGATTACTACTACATTTCTGAAAAACTTCTGTATAGAAAGACCAAGCAATTGCATGCGCACACACACACTAACACAAAGTGGTGCTTTGACAAAGCAGCTTTCCCCTCATCTCTTGCCTCTCGAGGGAGGACAAGGAGCTTGAGCACGCATGCGCACGTGCGCACACACACACACACACTGATCCTGCAAGCCACTTTAAAAATCAGCTTCCTCCTGATGTGCAGTCCTGTTTATTTATTTATGTATTTTTAACAGCTTCAGGAACTCTCCCTCTGGCAAGATAAGATACAGAAATGAATGACTGGGAGGAAGGAAAGCCTTCTTAAGGCAGTTGTTTTGAACTGCGCCACCTACAGACACTTCAAATGGAACTGCAAGTAGGAGGCTTTTTCCCCCTCCTCCTCTGCTTCAGGGCTGCTTATATCAGAAAGAACTGGATGCCCCAATGTCCCTTCACAGCAAAAGAATGAAAGTGAAATCTCATGTCCCTCAGTGTGTAGTTCAGCAAAAGGAGAAAGAAACTTATCTAAGCAACAGTCCTCCCCCAATGCTCAATAAATGCGGATTCTGTGGTAAATCCAAGGAGCAGAAGGAAACCTTGTCAATCACTCACCCTCATTCCCTTTTCTCCCCCCTTCCCCCCAAGCATTATCACAGCTGCAAAACCTCCTATTTCTGAAGATAAAACCCATCATTGCAAAGAAGGAAGCACTAATAACATTTCTAGGTTTGTTTTGGTTTCTTCAACTTGAGAAGCACTCAAACCTATCTGAAGGGGTCTCAGAAAGCTCAAGATTTGGGCTTCATCCATATCCAGTGCACATTCCTATTACATTTGCAAACCATCTTGTGGAAAAAAAAGTTTTTCTAAACAATGAGGCGTGAATGAAAAATTAACTAAGTACAAAAAAGAATATTAAACAATCTTAAGACTACTGGCTATGCAGCTTAAAAAGGGTCAAACTCACTATCTTGATTTAATTTGTATGCTTAAGATGGGAACTTTCTTTCCTTATCACCAATCATGCTGCTGGATAGCTCAGTGGTGGAGGCATTTGCCTGTGTAGTCAGAGGTTGGGAGTTCAATTCCGCACTTGTGCCCCCTTGACAGGGGTTGGACTCAATGATCAATAGGGTCCCTTCCAGCTCTGCAGTTCTGAGGTGATGATAATGATGATGAGGAAGAAGCTTAATAAAGTCCAAAAGGCAAGAGGCTGAAGAGAAGAAACTGACCCAGTCTATGGAAGCTTTTGCTGTAACAAAATTGGTTTGTTTTTAGATGTGCCACAAGGCTTTTCATTGGCTTTCCAGCCGTAAGGACTGCCCACTGAGACCAAGGAGCTTTTCGGAGGCGATCTCATCTCATGGCCCTCTCCAGAATGTAATACAGATGGTTTCTCATTTGTATGCACGGCTTCTTTTATTGCAGAAGCGGTCCAAGATCTCATCCAAATGCCTTCATGCTTCTTTTATAGCTACAGTTCATTTGATTTACAGCCATGCCTGCAAACTGTTGTGCTCATTATCATTGTAAGTTGAAGGCACTTACATCCCTTTTGCTTTTCATAGCCCTTGTATTATTACAACTTTAAGAGGCTCTAGTGATGGATCATTGACAACATCAAGTTCAGATTACATCCTTCAGAGAACAGAGTTGTTCTTTCCCTCCCCCTTTCCCCTTTTTGATAGTAATAATGGCATTCTTAGAAGTTATTCCAAGGAATTACTGGATGGGGGATGCAGTGAGATTTAGCAACACTGATTTCTCCCCCTGCCCCCAAATTCATGGTTTTCTTCCTGTTTCATCAAATACTTAAAAGTCCTAACATTTCATTAGTCCCTTTTTGGTTGAGGATGTATGAAGTGCCATTGTTGCTTTTTTGATGGCACAGATGTGTAACTAAGTTGCAGTGAAACATCTGGACTCACCAGGGAAATTACTTTTTTAATTAGAAGACATGTGCAACTTTGATTGGCTGACAGGGTCAAGTCTGTGAGAAGTAATAAATCCTGACATGAGTTGATTTCAGCAATTAAAAAAAAAGACTAGGCAAAATGTCTTTGTGTCGTTGCATTGATTCTTCTATTAAGCAGTACACCTTCATGACTCACATGCATCAAGACTCAAACTCATTTCAATAAGGACATAATTAAATCTAGATGTCAGTCAAATATAAAACCACTTTCAGATAAATCAATAATACCATTTAACCTCACCAATTGTGGTACACAACATTATTTGTGTAGTTGTGGGTTTTTTTTCTGGGGCAGGAGGGTGCACAGAAAGGATCAATGAGAAAAATATATAGACTACTAAATTGGCCTGCAATGTAATCCTTGGGATTTAGCATTCTTATAAATCAAAACTGAAGAAAAAAGTTCAGATGAATGAAAGCTTTCCCTGTGTTTCTCCAAAGTTTTCAGTTCCGTCTTTTGTCTAAATAATGAGTTGTCTACTCAAAATAGCGAATGTTAAACTCACTGAGTTGAGGATCAGGCCTACTGAATTCAGTGGGACTAATTTCTGAGTTGATCGAAAGAAAATATATACTTATTTACTATTCTCAGTCTAAATCCAGTAGGAAGCCACAACTAGAGATCAGAGGGAATTTGGTGAGTCAATACTTACACATATTCTACCAATTCAGTGGGCTTACTGTAGTTGTGACTTAATACTGGATTTCAGCCATTGCATCTTAATTAGTTTTGGGGGGCAGGAAATACACTCAAGGCAGATTACGATAAAGCGTTTAAAATATAATTATATATATAAAAGAAACTACAAAATAAAAAAGTAGAATACAACAACACACAAAGAAGCTGTACTGAGAAAGTTGCAACTAAAAGCCCCATTAAGACAAGTAAAATAGCAAGTTGGACAATTAGGAGGCAAACCATTAAAAAAACCCAGGCTCAAATACTGTCTGAGACAACAGGATGTGATACACATGGTGTCTTGAATACAGTCAGGATAGTGGCAGGTAAGCATGCTAGAGATAGAAATGTAATTTGGATGCTTCCACTGACTACTCACTTAGGTTGTGACAACATGAATAGTTCCAATTCAGCTTTGCTACAATTTGATTTGCAGTCTGTATTATGCTTGAATCACAATCAGAGGGGTTGCAGATTAATTTGGGAGTTCAGCCTCCATACTGGATATGCAAGTCACATTTCAGCCCACAGCTTGCCTGCCTACCTGCCTGCCTTCCACCCACAACAAAAGGACCTTGACAGGATTCAGATCTACCACCTAATCCTGCACATTAAAATCATGAAGCTGTGCTTTACTTTGGCATTTTCACTCTGGGCCTGAACATCACCTCTGACTGCTTACATCACCAACACATCACCTACAAATGTCTCTATAAGAATGTATCACAACTAACCACATGAGAAAAAGCCTTTGAGTCATTACAGTAGCAGAAAAAAACCACTTTGGGAGCAAAAAAGGTTGTACAAATTCGAATCAGCCTTTGCATCATGTTGTCAGTTATAATTATTTTGAATTCAGCTATTTTATAATCATTTGATTATGTCATCAAATTCTTAGGACATAGTTCTACTGTCCATTTGAATCAATTCCTGTCCTGACCTTTTTTATGTTGGTGTTAAGTCATGTGGCATTTAAATTGGTAGCTACATACATTGACTCATTTCCTTTCTTTTTTAAGGAGTACGCTGTTTGTACACCTTTTTAATTTATTATTATTATTTTAATACAAGTGATACATCCATAATTCAAAGGCTGCATTCATCAGAAAAATTATGCTAAATATCAACAAGTTGCCACCTAGTGTCATATAGTCTGAAGAACAAAAGGGGGGGAAGCACCTTTTGTTCTTCAGGAGGAACACACAAGTTAAAATAATGTTTCATCACCAAAAAGGAGTAAACTGGGGGGATGGTTGTAGTACAGAATGTACTGATGTAGTGATAAACTCTCAACAATGCAAAAAAAAAAGTTTACAGTCACAGTGCACTAAATGTTGCATCGCTAAACATTTTTCAAAGGAATGTTTTTAAAAATGGAGTGGAAAAACTGCAGTACCAAAGGCGCTCAAAATCAACAAAGGCAAGAAGTAAATCGACCGTAGTGTTCACAATCACCAACCCGGATTGAAATAAATTGATTTAGCAAGGTATTTTAAAAAGCCCTTGCCAACCAGTTAAAAAAAACAAAACAAAAAAACCCTCACTTTGCAGGCCAAATAAATCAATTCCACCCATTCATCATGTGTCCCAGAATGTACAAATTGATTTAAATAGTACTTGGATTGATATAATTTCAATTCTTATTGCCAGTGAAACTGCACCCTTGGTCACCCACTGCAAGCTCAGTCTCTGAAGCTGAAGAAGTCAGAAGATCTTTAAAGGCTTTCTGATTTAGAAGGAAACCCAACATCTCATGCTACAATAGGTTTAAAAGAACAAATCCAGCACACTGGATAGGGTTGCCTGGCCAAATGAAGCTCCTATGTTTCCCTTGTCTCCAAGCAGCAATATATTTCAGGTTGGACAGCAGAGCAGGAGGTCATAACTTTCTGTTTTTCCATGTGAAGACTGACCACCAAGTTCATAATATTTTCTTACTAAAGCATCAGTGTTATTGAAACAGAGAGAGGGAGAGAGTGCAACAGAAACACTGCATTTGGGAATAATGCACATGAATTAAAAGTGTATACTGGAGTATGCCACCATGTATTTATGCTGCCACCAACCATTCCCTGTAAGGAGTCACACAGACCAGGAATGGATTTTACTAAACAAAAGAACAAGGTTTATTGAAATAACAAACAGGGTACATAAAAGAATCAGGTAAATAGGATAATGTAACGTGGCATAACCCCAAACACACACATATAACAGATTGGTTCCCCCAGAACCCTTTAAGGTGACGCACAGACCCTGAACCTATCAGTTCTGGCTACCTAAATAGAAACCTGAACCTATCAGGTATGTACTAACTGACACACAGTTGTACTCAGTCTGACACACAGATTCCAACTCCTCTTCTAAAATTCTCCACACAAGCTCCAAATATATATACAGTACAGCTCCTCCACCCTGATGTCCCGCCTTCCACTCCCCATAGGATGGAACTTTCCCTCCAAACCCATGACAGACAGGTACCATCAGTGCTGTATGTGACACCTCCCCTCTTTATAAGTTGTTTTGCAGGGGAAAAGCTAAAAGTGCTTTTCTCCAAAAAAACAACCAGGATCAAACACAAAACCAGTTATACATTATCATACAATCACATAACCCATACTTACTCACTCTAGGTCAAACATATCAACTATACATTTAAACATTAATATTTGCAATACATTAAATTACCTTTATTAATACAAACCAAGCCTGTTCAATAAACAGGTACATTTAACTTTTGGTCACCAAAATATACATAGTCCATGGTTTCTTCGCCGTCTTCACTCGTCGGGTCTTCTTGACAAGGCGTCAGCGACACAGTTCATTGACCCTCTGACCACCTTCACTTCAAAGTCATAATCTTGCAGGTTTAAAGCCCACCTCATAAGTTTACTATTATGGGTTTTCATTGTCTTTAACCACTGCAGTGGTGAGTGGTCAGTGCACAGAACAAAATGTCTTCCCCAGATGTAAGGTTTGGCCTTCTGAATCGCGTATACTATGGCCAGGCACTCCTTTTCCACGGTTGCCAAATGTCTCTCACCTTTCTGGAGTTTCCTACTCAGGTAGGACACTGGATGCTGGTCACCATTTTCATCCTCCTGGCAAAGAACTGCTCCTACCCCGCTGTTAGACGCATCGGTGTAGATGATGAACTCCCGGTCGAAGTCGGGAGCACGCAGCACTGGATAATGGATGAGCGCCTGCTTCAACCTCTGGAACGCCTCCTCACAGTCGCTGGTCCACGGGATGCGGTCATCAGTCTTCTTCCGCGTCAGATCGGTTAGCAGAGTCGCCATCTCGCTAAACCTCGGGATGAACTTTCTGTAGTAGCCCACCAACCCAAGAAATGATTTGACTTTTTTCTTGGTGTTGGGTCTGGGCCAATCACGAACGGCTTCTATCTTGGCCTCTAGGGGTTTGATCACTCCTCCCCCTACTATGTGACCCAAGTATTTTATTTCTGGGCTACCCAGCTGACACTTGCTTGCCTTTACTGTTAGCCCTACTGCACTTAACCTCTGCAGCACTATCTCCAGGTGTTTCAGGTGATCTTCCCAAGTATTGCTGAAGATCCCTATATCGTCAATGTAGGCCACAGTAAAGTCACTGAGCCCTGCTAAGGTCTGGTCCATCAGCCTTTGGAATGTGGCTGGTGCATTTCTGAGACCAAAACTAAGGAGTCTAAACTCATATAGACCGAAAGGGCTGCAAAATGCGGTCTTTTCCTGATCCCTGGGATCAATCCTTAATTGCCAGTAACCCTTTACTAGGTCCAACGATGAAATGAACCGACAACCCCCTATGGTTTCAAACAGGTTGTCTAGCCTGGGCATTGGGTAGGCATCAGGAGTGGTTACGCGGTTTAATTTCCGGTAATCTACACAAAACCTAATGCTCCCATCAGGCTTGTCCACCAGGACTATCGGAGAGGACCAAGGACTAGAAGAGGGGACGATTATGTTCTCCCTAAGCATCTCGTCCAGCTCCTTCCGCACCTTGTCCCTATAGGGTCCCGTCACTCGGTATGGGGATACTGCTTGCGGGGTTGCATCCCCTGTGTGGATCCGATGCATCACTCCCTTCACTATCCCCGGCTTATTCGAAAAAACCTTATGATATTTCGTGAGCAGCATTTTTAGTTCTTGCTGCTGGTCTTGGGTGAGTGCAGGACTGATCTTCACCTCATCTGGGTTGTATTTCACTTCCCCTCTACCCTCCCAGAAAGGTAATTCAGCTTCCTCACTCTCAGCTGCTTTTATGGCAAATAAAACCCTCTGTTCCCCTCTGTAGTAGGGTTTCAGGGCATTCACATGTACCACCCTTCATGTTTGGTATTCCTCCTGTTCTATAAGGTAGTTCAGATCTGACATCTTGGAAATGACCCTGTATGATCCTGCCCATTTGAGCTGCAGTTTGTTCTCTTTGCAGGGCCTAAGCCAAAGCACTTCCTCCCCTGGGTTAAAGTGCCTCTCCCTGGCTTTCTGGTCATACCAGGTTTTCTGTCCGACCTTCTGAGCTTGCAGGTTTTCTGCTGCTAGCTCTAGGTTTCTCTTCAGGTCATTCATTAAAGTGTCTATGTACGTCACAACATCTTGTGGGTCATCCTGGGTGATCTGCTCCCAATTTTGTTTGATTAAATCAAGTGGACCTCTTACTTTTCTCCCAAACAAAAGTTCAAACGGACTGAACCCGGTACTGGCTTGTGGCACTGATCAATAAGCAAACAAAAGGGACTGCAGCTTCTGGTCCCAATTGTTTGGATTCTCTGCCAAGTAAGCCCTAATCATGCGCATCAGAGTCCCATTGAACTTCTCCGTTAACCCATTACTTTCAGGGTGATAGGCAGTGGTTTCCTTGTGTTTCATTCCACAGATTTGCCATAACCGTTTCATGAGCTTTGATGTAAACGATGTGCCCAAATCTGTGATTATTTCTGAGGCAAATCCCATCCTGGACATATACCCCACCAAGGCATCTGCCACTGTGTTAGTTTCGATATTAGTCAAGGGTATGGCTTCGGGGTACCTCGTGGCATGGTCCACAATGGTGAGAATGAACCGGTTCCCCCTCTTTGTGGCCTTGGGCAAAGGTCCCACAATATCCACTCCTATACATTTGAATGGGGTGTCAATCACAGGCAAAGGGCACAACTTCGCTTTGGTCCTGTCACGGTTATTCCCCTGCCTCTGACACACATCACATTGTTTACAGAACTCCTTGATCTGCTTCCCTATTTCAGGCCAGTAAAAATTTTGTGTGATTCTCTGCTGTGTTTTGTTCACCCCTAAGTGCGCAGCAAACATGTCAGAGTGCCCCCTTTGTAAGATCATGGGGCGATACTTTTCAGGTACCACTAGCTGACTTCTGATCCCATCTCCCCCTTTTGAGATATTCATCAGGGTCTCTCTATATAAAATTCCCTTTTTCTCGCGAAATCTCGCTGGGGTTTCAGGTGTTAGCTGGGTGTCTGTCACCTTTTCAAAACACTTTCGGAGAGTGGCGTCTGCCTTTTGCTCTTGGCCAAATTTGCTGTCCGTGGCTAAGGTTTCTACCACGGCTTCGGGACTACCCTCACCTGCTTCAACCTCGGGCTCTTCAGTACCCCCCTGAACTGTCCCCGTGGTAGCTTGTGAGCGTGTAATCACTAGCACCCGTTTCACATGTTCAGCCAGGTCATTTCCCACGAGCACGGCTGCTGGCAGAGTCGATGAAATCGCTAGCCGCCAAACTCCCCTCCAGCCTTGAAAGCTCACATGTACCTCAGCTACTGGCAGTGAGATCACCTGCCCCTCAATCCCTGCCACCTTCAGGCTCTCATTTGGGATTATATACTTCCTAGGAATAATGTCTGGATGGCACAGGGTCACCTGGGAACAAGTATCCCTTAGCCCCCTATACTGATGGTCAAGTATTCCTACGTCCACCCCTGCGGTCTCAAACAATTGCGAATCTGTCCTCACTAGTAAGCAGCGCTTGACCTCCACAAGAGGACCATTTTCCCCAGCCTGATTAGCAGATGTAACTGGTCCAGATTGAGTACCCATAGCAACAGGCTCCCTCAATGGCAAGGAGCTTTGCTCTGTCTGGACACAGAACACAGCTTTTGGCTTGGTTCCACTCAAATCATGAGGCAAATTTCCTTTTAGCTGCTTTAATTTCTCACACTCTGAGATTAGATGGCCCTTTCCTTGACAGAAATAACATTTTCTGCTGTACTTGGAGTCTTTCTCATCTGGTTTTGGTTTTCCCTCCAAAATCTGAGGTCTTGGTGGTTTCATGTCTGAGGGCTTCCCTTCAACATGGGCCCCTCCCCCTTGCTGGTTTTTCCCTGGTCCCTGAGAGTACCTGCTGTAGGTTTCTTTGGGCTTACCCACAGTTTTCCCCTCAGCACCTAAGGGCTTCCTTATTTGGGAAATAAAATCTGCGATCTCTGCCGCTTCTGCCACCGATTTAGGTTTCCTCTCCCTCACATGGAACTTTAGTTCCCCATGCAGGACTGAATAAAATTGTTCCAGCGCTATCAGGTCTTTGAGCTGCTGGAAGGTCTCTGTCCCCTCCTGAGACAGCCATTTCTCTAGCAACCTCACCAGTTGAGCCCCCACTTGGGTAAAAGTCTGCTCTGGTTTTTTTTGTGAGTGACCTGAATCTTTGCCTCAGCTGTTCCGCATTTATCCCATGTCGGGCAAACACCAGTTTTTTAAACTCAGCGAAGTCCTTCAGCAGTTCCACTGGCATCTCTGCATAGACTTCTGCCAGGCTGCCACTGATTAAAGATCGCATAATGGTCATCTTCTCAGTTTCCCTTACTGAGAAGTCCACAAACGCTCTTTCCACGAGGGAAAAGAACACCTCAGGGCAATCTC
The DNA here is from genome assembly GCF_051106095.1 of Pogona vitticeps. Classification (NCBI taxonomy): domain Eukaryota; kingdom Metazoa; phylum Chordata; class Lepidosauria; order Squamata; family Agamidae; genus Pogona; species Pogona vitticeps. The sequence goes on along the minus strand of NC_135784.1, from coordinate 155,315,584 downwards.
CCTTGTGGTACACAGGGAATTTCTTCAGGTCAGTTTTAGACAGGCTGCCTTCCCCATTCCCTAGGTTCCCCTCATTATTATTGTTATCACTATTTCTACTCATTATCTCCAGCTTCTTCAGCTCAAACGCCATTTTCTCTCTCTCCAATTCCATTTCAAATTGTCTCTGTTTCTCTCTTTCCCTTTCCTCCATCTCCCTCACCCTCAGCTCATGCTGTTGGGCTAGGAGCATTCTTCTGAGTTCTGAGGTCAGTTCTCCCGTGCTCTCATCCTGCACTGAGCCAAATTCCTCCTCAGAACCTTGTTCTCCCTGTGGTTCTCTCACTTCCCCCATTTCTGCCATCTGGCTTCGAGTCAAGGGCATAATCCCCCCCCCAGAACAGGCTGCCTTCAAAAGTCAAGCCTCAAAATAAAACGACGACTTTTTTTTCTTTTGCCTCAGAAACAGCCTTCTATAGACTGCTGCTGTTCCTTCAGCACCAACTTGCAACTGTTGCCAGGCAGAATCCACCCCCTCTGCTAGGCCTCTCAGCAGACAGGCTAGATCACTGTTACTTCACACAGTTTTGCCTCAGCCCTTTCCCGCCAAAACAGGTTGCCTCAGAGCTCCCTAATCTAGTCCCCCCCAATCTAAGTTGGCACGTTCTTCCACTAGCCTACCTCCCCGTGAGGTAAGCCTAGAAGATTACCTACGCGCCCTCAGATTTTCCCTGACTAGACCCCCCTTGCTCTGGGCACACTTGCCAAGGCTTTGCTGGACCACTGGACAACTGGACCAGTCGTATCCCACACGCTGGACACCAATCAATGTGGCAGCCCCAGACCTACTGGAGTATGCCACCATGTATTTATGCTGCCACCAACCATTCCCTGTAAGGAGTCACACAGACCAGGAATGGATTTTACTAAACAAAAGAACAAGGTTTATTGAAATAACAAACAGGGTACATAAAAGAATCAGGTAAATAGGATAATGTAACGTGGCATAACCCCAAACACACACATATAACAGATTGGTTCCCCCAGAACCCTTTAAGGTGACGCACAGACCCTGAACCTATCAGTTCTGGCTACCTAAATAGAAACCTGAACCTATCAGGTATGTACTAACTGACACACAGTTGTACTCAGTCTGACACACAGACTCCAACTCCTCTTCTAAACTTCTCCACACAAGCTCCAAATATATATACAGTACAGCTCCTCCCCCCTGATGTCCCGCCTTCCACTCCCCATAGGATGGAACTTTCCCTCCAAACCCATGACAGACAGGTACCATCAGTGCTGTATGTGACAGCATCCAAATGCGGACTTTGGTCCATCACTGACTGGAAGTGATTTATCACCATCCCGATTAGTTGCCATGAAGCAGAGCCCTGATGAACACCTAAGCTTCTCTATTCACAGCTACATGTATCTGGAAACAGAGGAATGTGCATACAGTGGCCTACAATAGATTGAAAATGAGCACTGTTTCAGTAATGCCTCCACCTCCCACTTTAATCTTAATAATCCAAACCAAATATATTTTGTTCTTAAGTCATTATGGATTTATGGCAGTCTTTTCCAGGGTTTTCTACATATTGATAACTTAGAAGCGGTTTGATGCTAGCCATATTTTAAACAGAAATGATAAGTTTTAGGAGGAGCTGGGTGTTGGTTCTAAGGAGGGAAACCCTTTCCATTCCTATTTCCATGTCTGCTTTATCTGCATTTCTCATGCAAAGATATTCCCAGATCATGCTCTGTATGTTTTTAAACTGTGTAGATTCACCAAATGCAGAACACTGTTGTCAAATCAAAGCAGCTGGAGAGCATTTCCCCATTGCATAAAGAATTGATTTTTAAAAAACTGCTGCATTGTTAAGATGCTTTTTCTTATCTTGAGCACCTTTGAATTTCTCTCATAACTTTGAAGAAGTCTTTCTGTCATGTTCTTAAATGTATGGAGTCTTTTTTTAAAAAAATCCAATAATTGCAGATTTAATGATACCTAGAATCTTTAGAGGTTTTTAAATGTCTATTTATCATTAACAGATTAATTAGCACTCTTCTAATAAGGACAATATAATTAAACTAATCATGTTTAAGGAAATTTCAATGATAGCTGATTTTGCAAGAAATGTTAAACTCGTTAGTTGAACTGATTTGCTGTTAGTTGGACTTACACTAATTAAATGTCTTTTGGATTTATAGTAGAACTTTATTTTCACTTTTCATTGCTTTAAAAATGAAGGTATCAGAGCGTTGTGACAAGTAGTTTTATTAACTGCAGATCTGCTTTGTGCTGTATATGATCCTGGCCTGAGTAGAAAAGAATTGTTAAATTATTACCCAGCCATTCACTTTTATTGTACTGTGTCTCATGTTAATATTCCACTTGCTACTTATCTGCTGAGCAATTAAAAAAAGTTTTAAGGAGATGGAGGAAGAAGTAAATTGTGAAATGACCCCAAATAAAATTCAATGCAAATATCTTACTGGGTCCTGGTCTGAGAGCAAACCCTCATCTCCCATATTACTTACCTTATTTTTCTCATGAAACCTTTAAACAAAAATGAGCTGATTAGTTCTGTTTCATAATGTAATACCAACGAAGCATACAAAAGGGGGATCTTTTTTACTTTTCTATTTAAAATTTTATAGACAGAAAAAAAAAATCATGCCAAATGGACAGAGAACACTAAAGTTATAGGCGGCAGAAGAACGCCTGGCTCTCTCAGTGTTAGCTATGAGAAATACATAAATAAAAATAACTAAAAACTGAATGAAACTAATATGATCATAGGGAATAAAACAATATATAAACCTGCTATTACTCAGTGTAATTCGAATATATAGATGAAGGAGACACCTGTTTATGTCAATTGATTAAAGAGGGTGCCAGGTGAACACTGTTCTCCTTTTTAACAGGTGCCGCTGGACAGAACATCCTAAATCCAGCCAAGCTGGTCAAAGCAAGAGTTATTGGTGACCTCACTGGAACAAAATTCTTTAAAATTAGCTTTAAATTCTACTCATTTAACTTGTAAATGACAGCCTAAAATGACAATAATGCAGTAGATCAATCAATTCTCTTCTCTTCTCCAGAAATAATTTCACCTTTCCTTAAAATCCACAGAGAGGCTTCCCTTTAGTGAAATCTTCCATTTCTACTTCTAATCTTGTTTTAGTCAACATTTGTTGACATCATCGTCGTCGTCATGTGTTGTCAAGTCAATTCAGACTAATGGTGGCCTTTTCCAGGGTTTTCCAGGTAAAGAATACTCAGAAGTGGTTTACCATTCTCTTCTTTCTCTAGGGGCATCCTAGGACTGCTTGCACAAAGCAACAGAGGCTGGCTGTCCTGGGATTCAAAGTGGGAAACTGAACTCCCTACCTTTGGTTCCACCGCCAGATAACTAACTCATTGTGTTATCTAGCCAGCTGCACAATTATATGGAAAAATGCAATGTACTGTAAGAGAGTTTTACAAAACATGAAGATTTTGTGTTTTGCATTAGCAACAGTGTGTATGCAAAAAGAGATGTTGGACCTTATTATCTTGTATCCATTTTGCTTTTACATGATCATGAACTTTCCAGCCCTTGCTAGGAAGTAAGCTGTTTCATATTGATTTATTGATTGGACTGTAATTATGTATCCTTATCTGGTACACAGTTGCGTTTTGTCTAGTGTTTTCTCCCGTATGATTTCAGGTGAACCAAGCATTTGTATTATTAAATAGATTAGTGTAAGATTTAGTTTGGACACAAATTGGATGTTTCAAAAGCAGCAAGATACAGAAACCTAAAAGATTTGTGCCTCTCATTTACCGCAAAGAGGAACCCTTCATGTAAACTGTGAGAAATATCGTACATGAATGGGAAAAACATAACTTGTTTTCTGTAACTAAATTTCTTTTTGATCTTTCATATTTTGATCCTTCTTAAAAGGATGTTTCCTATAAGTTCCTTTAAAAAAATGGAACAGAATCATAGAGTGGTCCGGTGGTCCAGATAGGCGGGGTATAAATAAATAAATAAATAAATAAATAAATAAATAAATAAATAAATAAATAAATAAATAAATAAATAAATAAATAAATATGAAGTTTGCATATACTGTTGTTGCTTCTATGGGCAGAAAGTGCACCAATTTCACACAGATAACTTAAGGGGATTTTTGTGCATCAGGAGTATTTACAGTTTTGGGCCAGTAAAAATGTTTGCTTCTTGTTTAGCGGACAGTGCAAACTAGAATTCCAAGTTGGGGATTCATCTTCCCTAGTTAGAAAACCACGGATTAGATTATCTTGTTTTGTGTAAATCCCCAGGTGGGTAGCCATGTTAAGCTGTTGCAACAACAACTACAGAATTGTGCAATACCTTAAAGATGGACAAATTGTGCTTAGCACAGAATTTCATGGATTGCAGCCCACTTCATTGTTGAGTATTTATTGGACTACAATTCCCAGAAGGTCTCTCCTACATACAATTCCCAGTAGTCCTAATAGCCAATGGTGAGGAATGCTGGGGGCTGTAGTCCAGCAACACCTGGAGATTCATGTTTGCTTTCCCCTTCTTTAGAAGCAACTCTGATTTCAGGTAAGCTCTGGGGAGCTGATCCAGTTAATGTGTGTTCCTGCTCCTGTTTTTGAGTGAAAGAGCTATTTGTATGCAAAGTGATATATTAACAATGTCGCCTATTCATATAGTTTCTATACTGGGTTTGTATGACACCAGCTGATTTTTCACAAGTACCAGAATACTATATGTAGTTGACATGGCCTGTATCACCCTATTTGAGTGAAGAGCTTGACATGACATGACATTCTCTACCACATTTGAATGTTTCCTTGGATCATAGATGAATTCTCACTTGTATGGCCTGAGGGTTTCTGCTCAGATAGGGTTCCTCTCCAATTGCACACACACACACAGAGAGAGAGAGAGAGAGAGAGAGAGAGAGTTTTCCCCAAACTTTGGGGTCTCCCAAGACTACAAATCTATTTCTCTCTTGCTCTCTCTTATGTATAGGTAAAGGTAAAGGTTCCCCTTGACATTTTAGTCAGTTGTGTTCGACTCTAGGGGGCGGTGCTCATCCCCGTTTCCAAGCCATACAGCCAGCGTTTGTCGGAAGACAGTTTCCATTGTCACATGGCCAGTGCGGCTATCGCATTTACATGCTTTCGAACTGCTAGGTTAGCGAGGAGCTGGGACAAAGCGATGGGAGCTCACTCCGTCATGTGGATTCGATCTTACGACTGCTGGTCTTCTGACCCTGCAGCACACAAAGGCTTCTGCAGTTTAGCCCACAGCGCCACCACGTCCCTTCCCCCCTCTTACGTATATCGCTCCTTTAACACCAAAACAGAGGGAATTATATAGTATCTAAAAGCTGTCCTCTTAAATACAGTGATATGGTGGAGATGGGATTCATCAATTATCTTCTACTAAGTTTCCACAAAGATAACCCATGAGAACTTAACCCAGCATTTGTGGAAAAGCACACAAAGAAAACTAAAGCCCTCCATGAAATCAACTGATTATGGTTCTCAAAATGAACATTTTTTCTAAATCGTAAGAGACTGGAAGAGGTCAAATATTCATTAGAAATGTATTGATAGGAGGAAATTGAATATAACATAGATGTTATCCCAGGTATTTCCAAGCTGGACACAGAGCAAACATTTAGCAGTCCATTCAAATGAGGTTAAATATCAGCCATTTGCTATACAAATAATCTGTATGGTATTTGAAAAGCCTCAGCAGGCGGGTGGATCTGACCTTTTGTAAGTAATTCATGTTATCATTTCCTACTTGTCAATCAATCACTCAGTTTCCTTGTTAGACCAATCTTCTGCAGTTCTTTCAACATAAAAGTCTTTTGCTCCAATTTGAGATGAATACAAGCATACCATTTTATGACACATTCCATTTAATTTTACTTCAATGAGCATAAATACAACACCCACCAATCCACTTGTAGAGATTGGTTATACAGTAGACCAGCTTTGGCTCATGGATTTCTGCTGAGGCAATATTTAATTCTTAAAATTCTTTCACACACACCCCAACCCAAATAAACTTTTTTCCAAAATGCAGCAGCCAGATTGCTGACTGGGGCTGGTTACAGGGATCACATAACCCACCTATTACAGCAGCTGCACTAGTTGCCCATCAATTTTTGATTCAAAACCTTAAATGGCCTGGGTCCAAACTATCTCAAAGACTGTATCTCCCATTATGAGCTGGCTTGGATGTTATGATCATCAGGGAAGGCCTTTCTCTCAGTCCCACCATCCTCACAGGTGTGTTTGGTGGGGAGACAGAAGAGGGCCTTCTTTGTCACTGCTCACATACTTTGGAACTCCCTCCCACAGGAGGCCATACTGGGCCCATTTTTGCTGTCATTCTGCAACCAGGTTAAGACCTTTCTCTTCAGGCAAGCCTCCCCTCAGTAACTAACTACTTGTATGTGATTTTTAGATGAATTGTTATATATTATTGCTTTGACTGGACTTTTAGGACTACCCGTGTGTCCCCTTTTTGTGTTTTCCATTTCTCAGAGTGGCATTTGTATCTTCTTTTCCCTTTTTAAATTTATAATAAAGGTAAAGTAAAGGTAAAGGTTCCCCTTGACATTTTTTAGTCCAGTTGTGTCTGACTCTAGGGGGCGGTGCTCATCCCGTTTTCAAGCCATAGAGCCTGTGCTTGTCCAAAGACAGTTTCCATTGCCACGCGGCCAGTGTGACTAGGGAACGGCATTTTACCTTCCCACCGAGGTGTTACCCATTTATCTACTCACATTTGCATGTTTTTGAACCGCTAGGTTGGTGAGGAGCTGGGACAAAGCAACGGGAGCTCACTCCGTCACGTGGATTCGATCTTACAACTGCTGGTCTTCTGACCCTGCAGCACAGGCTTCTGCAGTTTAGCCCACAGCACCACCATGTCCCTGCTAAATTTATAATAATTTATAATAATTTTAAATTGATTCCCTACTTATTTATATACTTATTGTTCTTAGATTTACTATTATCTTTTAATGATGTAGGATGCCTCTTTATACTCATTGTTCCTAGCTTTAAGTATTGTCTTCTAATGATGTAAACCAGTGTTGTAAACTCATTGTTTTCAGCTTTAAATATTGTCTTTCAGTGTTGTAAGTCTCCTTGGATCCTTTTCAAGGAGAAAAGTGGGGTAAAAATATTTCAAATAAATAAATAAAGTATGTGTATAATGTATATGCCTAAAATCTGAGATAATGCTTCATGCGTTTGATGATGTGGGGTGTATCTAAGCCCTATGTTTAGGCAGCGTGAAGGGGCTATCACAGGCAGACGAATTCCAGGACCAGCACATTGTCAGGAAACTCCTGTTGTTGTTGCCATAATTCTCTCGCGCCATTCCTAGCATGCCTGATTCACCCTGCTGCCATCATTGTCCTGGCCCTTTCCTTCTATCTCCTCAGTGCCTGCTTCGTGACAACTGATGCTGAGGCTTCTCCTCCTCCTCCCCCCCCCCAGTTGCCCACCAGCCTTTGTGGAAATTACTACTGGATGCTCAAAGTGGTCAAAATATCTGCAAACAGTGACAATGAGACCAGGTGGCCACTTTCTAAAGCATCAAGGAAGTGACACAGTGGAAAGATGGGAAGCAAAGGACTGTACATCCCTAGCTATACATTTTAGTCTCTTCTGGATTTATGGCTGTGCATGTGAGCTGCCTATAAAGTTTGTCCAATCTGGAGTTTGCGAGGAATATTGATTCACTTCATTCCTCACCATTGTGCTTGTAGTTTATGTCTCCTTTGTGTCCCCTGAAGAGTCACCTATTGTTCTTTGGGGGAGGGGTCTGTGGGAAAATCAGTAGGTGGCATGATTGGGATAGGAGAAGCTAATCAAAGCGTGGGTTCAATCACAGTCAGGGCTGGAATGCCTTCCTTTGCATACCTGGAAATGCGACTTTGCCCTCATTAAGGTCCCTCTGTTAACAAGAGCATCCACACTGGTTTCTTAAAGAACTTCAAAAGCATCCCTGAAGGGGAGGGGGAAAAAAAAGAAAAAGTAAAAGAGCATCTCATCGCCATGCCTCACCACTATAAGCCTAGAGACTGCAGACATATAATTCTGATTTTGGTTTTCATCCCAAAATCAGCTGTATTGTGAAATTGTACTCAGTCTGAGCGATATTGTGAAATTGTATTCAGTCTGTATGCTTATTTTTTGACAGGCTCAAGGCCACTGGGATTTATATAAGCCAGTCACAGCCTTGTTCTTGGGAAACCTGTTATACCTGATTGATTTCCGATGTGTGAAAGGGGTCACATAATGGCAAATTCCAGGTGTTTGAGACACTCATGAGGAGAAACATGAATATGTAGCAACTTTGTCGAGAGGCTTTGCTCTCAGGTCAAGTGTTGAATGGAAGGAGTCATCGATTGTCTAGCTCCTGCAGGGCAGAAGAGAGACTCTGAGGGAAAATGGCGTCCCTTTAAGTTTGAAGTGAAACATAGGTTGTAAGCGATGTATAAGGAGACTCCTTTTTTGTTTAATGAATCCACAGAGGGAGCAGAATCAAATGGTGGCTTTCCTCTCTTCTAACTGCCATTCATGCCTTAGGGAATTAATATTTTGAACTATGATGCCCAGTAGGGGTTGTAGTGGGGGAAACTAGGTGTCATGTTCCAAAGAAATAACTTCACTGAGTTTCGCTTCCATTGAAAAATCTGAAGAGTTTAAAGATGAGAAAATCAATACTGCTTTCTCCCACATTAAAAAAAAAAAAAAAAAAAACTCTTCAAGCTCTCTCCATCCCAAATATGAAGCTGCTTGGTAAGCTAAGCTCTTCAAAAATGCTTGGTACAAAATTGACCTCGTGTGTAATAATGAAGCTATGTCTGTTCCCATTATGGAAAGGATTATGCTATACTCACTTGCTGTATGGCAGGTGAGTATATCATAGATGGCAATACCCTTAAACAATACTCTTACACAGAAAGAGGTAACAAACTTAATTGAGCATTAATATGGCTGAATAAATTGCGAAACAAGCCTAGATCTTAAATAAGACTGATTTCTTGCAACATTCTCTTTGTTGCTGTTTTTGAAAAGTCTCGAGTTCTTTCCATTGTGAACAGGATTTTTCCCCTTGTAAATGCTTGTCAAAGGCAAAGTGAAAGGTCATCTGCATAATTCAAAATTGGCAGGTGCAATTTGTTGCAAAAAAAATGGAGACTTAAGTCAGCTGTTTCATACGTGTATTCTCAAAAATTCTCCAGACTTGATTATTCTTGCTGTCAATGAAACATTCATTGCTGTGAAGTTGGCCTTCCTTTGGGATGAGTTTTGGTGCAGTCTTGTGTTTTCTCCTGCAAACATTTTCTAGGGTTTCTGTCCCCTACACAGATCTTTCTGGAGAGGTTAATGAGAAAGCTTGCAGTTCTTGAGCTGTCAGTGAAGGGATTCAAGCAGAGGTTTGTTGTGTGTAAAGCTTGTGAAGTGTTTTGAAGGGTCTTTTTTCTCCCCTTCCCCAAAAAAGATGACACATGCTTTGATTCTCTGTTATTCACCCCATGGCGAACTCTAGTTATTCAAGCCACTTGTAAACTGACAAGCATCGGTGTGGGAACTATGATTAGTTTGTGGCTTTAGCTTCCCATCTCACAAAAACTAGGAGTGGTGATGGTGGGTTTCTTTAATGGGCAACAATGGCATAGCCCTTGTGGGTATGACCATGACTGCAAGGGCAGATACCGTTCTGACTCTTTCCTCATTTGTTCTTCTGATCTGACTGGTCTTCCCCATTTCTATGCCTTTCAATGTATGGTGTGAGGTAGTTGCTATAAAACATGGCACAGTAGGGGCTGTCTCCTCCACTCTGCCACCATTGGAGCCTTGCCTACAGCCCAGTGCAGTCTTGTAAACGTGATCCAAAGTTAAAGAGAGGAGAGGAGAAAAAGGAAGGTCAGAGAGGCGTTAAATGAGCCACTACTACGAATGAGTGACAGGGAAAACTCTAGCACTATGCTGGCTTGCCACAATGGCATGTTGAAAAAAGAAACACTGCTGATACTCAGCAACAGTTATGTTCTCTCCTTATTATCTGTTGGTTCATCATGTTCCTTCCCTGATGCAATAAGGGCAAGACAATATGCCATAATCATGGCTGCTTTGCCTGGTTGTTATGGGTGGCTTCGGGCTGGTTTGGGCTGTGCTTTTTGAGAGTGATACCAATGTTTTCATTTGATTGGTAAGCTTGTTCATGAATTCCTTAAATGTATGTACTCTTCCCCCCACCAAAAAACAACAACATTGGCATGAGAGAAATGAGTGTGTCGCATGGCACACAGAACATGCAAGGAGCAATGAGTCTTCACCTGCTGATGAGTCCTTTGACTTGCCTGCTATGCGTCACAACTAAAGATGGGCATGTGCTGTGGTTCTGTGGTCCAGCACAGATCTACAGTTCAGCCACACAGCAATTCTGTGGGTAACCACTGGAGGAGGCAAGGCTGGGAAAGCCATGCCACCGCCTCTGGGTGAATGCCTACCAGAGGAGGTGGGGCAAGGGAAGCTGACACGCCCATGGAATAGCTGTGTGACCGAACCACCAAACTGTGCTAAACTGGGGGGCTACAGTTCCTGCCCATCTCTAATTGTAACAACAAAAGGGATGTGAGGGGAAAGGATGTATAGGACCTGTGTGGAACAGACCTTTGGCAAGCTGTACTTTTAGGCAGACTGAAGGGGAGTTAGGTAAAAGTGGGAAGTGGTATGATCATGGCCAGCATCTTGTGAGACAGAAGGCAAGAGGGATACCCCACTCGCTGGAAAGCCGTCCCTCCCCCCACAATCAGGATAAGGAGGTGAGACCCCCTGCCAGCGCCAGAGCCCACAGCACAAGCTCAGCAAGGGACAGAAATAGAGGAGTTGGCCAAAGAGATACGGAGAGTAAGGATGAGAATCTAAATAGATTCTGAGAGACAGGAATTGGCAGAGGCCCTTGGGGAGGACTGCCGGCTGGTAGTTGTGAATCTCTGGATCAAGGAATGGGTCAGTTTCAGACTGCTAAAGGGCAAGGACACGAGGGAAGCACACCACTCTTCAGCTGGCCACCAATTCTGACCCCATGAATGCTGGCTCAGAGGAGGGTCTGGCAGAGGAAGGAGCAATAGGAGCACCTTGCAGGGCAGACTGGGAGGACAAAGGAGTCTGTATGTACTCAGTATTCTTGGTCCTCTTTGAAGACTATCAGTTGGCTGGAGTCAGTGTGGGAAACTAGATCCCAGCTATGGATGATGTACTGTACCAGTACAGTGAGAGGAATTAGGGTTTGGTTGAAAACTGGGAACAGTGGGGGATAGGGAATGCAGCCCCCTTGCAGACTATCAAGACAGGGTGCACAAGCTACCCAACCAGTCCTTGCACCCTGTTCCTCCACCTTGATAAAAATCGGTGTGAGCAATAACAAGAGTCTTGACTTCACAGAACCCATGGTCAAAGGGGCCCTCCTGCCACCCCAACTGATCCAAGGGCATTGGCAGTCACACATACCTCCTGAGACTTGTTGTGAACATAAACGTGTCACCTAAAGCATGTGTGCATTGATAAAGTTTATGGGACATTTTGGAAAAAATAAAATAACGCACAAACAATGTGCATTTTAGAGTATATTAATGTCTGCAAATGCACAGTGGAACCACACAGGGAACAATAATCCTAGTGGTTGCTGTACTCTTGAGTTTCTGCTGAATGGAAAGCTCCACCAGGATGATAACATAATGTGTGATTGTTCTGTCAGAATGCAAGCAGAGGTTGGATTTGCTTCGTGGAGATCACTGCTTGTGCAACACCAGTATGTGCCCAAGTGGCACCATCCTGTGTTACTACAGTGGTGGGATTTTCCGCTCAGCATAAGCCTAATAGGATACAAGCTGAACACACTTCAATCAATGAGGGAAAAGTTATATGAGGTCAAATGTGCACAGCAGGAAAAGTGAATGGGGGGGGGGGGGGAATCCAATACAGACCAAACTCTTGCACACCAGCATGGAAAAAGAAAATGCCAAGGAATGGAAAAATGCAGCAAATTTAAAAGAGAGAAATTTTCACATTGTTAAATGTAGCAATCAGAAGAAGAAATCAGAAGATGAAAATGGCAGCAATGAAGGAACTAGAAAAGATCATCAGGTGTAAGGATATGTCACTGAAGACGAAGGCCAAGATCACCCACACTCTTGTATTTCTGATTGCCATGTCATGGGTGTGAAAGCTGGACAGTTAAGAAAGGTGACTGGGGAAAAAATGATTCATTTGAAATGTGGTGCTGGAGGAGAGTTTTGTGAATACCTGGCCTTCCAGAAAGAGGAACTAGTGGGTCCTAGAGCAAAGCAAGCCTGAACTACCTCAAGAGGCAAAAAACTTGAACTGAGGCTGTCGTACTTTGGGCACATCATGAGAAGGCAAGAATTTCTGGGAAAAGATAGTAATACTGGGCAAGGTGAAGGGAAGCAAGAAATGATGAAGACCGAATAAGAGAGGGATTGAGTCCCTGAAGGAATTCACAGTCTTGAGTTTGCGAGAGCTGAGCGGGGCTGTTGAGGACAGGATATTCTGGAGCCGGCTCATTCATGGAGTCAGCATAAATTGGGAGTGCCTTGACAGCATGTAACAACAACAAAATGTAGCCACTAACACTCCAACTGTTCCAAGTAACAGCCTAGACAACTTTACATCCTACACTTCAGCTCAGCAGGAAATATCCCCAATGTCCTCCATCGAAAAAGTCCTTTTGGAAAGCAGTGGCCAGATTAGATGGATGCAGAGTAAATCCCAAACGGCATAAATGGCGTGCACAATCATCGCAGCTGTCTGTCACACCCTTGGACATACCCAGATCAAGGATTTGGTTGCACACTGGATTGTGCACTCGGGCTTCCAACAGTGAGCCAGTAAATTGTGGAAACCTCTTACCAATTGCAGATATAGTAGAACCACAGAAAGATTGTGTTGGAACGAGCCTATGAGGCCATTGAGTCCAACCCCCTGCTCAGTGCAGGAATCGAAATCAAAGCAGATCTGACAGATGGTTGTCCAATTTTCTCTTGAATGCCTCCAGCATTGGAGCATGTGATATTTCACAATAGGTCTCCGGCCACAAGAGTATCTTCCATTTAAGGAAGTAATTTAGTTTGAATTGCTACATAAATCCACAGCCTGTCTTTCTAAACCCATCAGCAATTCCTCCACATTCAGATGCGGGGTGGGGTGTAGGGGAATAATATGTGTAAGTAACCTCTGCATTATGAATAAAAGCCTTAGGACAGAATTGAATTCCCCATGCAAAGCCTAGACATATACTATTAATCGGGGAAGAGGGGAATTTTACTCAGGGAGAAGTGTTAAGATGATTTTATGATTTTTGGTTGCCAAGGAAACCACTTCCTAGTGACTGTCAAAAAAGCTTACTGCTTTCCCCAGGACACCTCTCTCAGGTATCCCTAAAATTCCTATAGCATAACCAGAGGAGCAACTATCTACATCTGGGTTAATCATGATAAAATGAGAATACCTCCAGGAATTGGAACAAAATAAGGCAGAAGGATTCAGAGGGGGAAGGTATCTTTTGCTATGTCAAACATTTTGATAGCTTGAAGTTAATTAAATTTTTGAGTGTTCTTTGACACCCAAGGACCTTTGTCACAACCTGTAGCTGTTGGATGACTAGAGCTTTTATCTCCACAGACAACCACACTATACCATGGTTGTTGTGGGTTTTTCGGGCTCTTTGGCCGTTCTCTGAAGGTTGTTCAGAACATGGCCAAAGAGCCCGAAAAACCCACAACAACCATTAGATCCCGGCCGTGAAAGCCTTCGCGAATACACTTTACCATGTTCATAAAGCTTTTGCTAGTATTTTACTCAAGTAGAAAAGAGGGTGAGCAATGTTTGTTGTGGTATGAAAGCTAAAGAGTCCACTATGGCCAGTGTAAAATATCAGTCATACTTTGGGGTCAGGATATTTTCCCTTTTACTGTCCCGCATGTAACTGTATTTATTTAAGAACACAGAGGGTGTGACTAGACAGGGATTTGTCCTGCTGTTTGGTCTACTTTGGGAATGGAATGGGATGTGTCTTTTCCCAGTGACCATATGATGAAAACATTAGTGTAAACTGTTCTGTCCTCAGAGGGTTCCTTCCTGCACCTTTCTGTTTCCCTGTCCCTATATGATTTGATATTTTGTATGTACAGAGTGCTAATATAATTAAAGAAAGTGTAAACATGCAACCTTGAAAATGTACATTGTGTTGAACAAAATGAGGTTTTGAATAGCAGTGTGCTAAAGGTCACTGCAGGGCAATCAGCCAACTCTCCACACAGAGCTTTCCTAGCAAACTAACACTTGATTGTGGACATGGAAACACTGATTAGAAAACCAAAATAAGGAGGGGGTCTGAGATCATTAGATTGCTAGAGCACTATTATGCAAGCGTAGTAAATTGGTACCTCAAAGATTCCTTTACAAGCACTCTGCATACTTAGGAAAGTTGTACCCAAGGAGATCACTAGGACAGCAATTCGCTCACAAAGCAGCCTGCGATCATGGCGACCTGCTATATTAGCATATATTCAAGAAACAAGTCAAAACATAAACAATGAGTTTAAAACATAAGAACATAAGAAGAGCCCTGCTGGATCAGGCCAAGGGCCCATCGAGTCCAGCTTCCTGTATCTCACAGTGGCCCCACCAGATGCTCTGGCAGCAAACAAGACAACTAGAGACCTGTCTTCTGAAACCCCTCCCTTGCATCTGGCATTTGGAGGTACCTTCGTTTTAACCCTGGAGATTACACATCCCCATCATGGCTTGTAACCTGCAGTTGACTTTACCTCCAGAAATCTGTCTAATTTTTTAAAGGCATCTAGGCCAGATGCCATCACCACATCCTGTTCCACATCTGGAACTACTGCATTTGGAGTTCACAAGGAAAGTAAAAGCAATGTGATTCTCAACATTGAGCCCCCAGATGTTCTTGGACTAAAACCCTCAGAAGCCTTTATTTCTAGCTGTGCTGGCCGGGATTTCTAGGAGTTGTAGTCCAAGAGCATATGGGGACCCAAGGTTGGGAACCACTGCCTTAGAAAATTTAAGTAAGGTTTTTCTTATTGAAGGAAACTACTTTGATTACTGGCATACATAAAATGTGCCAGCTGGAAGTAGAAAAGTAAACACATTACTGAAATACATGTTGGGATTCAGCAACTTGCATGTTATGCCTTTAGGAGGTTTAGATGGGAGGGACTTCGGGTGAATGTCAGTCACAGAGTAGCAACCAATTATTCCCTCCCTGCCTCAGATTCCTTTTCCCCCCACTTTTTGTACTGTACTAGGGCAGAGTTCTACGTCTGTTAACAATATTAGTGCTCTGCCATTTAGTTATGGAGTTAGCAATTAGACTCTAAATGAGGTGCCTCTGTAACCAGTCAGTTACTTAGTTAAAAAAAAGTTAGCAAGTTAAGATCTTAAAAAATGTAACGAGTGTATGTTTTGTTTGTTATTGTAATATGACAATTCCATGAGTAAAACAACAACATTTTTAAATTCTTTCTCATTACCAGAGTTTTGAAACAATTGAGACTATATGCCAGTTGAGATAAATGTAACTAAACTAACTGTAGTAGAAGGAAGGGCTGGTATATTTGAGAGAAACCTGTAATTATAACATTTGGCTCTGTAGGTCTCTGTCTGGATTTTTCTCCAATGTGTAGCTGGAGGTTTTAAGCAAGCATTTTTCTCACACTCTGCCAATAATATAAATATAAGGAGGAGATACCAGTGGCACAGATATAAGCTACCAAACATAGACAGCAAGGGGCCTTATGAGCCTAGACAACTTCAAGCAATATGTAGCAGCAGCAGTGGCAGCAACACAAAGGCAGAATATACATGAAAATAATGAATTTTCCTCTATAGATTTAGACTGGCAGATGGATGGATGAGGACTTAGAGAACTCATTGGTTTTCATATGTGTGTCTCAATATGCTAAAAGGCTAAGTACAGTAATATATTTCTGCTTTTATAGATTTTTACTTTTTAAGAACCATTTTTGCCTGCAATTTAAGTTTCGGGTTATTTTTATTTGCAACGTCTCCTAGCTGTAAGAATTTTGATGACTCTTACATGATTTAAGCATTTGTACCCACAGCTTTTTCTCGTAGATGTAAGAATGTTTTCAGTACTTTTTGAGTTATTAATTTTCGGATTTTTAGGCATAGAAGCAATGTAGAAGAATAGCCAAGTCAGTATTGCCTGAAACAATTTCAGCAATGAAACAATTTATACTAGACGCCCAGATGAATACTGATATGATTAAAAATGTTATCTCTTTCAGGGATAAAATCTCAACTGTGATGGACCACCACAGACTCAAACTACCTGTTGTGAGCGGCACAGAGTAGACAATGTCTAGATGGGCAGCATATAAATAAATAAATAAATAAATAAATAAATAAATAAATAAATAAATAAATAAATAAATAAATAAATAAATAAATAAATAAATAAATAAATAAATAAATAAATAGCAAAGATTGTTATAAAGTTTTATACTGCCCTGAGGACATTTTTCAGGTGTCATGCCTTAGACCTTGACACAGGTAGGATCACTCTGTTTTGGTTTGTTTCCACAAAGGGTGTAATCCCTGGGATTGAACCAAAAGTGGATGACTTGCTGTCAATTTCCTATCCCCTTTCAATTTCCTAATATCTTTAAGTGGTTAAACAGAAAGCTTGGTCACTTCACAATACTGGGGAATTAAAAACTTCCTCTGGTACTCCATGAAGGAGGAGAGGAAGGAAGGAAAGTTTTTTTGTTTTGTTTTTTAAAGTCTATTAGGGCAGTGCTGAAGTTAGAAAAGAAATTGAAAACTTCCTGGAAGAAGGAGGAGGCAGGAGGGGTCATGAAACTTTTTTGTTTTCTTCCTTCCTTCCTGTTAAAAGGAGGTGGGACAAATCGGGTTGCTTGAGGTGTGTATGCCATGAATGCCAAAGATTGCACCAAATGGAATATTGAACCTCTATGTAATTTTAAGCATCCCAATTTAGACAGCTCCAGCTTGCTCCAAATAAGTCATCTAGCCCAGTGGTTCTTAACCTTTGTTACTCGGATGCTTTTGAACTGCAACTCCCAGAAACCCCAGCCAGCACAGTTGGTGGCGAAGGCTTCTGGGAGTTGCAGTCCAAAACTCCTGAGTAACCCAAGGTTAAGAACCAGTGATCTAGCCAAGCCCAGAAATGGTGAAATGAGATCCTGGGACCATCCAGTTGTTTAAAATGGTAGACGCCTTTAGGTTCTTTTGAGAAATTACAGTGGTAGGGAAGAAAGAGCACAGGTTTTGGTCAGCTCACATCCCACATCTTTTTCTTTTTCATTCTCTCTCTGTATCCTTTTTTAACTTTGTATTCTGGTCTTCATCTGTAGCGCTTCAATTAAAATGGGATCAAAATGGCAAAAAGCAGATCCCTTTCACTTTTCATTGTTGTCCCTACATCCAGTTCCAAGATGAAAATTGGACCACATGACTATCACAATTGCAAGATGAAGCATGCTCTTCGCTGACTAGTTAGCTGGCACCCTTAATTAGCTGGTACAAAGAAACCATATCATTAGAGTGATCCTATACTGTTGTGACTTTTGCATGCGGGCAAGGTAATGTACAAGTCAAACCATAAGGATGCAGATTATCTGTGTTACCCTGCTTCCCTGAAAATAAAACCTAACCTGAAAATAAGCCCTAGTATGATTTTTCAGGATGCTCATAATATAAGCCCTACCCCAAAAATAAGCCCCAGTTAAGTGAAACCCTGCCCTCCACCATTGTGCAGCAACCAGAAAAGAAAACATGACTGTATTTGAATAAATGTAGATTGCTGCACATGAAAAAAACATCCCTTGAAAATAAGCCCTACTGTGTTTTTTGGAGCAATTAATATAATACCCTGTCTTATTTTCAGGGAAACACGGTATTACCTGTTATTGAAGTTTTGCCTAGCTCAGGACTGTCTCAAAATAAGGAGGTATTTGGAGCCAATGCATCAGTGCTGAAATTTATTTGGGCTGTTCAGACAAACTCTTCCCCTGTTTTCAGTGAACACATGAGGGGAAGCAGGATCACTCCACCAGTTAAATGAGTCTCGCAGGAAACAACAAGGCAGCTATAATGCCAATTGACGCAACTGGAGCGCTGGGGATTGCTCTGAATTCCCCACACCCTAGTCTCACTATAGCTTAGCCCTTCCTCTTCCCCATAATCCAATCAAATATTAACTGAAAAGGAAGCAGGGAGTTCATATTTCTCTTATTGACTTTCATTATAATCCTATCAAAAGCTCTCAGACCTCTGTTTGATCTCGGCGATGAAATTGATTGGTAACCTCTAATAATTTGACTTTCCTGACATTGATTCCCATTAGCTGCATATCAAAGCCACTTTAGTTTAATGGATTAGCCTTCAATCCTTGACACAGTCTTAATCTGAAATTAATAGTTGCTTCTGGTGTTTCTCTTTTACTACGATTGTTCTGCTACTTCAGGCAGATCCTCCCAATTAATTTAGACTATTGCATAAATATACCGAGACATACACACTCTTCCATACATTCCTGAACCAGCAAATTGTAACCATTCCAGGCCCAGTAGGAAGCCCTCGTGCTTTTATTTTTAGAGTCCTTAGGGTCCAGACAACATGTCAGATTTATCATTATGCTGCCTATCCTGGTATCAGTCTGCCTAAAGCATTCACTGGAGACCCATAGGCTGCTGTGTTATTTGAAATAAAGCATGTGACCACAAAGAAGGTATTTTCAGTGGTGGAATCTTAGTTACGAAACACTCACTGCAGGGGGGGGGGCTGGGCAGCTGCATACTCTGTTGTCTTCGCATCTTCACCACCAGTCTTACATTTGGCCCATCTAGGTTATTGTTTTATACACTGATGGCTAGTTGCTCTTCGGGTTTTTTAAAGCTTTGTCTCAAGTGGAGATGCCAGGCAATGAGTGTGGAATCTTCTGCATGGAAAATACATGATCAAAAAGTTTTCACTGGTGTGACATCAAAACTTTGGTTGGGGGTGAAGTACAGCACAAGACAGTATGGTGTAACACAAAGAAAAAATCCCTCTAATAGTATTCAGCTCCACATGAACAGCCTTCCCTGTGGACAAATCTGCCCTGAAGACCAATTATGTGTGAGAAAGGGAGAGGACAGTTTTTAGAAGGAATTAAATAAAATAAGAATTGATGCTTTTGAACTGTGGTGCTGGAGGAGAGTCTTGAGAGTCCCCTGGACTGCAAGGAGAACAAACCTATACATTATGAAGGAAATCAACTCTGGGTGCTCACTGGAAGGACAGATCCTGAAGCTGAGGCTCCAGTATTTTGACCATCTCATGAGAAGAGAAGACTCCCTGGAAAAGACCCTGATGTTGGGAAAGTGTGAAGGCAGGAGGAGAAGGGGATGACAGAGGATGAGATGGTTAGAAGTGTCATCGAAGCTACCAACATGAATTTGAAGAGGGACTGGCATGCTCTGGTCCATAGGGTCATGAAGAGTTGGACATGACTTAACAACTAAATAACAACAACAAAAAAAATTGAAAATAGCTTACACCTGGCAGCCATTTTATGTACATGAGTACTTTCTTAAAAAGCTTATATCGTGCTATTGTCCTATGTCATTCCAATAATATTATGTAGAGTCCAGTTGGCAGTGTGTTTCTGTGTTTTCCCATTACATCAGCTGTGTTTCTAGTTGTTCAGATGTTCTTATTAAATATATCACAAGTGTACCACAGATCAGCATCTTCTCATTCCTTGAAATGTCAGGGCCAAGACTTAAGCCAGAGGATGGGTTGCTGTGATGGCACAAGAGGTAGGCCCTTGTGGAGCACTTCCAAAACCATGTACAGATATTTGTGTCCACAAATATATGTGAGAGAGACATCCTAAATAAATATTTTGTGCACAGCACATATGCAGTTATACTGACACCTTAAGGTTGAGCCAGTGAGTCCTAATGCAGTTGGAAGTGGAGAGGAGATTTGTGCCCAGCTAAAGTCACCACACAAAACAAATTCAATCTTTTTTCCAGAAGTACTCACCCTTAGATTTTTTTTCTCCTCTTGTGAAGCATAACAGTTCTCTTAGTTTTTATCTGGTACTGTGGTAACCATAATCGTGGAAAGGGGTGATAAATGGCCTTTCAAATGTTGTTGGACTGAAGCGTCTATCATCCTTGGAGTGATGGGTCTTATCCAATCCATCAACCCTAGAAGTCTGCACAGTATCCAGTCCACACTTATCCCACATCCATCCATATGAGAAATTATAACTTGTGGAATTAGCAAAACACAAGTGGATTAGATGATGTGGGATACATTATCCATTAATTTCACCAGAAATGAAGTGATGTTGGCCTTCTCTTTGGCCTTTAGAAGTAACAATGGAAACCTTAGCTTTTTCACTGCATGGAAATAATACTACCAACTACCAATGAACTATATATGGTGTGAGCTAGAGTAGACCCATTAAATGCATGAGATATTTTAGTTGCAAAGGATTTATGTTCCATTTATTTCAATGGATCTACTTTAGCTGAGATTAACATCGAATTAAATCCAGAATCAGTTTAAGTCTGCAGATCAAGCTGCTGTGAAAACTATGTGAGTATCAGATAGAGGAAAAAGGAAGGAAGGAAGGAAGGAAGGAAGGAAGGAAGGAAGGAAGGAAGGAAGGAAGGAAGGAAGGAAGGAAGGAAGGAAGGAAGGAAGGAAGGAAGGAAGGGACCATTAAACATTCATTGTAACCTGAACTAGATTATGTGTTAGACACACCAGCAGTTGTTGTGAAGGAGCAATTATCAGAAGCCTTAAAAGAGTGGTGTGATAAAAATTTCAGGGCTAAACAACCCATCACTGTCAACAGTCTCCAATTGGTTGCTCCACAAGAGGGAACATGAACAGTTTTGCATGATTCTGAGAGTGATTTTCATAAATAAAAATTGTAAACTAAATCTCAAGGGTCTTGTTATAAATGAGTTCAGCAAATGGGAAGGCTTAGCAAATGAGTTCCAAATTTGTTAGCTAAGATTGTTCTGGCATCTGAAAATAACACTGCCTTAGAAGCTAAGGACATCCTCTCCTCTCCTCTCCTCTCCTCTCCTCTCCTCTCCTCTCTAACACCATTTCTCCTCAAGAAATACCATCAGAATTATGAGCATTTTGTCATTGATCTCACATCATATAAATTCCTGCGCTGAAGTTGGTTTTGGATATGTAGGCTTAATAAGCATTATTTTTTAAAAAAAAAATATGTCAGGAATCCAGATTTATCTAAATGGTTCTGCTCAACATCTATGTCTCATTAGTGGTGCCCATGCCCTGCACACTGTTTTCCATTTCCTTCTCTAAAAATGTTCTTTTATTGCTGAGAAACTTACCAAGAAATAATATAAAAGTGGGTCAGGGCTACCTCCGTTTGTGATTTGGTGATCTCATTGGCAGATGAAAACTGATCAGAGAGCTGTGCCCAAAGAAGGAAAGAGAAAGACAGCCAGCCCAGTAGAGACCTTTGCTTTCCAAGCCCTCTGTGTTTCACCTTTCTCCTCTTTTTTAACATTAGTTCACTGTTTGCATTTAACAAAGCTTCCTCATTAAAAGCCGTCCCGGTCTTTTCCGCTGTGAAGAGAGAGGAGAAGAGCGCAGTTCAACAAGCCTTGAAGGTCAACCCTCTGCCACAAGTAATGCATGCTAAAGCACTGTGCCTTTTAGCCAAGGAAGTGATAGAATGGGCAGGACAGAGATGTATGTTAGGCTAATGCCAGCTCAGTGTTGTGCATGGAGGTAATATGACATCCTGCACCATTCTGTATTCCAGAGCAACACTGTGGTAGTTATTCAGAGCAGCAGCATGGCAATCATTTTCTGTGCCAGGAGGGTGTAGGCCTCTAATAGTCAAGCCATGAATCAAGCCTCTGAACATATACAGAATGGGAGCTCCCTCTACATGAGTCACCAGATTACTTTGTGGAATAGACTATCTGAGGACAGAGTGCACCTTCCTTGCAAAGTTCTGCACTGCAAATGGATTTTAAAAAGAAAAAGAAAAACATCAGCAGCAGAATAGAAAAATCTCTGTGCTGCAAGCTCACGATGCTGAACGTTTTAACATTTCACTAAAGACCTGTTTTTTTGCTCTGACATTTGCCTAGTTATATTCATGATAATTAATATAAAAATTACCCCTGATTTGTCCTTATCTATTTTAATAGATTTCACTTACTTACTTACTTACTTACTTACTTACTTACTTACTTACTTACTTACTTACTTACTTACTTACTTACTTACTTACTTACTTACTTACTTACTTACTTACTAGCTATTAATTGTATTGTCTTTTTATTGCAATACTTAATAATGAATAGTGGTATCAAATGTTTTTCTAAAAAGAAAGAAAGAAAGAAAGAAAGAAAGAAAGAAAGAAAGAAAGAAAGAAAGAAGGAAGGAAGGAAGGAAGGAAGGAAGGAAGGAAGGAAGGAAGGAAGGAAGGAAGGAAGGAAGGAAGGAAGGAAGGAAGGAAGGAAGGAAGGAAGGAAGGAAGGAAGAAAGAAAGAAAGAAAGAAAGAAAGAAAGAAAGAAAGAAAGAAAGAAAGAAAGAAAGAAAGAAAGAATCACAACCAGTTTTTGGAGTCCTGGTGTTTCTCTTCTTGTGTATTTGCTATGGAATGTGATCTTCATCAAGCACTATAACCCATTTCTCAAGTTTATTTTTCTTCTTTTCTTAGAGTAAAATGGTGATGGAGATCAGGATTGCAGCAAAAGTTTAGAGACGGAAGTATTGCTTATATAGCCCTGTCTCCTGCTGCCAGTCTAAAATGGAATCAATAGCTGAATGGTAAGGCAATCCTTATGTAAATCTCCACTGAGGCTGCAGTCACACTGGCAATAAGAACCACATTTTAAGTGTCATTGAAGTTGATTTAGGGTGCAGTTACACATGACAGAAGAACACCAGTTATATTGATTCTGCCATTGTTTAAATTGTTTTATAAATTTCTGTTCAACACAACAATTCATTTGGTCAACCAATTCTTTTCCATCGCTTTGCTGGCAGGGTCTTTTTAAAATGAGCGAATCCCTGTATCCCTGTGCCCAGCAGCTGGGCTCATGGGGTGCCAAGCCATCCTCTCCCCTCCTTCTGATACTTTACACCCAAGACAGGGCCAGGGAAATCAGTGAGTTAGGGGAAAAACAGAAATGCCAGGCAGAGGCACTGTCACCAAACCTCTAGGATCTTGAAGGAAGACAACAGCTATGGCAGACCCTGGTGGCATGTAGATTGCAGGGAGAAAGAGAGAATGAATGAATGAAAGAAGGTTTGCACCACATGTAAAAAAGGAAAGGGGGGACAGCGATAGAAGACAGTACCTCTGAGCATTTGCAGAGTACTCTCCTGTCCCATACCACTGGCATTTAATGTAAGGGCAGCCAATCCTGGGCAAAATGACGCTCTCTGAGCATTTGTAGAGAATGTTTCACTCAACTGCAGGCATATAATATGAGGACCACCGGGGGATGGGGCTTTGAGCACATAAAAAATGCCTCTCCAACACCCTCCCACTCACCCTCCCACTTCCTCTTTCCTATTGTAACTGTCATATCTGATTTTCTGATATGCTGATGTAGTGATATGTCACTTACAATTTTTAAAAAAGAATATTCTAGGGCAGTGGGGACCCAGGAAGGAAAATGAATTGATTTATAGGAGATGGCACCTATAGTCTACAGAACCAGTACAAAGAGCATGAAATGTACCGATTGAACTGACAGCCATGTGAACGGGTCGAGCAGTGTACAGTATCTTGTGACTAGACACAAAGAAATATATCAATATAATAAAAGGAGGAAAAAAAGAAACAATTCAAATGGTCTGTGTGATCAGGCCCTTAGATGTTATCATTCACGTGACACAATGATGAAATCATCAGAAATAAATCTACTGCTATTTATTGCATGTGGATGTGGCCCCAGTTTAAACAGCATGTGACATGAATCTGATTTTTCAAAAGTCTGAACAGAAATTGATTCAAATTGCCAGTGTGACTACAACCTAAGTCCAATGATTTACTCTAGTTGGGGCTAGCAGGATATCGTCCCTAACGTTTATGCAATTGTTCAAATCCCTTGGTATACCTTACTTTCCCTTAATGGAATTTTGGATGTTAATATGTATGAAGACAGGCTACCATAATTCTCTTTTATTATATGAAAAGCGATTCATATGATTGTCTAATAATATCTACTCCCAGCCTTCATTTTCTTCAGGCTGTGTCATGGAACATCATTTTCCTTCTTAAAGACTAATGCTATAGTAAGGATTTTATGCTTATAATAACCATGCAAATACATGTCAATATGAGTGGTACCAGTCAGATGGTATGTTCATATTGATGACACATTTCATCACCCATTTGCCATCTGAATGCCCGTTCTATGAATATATAAGGATGAAAATGACCTGAAGCAGCTTTGTGTAGTGCTAGCATTAAGGTTGATCCTGATTATGTGAAAATGCCCTTTGGAAAAGCAGCTTGTACCTTATAACTAGAATATGCATCGGAATTCTGTGGTTTCCATGGCAAACATCTCATTTAAATATCAACAGAGTTCATGCAAACAAATACAGATTGTACATCTCAGCAGCTAATAGCTGAAGGCTATAGAGAACTCTGCTCAATTTTTAAGTTGCATTGCACTGAATGTTTGAGCTCCATCATTTCTGAGGCTTAACATGTGCTTTCAAAAGGTTCAAAAATATACCGTGTGGAAAAACCCTTCAGTTCTGTTATTTTTATTTTTAAATTTTACCTTAATGGAACTGGTAATACACACCCAATATTACATGATAAGTGAAACTCCAGACAGATTGAAATCTTATTTTGAAACAGTCAGTGAGGAGAATTTTGCCTCTTGCTCTCTCTCTCTCTCTCTCTCTCTCTTTCTCGGTTAGTCATTCCTGGGTGTTCCTTATTTCTTACACTCAAGATAAATTAAGAGTGTGCCTTCCTCGCAAAGTTCTGAGCTGCAAAATGTTTTTTTTTAAATAATAATAATAAAAAACAACAGCAGTACTACTTGAGATTTGAATGCTGCTGTCATTTTAATTTGTGCCTATATGAATCTTGCATGGCCAGGGCACTGCCATTTTTTTTCCTTTTTCTTTATTTTCAAATGCTTTCTTAAAATGTTCATCACTGCATCACTTCATCAATACATTCAGCATTACAACCACCTAGTCTATTCTCTCCATTCAGCCAAAGATGGGGCCAGCAGAGAAGCAGAAGACCTGCAGGCAAAGAGTGGGCACAGAACAGGCACACCTGGGCACACAGGGCTGTCTGCATGCCTGAAGCATCACCCCGAAAAACAGCTGGAAGTCTTTCCCCCATTCTCTCTCTTTTTGTAATTAATTGGCTGGAACCACCTCTCTGGTGTTTTTCCCCTGTGGTTTCTAGTGACTTTTATGACATCACCATATTCTACTACCCCATATCCAGGCAGCCATATTTGCGTATCCTGCAACTCTTTTGCTCATGATAAAAAGCAGCATAACAATCAAACTAATGCACAAAATATGTCTGTGAAGATTCTCAGTCATCCAGGTGAGGTTATTTGGAAGTTGAGTCATGGCAACTGGACTTCCTTCGTGTTAGGTTGAAATGTTTCGCTACTCCTACCAACTCTCCTCAGATTGAAGAAGCTACTTGGGTGAGTAGAGAAACATTTCAACCTAACAAGAAAGAAGTCCAGCTTCCAGATAATGCACAAAATACTTTCACTATCATCTTAGAACTGGTGATTTAAATTGGTTTTAGTGTCTACAGAGCTGAAATTGGCTTGTTTCATTTCTGTTTTAGGAGCACAGAGTTCTTAAAGGTTTTGGTTTTATTGTCAAAAAAATTAAGTGATACATTGATAAATTGAGTACTTGGAGTTGCCACATTACAGGCTAAGCACAGGGACTGAATCCACACCCTATAAAAGAGGAAGTGAGGAGTAATTGTAATAAGAGATTCCCTACTGCATGGGATGGAAACTGAAGTATGCGAGGAAGCCAGGTATGCTCTGTCCCTGTATCACAGATTAGAGATATAACAGAAGGATTGCTATCACTAATAAAACTCACAGATACATATCCCTTCCTTCTCATCCATGTGGGAACAAACAACACAGCTAAGAGCAACTTCAAAGAGATCACGTTAGACTTTGAAGCTCTGTTGGGAGACAAATACTGCCAAGTATGGCTCTTCCAATAAATTCTTGGCTTCTTGGACAACCTCCCTGATAGACTGAGGGAATGCTGTAGACATAGTATATCTTGACTTCATTGAAGGTGAAAGCCGAATGTTTCCATCCGAGAGCCTAGCGGGCACATTGGCCCGGCCAAATGGCCATACTGCATCCTGTCAGCCACTCATTTCCTTCCCTTCCAATCCTTTATTTATTTATTTATTTTATTTAAACAAAGCACAATAAATCAACGGTGGGCTATCGGCCCTGCAAAGCCGAAGCACGATAAGCAAACTGGGGGGAGGCGCCGATGCAACCCCCCCTTCCAAATCATCATGGATAACAAGCTGAATATGAGCCAACAGTGTGATGTGGCTACCAAAAGAGCCAATGCTATTTTAAGCTGCATTAACAGAAATACTGTCTCCAGATCCCATGAGGTACTAGTTCCCCTCTATTCAGCACTGGTTAGGCCTCATCTTGAGTACTGTGTCCAATTCTGGACACTACACATCAAGAAGAGTGGTATA
Source organism: Pogona vitticeps (assembly GCF_051106095.1). Lineage (NCBI taxonomy): Eukaryota > Metazoa > Chordata > Lepidosauria > Squamata > Agamidae > Pogona > Pogona vitticeps. Next base: position 155,288,719 of record NC_135784.1, on the reverse strand, counting down.
GATTTACCAGATGAGCGGGATATAAATCAAATAAATAAATAAATAAATAAATAAGAATGTCAACAAGTTGGAACAAGTTTAGAGGAGGTGACAAGGATGACTAGGGGGCTAGAAACCAAGCCTTATTTATTTATTTATTTATTTATTTATTTATTTATTTATTTATTTATTTATTTATTTGTTTGTTTGTTTGTTTGTTTGTTTGTTTGTTTGTTTGTTTGTTTGTTTGTTTGTTTGTTTTATTTATTTATTTATTTATTTATTTATTTATTTATTTATTTATTTATTTATTTATTTATTTATTTATAAGATTTTTAGCCACACCATTACCAGTGTCTCTGAGCAGTGTACAATATTAAAACTTCAAAAATATTAAAACCATTAAAACCATTAAAAATAGGCAATATTATAATAATACCCTATAGTAAAAACAATCATTAAAACATTAATATTAATAATCCTGCTGTTCATATGGCCAGCTAAAAAATACTATTTAATTAAAATGGTGGCTAAACAGAAAGGTCATTGTCTGGAGTCGAAAAGCCAAAAGTGTTGGAGCCAGGAGGATCTCTATAGGGAGGGTGTTCCAAAGTTTGGGGGCAACAGCCGAGCAGGCCCTATTTTGACATGCCATCCCCATCACCTCTTTCAGTGATGGCACCTTCAGAAGAGTCTCCTGGCCTGATCTTAGAGAACGGGCAGGCTTGTATGGAAGAAGGCGGTCCTTAAGGTAACTAGGTCCTAAGCCTTTTTGGACCTTATATGTCAAAGTAAGCACTTTGAATTGGGCCCAAGCAGCAACCGGCAGCCAGTGTAAATTTTTCAGAACCAGCGTGATATGAGTCCGTGCAGTGGCACAACTTACCAGCCGCACAGCCTGATTCTGTGCCAGTTGCAGTCGTTGGACCATCTTCAAAGACTGTCCCATCTATAGCACATTGCAGTAGTCCAGTCTGGTTGTTACTAATGCATGTGTGACCGTTGCTGGACTCCACTAATTCAGTTAAGGGCAAAGTTGATATATTCTCTGCAGCTTTAAGAAGGCGCCTCTGAACACTGAGTCCACCTGGGTTTCCAAGGTCAGACCCAGGTCAAGGAGCACCCCAAGCTGCAGACCCTGTCCTTTAAGGGGAGTGTAACCCCATCTTTAACCTATCTGGCAGAGCACCTACCAGCAGCACTTCTGACTTGTCTGGATTAAGCCTCAGTTTATTGACCCTCATCCAGTCCATTGTTGAGTCCAGGCACGACTTTCAGAATGGCAACTGCCACACCTGGATTGGTAGAGAATGAGAGGTAGAGCTGAGCGTCGTCAGCATTTTGCTGACTCCTCAGCCCAAACCTCCTGACGACCTCCCCCAGCGGTTTCATGTAGATATTGAACAGCATGGGGGATAGTATAGAACCCTGAGGAACCCCATGACGCAAGCACCATGGATCAGAGCTACTGATGAGGAAAGACTAAAAGAAATGAGCATGATTGGCCTTAAGAAAATAAAATCTTGAAAGGCTGTTATACAGAAGGGCAGGATCTGTTCTCAGTCATTCCAGAGTGCAGGACATGCAACAATGGGCTCAAAATAAGGAAGCCAGATTTTGATTGAATATCAGGAAAAACTTCCTAACTGTTTGAGCAGTACGGCAATGGAAAGAATTACCTCAATAGGTGGTGAGTGCTCCAACACCGGAGGCAGTCAAGAGAAATATCTTTTGTATTCCTACACTGAGCAAGGGGTTGGACTTGATGGCCTTATAGAGACTCTTTCAACTTTCTGATTCTATGATTCTATGATGTTAAAAGGCCCCTGCCAGCAAGTTTAAAAAAAAGAACAACTCACTTTTGCAGCCCATGTAAAGGAAAGAGCAGATGCTTCCCTTTTCTCATATATAGCACACAGACGGGTTAGGGAAGGAAATCTCAGTCTTGAGACCTACTGCATTCTTGCTGCTAAATTTGCTAAGTTCACTATCAACTTTCCTCTTTGTTGGAAAGAGGAAATGTTGGGGAACTCCCTACCAAAAACAATTTATTGATGGAGGGAAGATGATAAAATCCGTAAAAGGTACTATGCATCCAGAGATACCATGCATGCCAGCTTTTTCGTTTGCTGCTGAAATGCCCTAAGATAAGCATCTGTTGAACTGTTGACATTAATGGTGGGTAATATTTATCTTCATGCCCTGAAAAAATTGCTTGCTGATTTTTGCATATGGGGCTACTATAAACATATAAGCAAGCCAAGCTAATCTTCTTCTGATAGCATAGCAAGTGTACTGAGCTATCAGATGCATATTACTGTTGCAAGGTATAATTAATCACTAATGGTTTCTCATTTTTCTCATTTCTTGTGGGAGGGAGAGGATTTGACAAGGATGCACGATAATTTTCACAGGTAACTGATCTTTGTCTGTTTCCAATCAAGCAATTTCCTTTAAATGGTTTTATTAAGTCATAATGTTGCTAGGATACAGGATTAAAAAAAAAAACTAATGCAGCTGAAAAAGTAAGCAAGGTGAAATAGGGAGAAAATTAATATGAAATACTCAATTTGTGCTGAACTTATTTGTGCAAGGGAATGTTTTAAGCAAAACTCTCAATGAAACAAAATAAATGAAATACTGACTCTCTGAAACAATATTCTTTGGTCTTGTAGACCATTTCTCTCAGAAATCCTGGCCAACACAGCACGTGGTGAAGGCTTCTGGGTATTGTAGTCCAAGAAGATCATTTGGGGATCCATGTTTTAGAACTACTGTTGCAGACCACTTTTTCAAGTCAAGATGTCTAGTTATGGCAGTAAAATTGTCTTCTCAGGGCTAGTGAAACTTGCCTACTAATGCCAGTTGCATTACTAAGTGTGCAGCTTTTGCACCATTGGTCACCTGCCTCATAGCACAACCAGCACCTCATTAGTAAGAGGTAATTTGCCAAAGTGAATTCTTTTACATTCCTTCTGTGCTGAAACCACTTTCATATGGGGATCACAGAAAGGTTGACCCACATACCGCCCCCTCTACAGCCCACTCATTTTCAATTCACATGTATTGTTTTTCAAAGGCCAAGATTCTGTTGGTGATATATTTATGCATAGGTTAAGCTGTATGGCCACAAATTTCCACTAGCTGAACTAAATTGAATTGGAGCCACAAGCTATAACTCTTTGAGGTGTTCTGTCCTCCTCTCTTCTCTCCTCCTCACACAATGGCTGAAATCTTGTGGCTTTGTTAGCCGGCAATTAACAAGTCCCTACTGGGTTTCATAGGAATGAATGCACCAGCTGGCTTGGTGTGCACTTGGGAATCCCAGCAGGAAGTACTTAATTGCCAGTTAGGAATGACAGACTGTTACAGATTTTGTAATAAAGCAACAGGACTTCAGACAACATATAATAGCAGAAATGCTGTTTGATGGGTTCCACTTGAGTGGTAGAAGTGATGCCATTGTCAGTGACAGACTGCTGCTAATTGAAGTTTTCCTTTTTCAATTCCAGGGGTTCTCTTTGAATTCAGAGGCAGGAAGGAATGATTGGCTAGTGCTGGATAGACTGACAGTCTCCTCAGACCAGAAAGGTTCCTCCCAGAAAAACAAATTATAGGCAGCATGAAAGGTTGTAAGAACTCCCTCAACCTCACCTCCTGGCTCGCACGAGTGACATGGCGTTCCGCCAAATATCGAGGCCCTAAACCGAAATGGTAAATATAAGCAATACTAAACACACAGTCAAAGAAGTAATGCATAACAATCCATTTAAAAATCCCACTCAGGCAGCCAGTCACTGAGAGAAAACTTGCCTGAACAGAAAACTCTACACCTGCTTGCAAATGGACAGCAAAGACGGGGCCAGCCTAGCTTCCCATGGGAAGGAATTCCAAAGACTGGGAACAGCAATAGAAAAGGCCCTCTCCTGTGTCCCCATCAGATGCACTTGTAAAAGTGGTGGGACAGAGAGAAAGGCCCCTCCTGGTGACCTTAACACCCGAGCAGGCTCATAATGGGAGATAGGGTCTTTGAGGTAGCTTGGGTTTACTCCCCCAGCCTTACTAAATCAACGGTTTCTAAGAGTGAAGAAATCAGTTGAATACAACTTGAGGAATCAGATGTGGAGAGTACCCCACCCCCAGAGGAGACAGGAGGAGTTCTAGGTTACCAGGCAGCAGGGAATCACAACAAAAACTTTAATCTGACTGGTTATCACCATGTTCTAGAACCTCCTCCATTCTCTTCTATGCTCGAACAAACTTTCCAGCAGAATCTGATATATTTCACATTTCTCTTCTTTTAACCCTTCTCCCCTAACAAAGTTACCTTTGAAGTGGTAAAATCTTGTGCATTACCATGCTGTGCAAGGAAGCATCTTGATAAATCTCTTTATTAATCTTACTTGTAGTGCTCGGCTTCCAGTGCGGTTATGAAGTGCATTTGTTCTGTTGGTATCCTAAGTAGCTGATCTGATAAAGATTGAAAACTAGTTAATTACTTACTTTTATATTTGCATCAAAATGTGGATGTCTGTAATTCCACATTCAAATGGAGCCACTTTGAAAAATAAATAGAATTGTAATTAAATCAGTCAGAAGAACTGAACAGATTTTTTCTTTGGTACTTTATTTTATTCTTAATTTCCTATCAATGTTTTTACAATACAATTGAAAGAACAGTAATCTGAAACCACTGTTTTTTCATCCAATAATTAATGAGTGCTTGAAGATAACTCAAGGGGTAATCTTATCCACACTTTTCCTAGGTGTCAGTTCCACTGCACACAGAAGGGACTTAATTTCCAAGTAACAATCAATGTGATTCTGCTGTTAATCCTTGTTATTGTCTAAAATGTTACCAAATAAATAGATGGACAATCTGTGTATCATACTGCTGTGTAGCTCACTATGATCGCTAATGATATTGTTTAAAGTACGATTTGACTATGGGAACACAGCAATGTATTCCTGGAATCTGAAGCTATCCAGCTATTCCCCCACTGTTAATATTTTAACAGTACAGATTGTTGAACCATGGGGAAGAAGGAAAGCTAGGAGATCCAAGAAGCTTAGTTAACAAATTACCTGGACTACAAGCAGAAAATTATCCTGCTGGTTTAAGACATTGGTGTGGTCATACACACTTAACCTTTTAACCAGCATCCACATGTTGCTGAGAATGGTGGACATAATTTTTAGCATCAGTTCCCAAACGCGGGTCCCCATATGTCCTTGGACTTCAACTCCCAGAAATCCTGGCCAGCACAGCTAGTGGTAAAGGTTTCTGGGAGTTTTAGTCCAAGAACATCTAGGCACCTGATTTTGGAACTACTTATTTGTAGGATTCTAGCCCGTGGGTATTGGATTTTTCCAAATGTGATGACTAATTGGTTTCTTTTCACTCACTCTGTTGACCTTTCTTTCCTTTTTCTTCTCTGCTGTGTGATCATACATGCTTTGTTTTGGCACCAAAATGTACTGTGGAAACTATCCTTTATTCAACAGAAAAGTTACCAGTGATGAAGATGTCAGTTACAAAATAACAATCAAGTGCCACCAGCTAGATTCCAATTTATGGCAACTGTTCCATGGAGTTTCTTTGCATAGAAAGCTCAGATGTGGTTTAATAGTGGCGGTGATGCTCTGGGATTGTGTAGCTTTCCCCAGGGCTGCATAGGCTGGCTCTTTCCTGGATGCTGCAGAAGAGAGTCAGATTCCCAATCCCTGGCTCCATGGTTAATTACCGGTTATTATTTTTCCAGAAGAATAGGGATGTGACTGGAGGAGATTATCCAGTTCAGGGAGAAAAATGGAACATGTCCCCACTTACACACATACTACAGGCCTTGTACTTTCTTCCAGAGAAGGATCAATGTTCTTGGCGGCTTCCATAAATGTCAATTATCCTTCTTTTTTCATGTTACCTTTTCCCCATCAATGTTGGGAAGCAAAGGGAGTTCAGGGGCCACAGAAATAAGCTGGGCAGCTGTATGCAACTGTATGCCCACCCTACATTACAACCTTGATGAAGAGTGGTTGGATTACAAGACTGAGGATGGGAAGACCAAAGGTTATATAATTAACATATTACAAAGACTGGCCTGGATCCAGGTACTGTAAGCATGGAGTTGAAGTGTCTCCAAAATGGGGAAAAAAACCACAAAAGAACAAAACAAAGAAACAAAAAACCACAATGTGGGTCAGACACCCACCTGTGTGATCTTATTTGGGAACCAATTATCATGGCTTCACATGACCATCCAAAATTTGGCACACTGCATCCCTAGGATCCTTAAACTCCGATTCTAACATTACCAAAATGCAACACTGGATGGATGAGTGAGCTATTATTATTAAGCACTTTGCATGTTGTTGTTTAAAAGGAAATGTTCTAGATAAAGAACACACTTGCAACCACTCATTGTATGTAGAGCCCAATCTCTGGCTTTCTGATATTGCAGGGAGGTGGTAATTCTCCTGTTTCATCACTTATTTCTCTTCTTGCCTTTTAGAACTTTGATAGTTCAAAAGAACCTGATTTATTCTCATCTTTTTTGTCCTTGTTTTAAGCATGTCACTGTCAGTTGTATTTAACCTCTCTCCATTGAGATAGATGGAAGTTCTGGAGCAGAACAAGAACAGAATATTCCATGGGGAGATTCAGAGATTCATGGAGAATATAGCAGAAAGGCGCATTCTAACCCACCTGAAGGATGCCAACTATCACCTGTTTTAAAAAGGGAGAGGCTATTAACGTGGCAAAATAACATTTTTTAAAAAATCAAGAAAATAAAGTATACAATTGAACTAAAGGTGTTTGCCCAAGAAACTTTTTGCCATTTAAAAAAAATGAAAAGCAAAAAACTTTGTGAAATGAAAAGGCACTTGAGAGAATGAGGAAGGAAGGAAGGAAGGAAGGAAGGAAGGAAGGAAGGAAGGAAGGAAGGAAGGAAGGAAGGAAGGAAGGAAGGAAGGAAGGAAGGAAGGAAGGAAGGAAGGAAGGAAGGAGATATTAAGAAAATGTCTCAAGAGGGGAAAAACATTCTCTTCTGATTTTACTTCTTCAGGGACAGAAACACTACTCAGGCATTCAGAATAGGACTAAATTTTAAGGGAGTGTGTTAACCATGCCCTCTTTTTGTCTCTCAAGAGAAGAGGGTTTCCTTTATGGATAGATACTCTCTGTGTGTTCGGTCCAATCTCCATCCCCAGAACTGGGTAGGCCATTCACTGGGCTCTGTGTGGCACAGGGCTCTGTGCTGGCAGGCACTCTAATCTGGGAAGGAGCCCAGTTAGCCACTGCCTGCCTCCCTGTGCAGCTGACCAATTTGCCGAGGTGCCACAGTTCCTATTTCATACGACTTAATACAAAATACCTGTACAAAGTGCCCATCTCTACTCTTGATCATGTGGAGAACCACCATGTGTAGAGGAGGAGAAGTTCCACTACCCTTGCCTCTGTTTGTCACCCCTCTGAGAAGCAACAGAAGATGGTAGGGCTAGTGATGATGTCTGGTTATATTTAAATGTATGGTGGTGGTGAATGCATTGTTCGAAATGCATTGCTTTTGTAGTGATGGGATGGGAGGAATGAGTGAGGAGCGTGGACTGTTGGTAAGAATGGTTCTGACTGATTGAAAGAGAAACTAGGGGAGTGCAGTGTTGGTTGATGTTTGTGTGGCAGTGGAGTGAGATCCAGAAGAGATTAGTTTTGGAGTCTGAAGTAGTGATGGGCACTGTGATGATTTGAAGGAGAGTGAGATTTGTAGTAAGAGAAAATGGAGTTGGTTAGGTTCTGTGTGAAATGATTTGAAGACATTGGAATGTGTTTTTCTGTTAGCTTGGTACAGTGAAGATCCAGATAAGGGATGCAAGAATGAAGGAGGTCCAGTGTGAAGACTCAACACATACCATCCTAATTGGGAGAAGATAAACAGCACCTGCATCTCCATGAGAATTATGTGTGAAGAGTTGTGTTATGCCTCTTTGAAGTTAATTGGTTTACAGCTATGAAGTGTCAAGAAGAGGGAGGTGTTAGGAATGTAGAAAAGAAGGATGATAGGATGTGTAGGAGAGCTTCTCTTAGCTTTGCCAGCTTGGAGAGTTTTCGAATGGATTGAGCTATGTGAAGGAATGTTTGCAGAATGTAGCAGGGAAAGAAGAAGGAGGGGTAGGAATAGCCCAACATAGCTTAGATCTTTAATATTTCTTATTTTAATAAGAAATAGCAGCTTTATTTATTGTAATCTTTGGACATGATTTTATGCTACTGTTTTTGCAGACAAACTTTCTATGAATCTTTATTCTCTTAATAAAAATAATTATAAAATCTCAACTGAGGACTAGTCTCTTGAAACAGCAGGGTTAGCCTTAAATCCAGAAGAGTGGAAAAGGTCACCAACTGCCTACCATAGAAAAGTCCTACCTTACTGAGTTCTGAGAAATCACAAAGCCCATGCTTAAGTACTTCCAAAATACAGAGTAAAGTGTTCTTTAATGGTGAGGCTTGTCCATGGCATAGATGCTATGCACTGCTGAGGCTTAAGAACCTACCATGTTTTCCTGAAAATAAGACAGGGTCTTATATTAATTTTTGCTCCAGAAAATGCAATAGGGCTTATTTTCAGAGGATGTTTTTTTTTTCATGTACCACAATCTACATTTATTCAAATACAGTCATGTCATCTTCTTCTGGTTGCTGCACAATGGTGGAGTGCAGGGTTTCACTTAACTGGGGCTTATTTTCAGGGTAGGGCTTATTTGGGGGAAAACAGGGTACCTCAGTAAAAAGTGATAGATTTGTGACCAGAGTGACTCCCTGTCCAGACTCCAGACTCTCCTTAGGAAGACTTGGATGTCACAGGCACAAACCAGAAAACCTGTGGTTTTGATGGTTCGTGGATAACCATGAACCATGAACCACCCCTGAGCCTCTGGAAAAACAAACCGATTCATGGTTCATTTCTCCAGTTTGTGCCTGGGGGAGGAGACCTCCATCTTGTTCCCTCTGTCCCTGTTGGCTCTCTACCTAGTCCTAACACCTCCTCCTCTGCTGCCATCATCTCCAGAGACACCTACCCAGTTTCCCTTCCAGGAGTCAGGCCTGCTGTCTCTGTGCGTTTTCCTGCCTATCAGCTGATAGATAGGCACATGCGCAGAGACAACAGGCCCGTCTCCTGGAGGAAAGCTGGCCCAACCATCTCTGCACCAATGCCTGCCTATTAGGTAAGATGCTTGGGCATACACAGAGACAGAGGGCCCAGCTCCTGGAAGGGAGGCCAAGCTGCTGCCTCTGAAGATGGCAGCAGTGGAGAAGAAAGAGTAGGAGGTGATGGGGCATCGGGAATGGGGCAGATGGGCATCTGTTTTGTGAAAGCAAAATTAAGTCCAAGGAGAAAAAAAAGTTCAGTGCTTTGTTTCATTTCGTCAAAATGGGTTGCATGAACCAAGCCACAAACCTTCATCTGTTTTTTCTGGTTTGTAGTTCAGTTTGTGCCCATCTCTGATCTAAAATCTAAGATAATGTTTTGGTTATCAGTCCTGAGAAACGGCCTTGGCTCCACAGGAACAAACAATCTCCAGGCATGATGAACACCTGCAAGTCCTAGGAAATAAGTCTGAGAGAGTATGAGAGGGAGAGGTGGTAAAGAACTGTGCTGAACAAACTTAAAAGGAATAAACAACATTTAACACTGTCATTTTAACAAAACCTTAGAAGTTCTATTCAAGCCAAAGAGTTCTGACTTCAATGCCCTAGAGTTTGCTATGTGGAGGGGGTTGTAAGGGCCTGGATGAAGGAGCAAATGCACAAATGTAGGGGCAACTGAAGGGTAGTGTCAGAGAAAAAGGAAGAGAGGAAATAAGTGAAGATTACTAAAGAAAACATGTTTATTCCTGTGGATATTTAAAGAGATGAACATCCCCACTAATGTTCTGCCAGTGCTTGTTGGGGCCCTGACCCAACCCTGGTTTCTAGCCAAAACCAGAATGAAATGGGTGGCAACACCGGCTGTGGATGCATGGTGCCAATGCAGATTTGTGTGGCTCAGCATAAAGGGAATGCTAAAAGAGATCACCACCTAAACATCAAGTGACAAGATGAAGGGAGTTTTGACATCAGTATCAAAGAGATAGCATATGTCATCATTTTCTAGCTTCAGTGTAACATATGCTGGACACTGGGATAGGCTAGTAACCTATAGTTTAATCTGACTGTTATCAAAATCTGAAAAACCAGTACCATTTCTGTACATGAGATAATGATGATGATGATAACAATAACAATAACAATAACAACCACAACCGCAACCGCAACCGCAACCGCAACCGCAACCGCAACCACCACCACAACAACAACCATCATCATCATCATCATCATCATCATCATCATCATCATCATCATCATCATCATCATCATCATCATCATCAACCTTAGAACTGCACAGCTGGAAGAGACCCTATGGATCAAGTCCAGACCTTGTCAGGGAGGCACAAAGAATCAATTCTTTGGCATTCCAGAGAATCAATTCCACATCCGCAAAATAAACAGACCTCTGGCAGGAGAGCAGAAAAACCCGTTCCCTTGGCAGAGTAGTCTGTGTACACTCGTGCCTCATGTGTACACTTAAATGTATGTCAATTCCCACCCACACCCGAACCTGGTACAACAATGGGTTTTTTTGTCAGTAGAATCAGGCTCTCAAGTGAGATAGAGTGCCTTTCTATTTAAGCTGAAGGAATTATTCCTAAATAGTCATCTATATGTATCAGAATATAGAATTTTGATGTAAATCTGTATCCTCTTTTGTCTTCTTTGTTTGAGTTATATTTTCTCTGCTTTTGCATAGTAAACAGAAGCTCTGGCGGTTGAAACATACCTCAGAATGCCAGTCAATTCACAGAGAACCCTACAGAGAAATGTTTTCTTTTCCCAGCTTCAAGCTGACACTGAAGCATAATGCTTATTTCAAAACCAACTCATCTGATTTTACCTAGAGAATTACGGTACTTAATTTCATTGTATTTTCATTTACTGAAGAGCCTTATGGCGCAGTGATTAAACTGTAGTATTGCAACCCAAACTGCTCATGGTCAGTGTTCGATACTAGTGGATCTGATAGCCAGCTCGAGGTTGACTCAGCCATCCAAGGTCAGTCAAATGAGTACCCAGCTCATGGGTGGGGGGGATGTGTAGCCTGTATAATTTTAGAAAACTATAAACTGCCCAGAAAGCGCCTTAAGGACTATAAGGCATTGCATGAGCAGCACGCTTTGCTTTACAGCACACAGAGATGTGCTAAGCTCAAGTGAGTTTATTGCCACAGTCCCTAGACCTATTATACAGAAAAAATGATAAAAATGAATAAACCTTTACATATTTCCAAAAATCCACATACTTCATAAAAAATATTTGGGATTAAAGTATCTATTTACTACAGAATTTCCGAGACCTGAGTATAGCTATACAAAAGCTGGCTACTTGGTAAGTGGTCTTGGGATCTGTATCAGAAAGAAGATACTCAACTCTGTGTTTTTCTGAATGGCTAGAATGTTTTTTTCATCGGTGGGGTGACCAGAAACAGCTAATGGCAAAAACTCAAGCTCACCTTTCAAGAAACCTTGTGTGTGGAACCCTGAAATAATAGCTTCCCCACTCCTTGAGCTCTACTGAGGTATGTCATGGATTTCATAGTCTGATTACAGAAGGCAGCAACATATTGCTGGCTATGTTTAATTTCTAGAAAGACCCATTCGTTTGACACTCCTGCATTTTGCCACTTGACATGAGGACCATATCATTTTCGCTTACCGTGTGAAATAAACAAGAAATGATACTCAGAATTGAAAGCAGCAGTTTCCTAACTAAATTATACTGCTCGACAGTGGCTGGAGACCCTTTGTCCTCAACTTCAGGAGGCGGCTACATATGGTAATGTAGTTATACAGCAATAAAAGGCAAGAATAGCAGATGGGAAACCTATTAGAGATACTGCTGATGGCCTAGTTCTAACATGAAGGTGTAGGTGGATGAATGCCAGAGAAAAATGAAATTTGATCGTTTGTGCCAGTAGACACATCCACTTCATCTTTTGTTTCCTTTGTGGGTATGGCTGCATAAATGGTACATTTGTAACAAAAGCTGTATAGGGGTGTCGGTGTGGGAAATTAAGCTGCTCATTGCTTTACTAGACAATCCTTGCTGGCAATTTGTCTGTTGGAACTGTATGCCTATAAACAGCAAAATCATGGAGAGGGTGCCATTTTATTTCTGTCACACAGAATTCTACTTGTCAGGAGTCCACCTAATATGAGAATAAGGCTATCCCTTTGTTATCAACCCTCTGCCCATCTTAGGCCACAGCATAGTTTTGTTAATAATCTTGAAACAACTGTTTATTTGTTTGTTTGTTTAGGATATAAAGATTCTGCTTTATACCCAGAAATCTCAGAACTGAATACAATAAAAACAATATAAAACTATTCAGTGCTCTAAAACCATTTAAAAACGAAATATTAAAAACTACATACATTAAAACTACCAACGACAACAAATTCTCCACAGCCTATTAAAGCTGTTATCCCGAATCCCCGACGGTCTTGGTGAATAACCATGTCTTAATTTGGCACCTTGTTCTATTATCATTATTTTGATACTTGCCACCTATAGAGGTGATTTGTTGAGGCTTCCACAAGGCACATGTATCCAGCCCCTGAATTCATGGCCACATTGAGGATGGATGGGTGCTGTGCCTCATGATGTTTACTTTGCGAAATTAGACGTCCTATGTATGGTGGCTCTGCCCTCTCCCCGTCATGCTTGCTCTGTCACCAGAAAAGCAAATAAACCCAGGCAAAGGCCTAAACAGACCACCAAGAAACTGTAAGAGGTCAAAAAGAAGCATTCTGCATGGTGGAGGGCTGGTGTCCATGGCGGGGGGGGGGGAGTAGTTCATGAATGCCTCAGAGAGGTGTGGTGGGCCATGATGATAGTCACTAATTCTTTGTTTTGCAGGAAAACACAGAAAGTAGCTATTGCAGTGTAAGGTGTGTGCATGTTTGGCCTGGATAAGGTGAAGAACCAGAGAGAGAGAGAGTTAGGACACAAAGATGGAGACCAACAAAACTCAGAGGAACTATGGGACTTTGTATTCAACTATTGAACTGTGAAGTTTTTGAACTATGCTTTCAGCAAAGTTGACAGAACACAGCTGCTGCAGAGGGAGTGGAGCAAAGGGGATTAAGAAGACCCTGGTACGAGGATTCTCCTGAGCAAAGCAGATTCCATACCTGTCCTCTGAGTGATGGAAGATACATTAAGCATTCCATACTTCACAATAAGTGATAAGGACCATATATCTAGGGGGAAACAAAAAAAAATCTAATGCCCATGCCCAGCTAGCAACCTACCTATCTAGGGGGAAACAAAGAAACATCTAATGCGCATGCCTAGCTAGCAACCTGCCTTAAAAGAATATAAAAAGAAGGTCTGGGCAACCATAATTTGTCTGCTGCGATCAAAAGGCTTTTGGAACTAACTACTTTCTTTGGAATTTAGACAATGCAAATAAAGAATTCTTCTCTCTTTGGTGATTATGTATGTGGTGTGAATGTGCTGAATGTATGAAACCCCTTTATTTAGAATTGTAATCAATAGGTAATAAAGTATATTCATTTTGCATTTATTAATGTGTCTTGTGAGGTCCTTTGCTGTTTAATATTGTTCTTCTTGGGATACAAAAGATCCAGTAGTCACCCTTTTGTGACAGCAGCACCACTATGACAGAACCTGACTGGGCTGTGAACATCTGTCTGAGAGTTAAAGAACTATATATATACTGGCAGTTTCATTCCACTTTAACTGCCAGAGCATTCTCCTACAGGAATTCTGGGATGTATGGTTTAGTGAGGTGCTTTGAATTCTTTGTGAGAGAGTTTTAATGTGACTTATGAACTTAATCCATATTGGAATTAAGTTCATATATCGAAAAGTTCATAAGTCGAGTCAAACTTTCCCATTGGAATGCATTGTAAACTATTTAATCCATATCTGCTGTTTTTCATTTGTATGTTGAGGTGCTGTTTGTAGGTAGAGGCATTAGTTCCCATAGGAACTAATGCAAAGCCGTTTAATCCGTATTCTAGCACTAGGGGGTGATTTTTTTAAAAAAATTTTCTTCTTTTGACCTAAGGTGAACTTAGGTCAAAAAAAGGGCAGGAAAGGTTTTTTTTTTCCTTTTTCCTTTTTGGTTCATAAGTCAAGGCTCCATTCGCAGGTCGAAGCAACTTTTTGCGAACGGAGCCATTCGTAACTCGAATTGTTTGCAAGTAGGGACATTCGTAAGTCAAGGTTCCACTGTACTGAAGCCTAATATACTCTAGCTGGCAAGGAAATTTAGCAGTACCCGACAGACAAACCTGAAAACAGCTTTTTCTGCCATTTGAGTATCGTGATGCTGCTGAAAAGAGCAGCCATTTTTTGAAACCAGAAGTTCGTAACTCGGTTGTTATACATGACACAGGCTACATGTGTACTTGCATCCATGTGCTCTATAGGTGTGTAAGAGAGTTCTCTTTATGTAGTTATGGCTGCTCCATAAGTATGTGTGTGCGCATATGCGTGTGTGGGTGTGCATAAATGCACAGAAACACACGAACAGAGTGACATACTTTTTAAAAACAGCTACATATGTTGGAATTTAATTAGCATTAAATAACTTGTTTTGGCCCATTTTAAACACAGTTTTCTCACATTCAGCATCACAGTTGTAGTTAGCAGTCTCTTGTCCTGATATTAGAGATGAAGAACAGAGACTGATATGTCATAACTTGCCTAGTGCCATTCCCCTGAGAGTCTAGAAGAAATAGGACCTGGCCCCATACCTTCTAGGTCAACATTTTAGTGTCCTGGTTGTTGTTGTAGATTCTGTGACTACAACATGATTGACTGAGATTACACCACTTTGAAGGTGCAGACAAATATCAAGCTGTTTTCTGAGGTGGATTCCTAATGCCTTGTGAAGCTGCCATTGATGTTTTTTCTACACAGACCACATACACGAGGTGATGGAGATGGAGAGGAGTACCGTAAAAAATTGATCAAAAGTACTGGAAGGGCGGGAAATCTCCACTCAAGTTGGTCTTTTTCTCTTCTTCCTTTCATGTGGAAAACTTGGAAGGGAAATGAAGAGCAACTGTGATCTGTTTTATATTCCGGGCTCTTTCTCTTCCTCACAATAAGCAGAAGGCCTTGATGCTGAGCATCAAAAGGAAACAAGCTATCAACATGACTCATCTTGGGACTCATGGAAGAAACGCTAGTTCAAAGACAAGCAATCTGAAGCTTCTGAATGCCCCAGTGTTGTAATTTTCATCCATTGAAATAAGTGCTGATATGCACATAAGTAAACTGAGCTCCAGGACTGCTTTCTTCCAGAGGAGTCCTCACAGCTACTCTTCTGTGGTGACCAAAATCTATAATAACCACACCCTGTGACTGTGGTTCCCAATCTTCAGTAACCCAGCTGTTTGTGGACTGCAACTCCCAGAAGCCTTCACCATCAGCTGTGCTGGCTGGGGTTTCTGGGAGTTGCACTCCAAGAACCCCTGAGCTACCCAAGATTTAGGAACCATTGCCCTATATGACATCACAAGAGCCTACTGTCAGGATCTGGCCTGTACCATTCTAGGAGCTGCAGGATCAAGGCCAGCCTGACTCAGGAATGGCCTGGTATTTGTAGGCCCTGGTCCTGGCCTGTGAAGCAGCTGCTGGGCCACTTATGAGGGTCACACAGAAACCTAGAGGGAAGGCCTATTTAAGGAGTGGTTCTCCCTCCCAGAACTGGCCTCAGCAAGAAAGGTCTTCAGCTGTGCTGACTGCCTTGCTGCTCCTGAGCTTCAGAGTCCCTGCATTCCAGTAGTCCTGCATCTGTTCCTGCCTTGGTCCCTGTACTTGCCTCTGCTTGCCTCCTACATCTCTGTATCTCAACTCCAGTGTTCCTGCATCTGTTCCTGTTCTTGCCTTGGCCCCTGCTCTTGCCATTGCTTGCCTCCTACATCTTGGTGCCTTGTTCTGCCTCTGTTCCCCCAGCTCTGTGCTCCCGTCTCCACTTAGTCATGACCAACTATGCACTGAGCGCCTTGGAGTTTGATACTCTGTGCAGTTGTAGCTCTGGACTCTCTGAGAATGGAATACTGATGACCAGGTAACCCCAGTTCTGGTAGCTTCATCTTCACAAGGAGCTGAATTTCTCTAAAAAATGTGTCTTCATTGACCATTCGATACCAAGTCAGTCCAAAATGCTTCATATAATAACAGGAATTGCCCACAATTTATTGTTACTGGGAAAATTAAGATACTGTGAGCATTGTTGCTCATTGAAAAACAAATTTTTGGGGGGAGCTTCACCTGTATGAGCCCTAGCCACAATATGCCCCTAGGAATGGGTAAAATTCCCAAAGGTTTCCTCAGAGAACTTCCAGATTTTTGTAAGTTTTCCAAAAGAAGGTATAAAAAATGGAAAGCTGCACTAACGTCTAACTGGGTTGTCACCCTGGACATGGAACTGTTGTGGGAACTAGGGCTTTGTACCGTTTTGGGCCAAAACCCAAATCACAAACTCAATTGGTCTGATGCAAGCCGCTTTGTGTGAGGTTCAGATCAAAGCAGAGTGGCTAGATTTCATTCCAAGGTGAAACATCAAATTTACAAATTGATTGGCATGAGGCATGAATTGCTTTGGCTTGTCTTCTTGTTGTTGAGAAAAGCAAATTTTTGGGATTCGTAGTATGCAGACCAGGAGTTAGTCACCTGAAATTTGTCAGGATTACCCCCTCTTTAAGGTTTGTAATACCTCCAGATTTCATGTATATCAATACAAAAACAACAGCAAAAAAGGTAACTATCCTTCTTTTCCAGTGCAAATCAATGGGAACTTGAGGATCTGGATTTAAAAATCAGTTCAGATCCAAGGCACAAATTGAATCATATTCACAAGTCATCCTGGAGCACATCAGAATCCATTCCAAACTGGTAACAGCATAGCTGCAGAAGTAGTTAACTAAAATATAACTATGAATACTTATAAGCACTTAGTTCCCAAGCTCTGAAGTTTTGGAGGAAAGATGAGGATTGCCTTCTTCAGGTATGAAGTGATCATATTTCCCCTGAACTATTTTTAAACCTTGGCAAAATTCCTATTTTCAGTGACCAATCTTTTTGCTTTGCTTTGCTTTTTTTTTGACATAATTCTAATTCATTAATCCAGCATTAAATCCAGTATTTTTTAAAAAAGAATATGATCTTGTATACAGGAATGGACTGCTCCCTGTAGTACATGGGAAAGGCTGGGCATTTAATTTGAAAGAGATATCTGTAAAGAAGTAAACCAGCATAAAATGTATGCGTTTCTTTTCTAGGGGGTGAGAAGAGGATCCAAGTATTCCATCCACCTCAAGAGACTCCTCAGCAGGGAAATCTATAAAACATGCTTTGCCAGGAATGATACTGTTTCTGTAAATCTCCACCATCTGCTGCACTGTCTAATTACAGCAGCAAAAATTGGCATAATTCACCATTGTATCATAACAACATTAGATTGGTGATTTAGAGGCATTAGGACCTCCTTTGTGTTTGGTTCAGAACTGCGGCCATGAGTCGGCCAGTGTTACACTTGTTCCAAACCATTGATCCTCCCACCCGAAGCTGCTCTTCACTGGTACACTGCCCTCCCGGAATTTTGAATGAGAACCTTTCACCAGTGAGTTACAAATAGGCAAGCTTCTTAGAAAAAAAACAAAACACATTTCTTTTTAAAAGGCTAGACTATACAAAGTTTAAACTGGCTAAATGGAGCTGTATTATGAATTATTCACAGCCTCTGCATAATTCATCCGTATAATTGTTATGTGTCCAGCATGTAAGAACTCTCTTCTCCATTCTTGTCCATGTAAGAGTCACAATCCTTCCCTGACACAACAGAAGGCATGATAGAACCATGTTTTATCCTACTATCTCCTTGGTGTGCCTGGAGGGGTAATTTATTTCCTGGACTTTAAGGCTATAGGGATTCCCTACCACTCCCACAGGTGCCAAGACTGCATTGGAACATTTCACGCAGATTGCTTTCTTAGATGATTGATTGATACTTTCCTAATTATTAGTTCTCACAGAGGCCAATGTTCATAACGTTGTCAGAATATTCATTCTTGTTTGGTTGTTCAGAACTGGAAATTGTGCTGACAAAAAGTTATTATTATCAGAGAAAACAGGGACTCATA
This sequence comes from Pogona vitticeps, assembly GCF_051106095.1. Classification (NCBI taxonomy): domain Eukaryota; kingdom Metazoa; phylum Chordata; class Lepidosauria; order Squamata; family Agamidae; genus Pogona; species Pogona vitticeps. Next base: position 155,270,464 of record NC_135784.1, on the reverse strand, counting down.
GAACTTGCAGTGTGCTTACCTGTAAGGAAACTCTTTCATTCTTGATGCAAGTACAGTAGGGATGTTATGTGTTGTTATGTGCCGTCAAGTTAGAACTGCCTAATAGAGACCCTAATGAGGCTTTCAAGGTCAGTGAGACATTTAAGGTGTGGTTTCACTAGTTTCACACACATCAGTGAGTTTCTGTGGCTGAGCAGAGATTTGAACCCAGGCCTCCTGAGTCCTAGCCCATCACCATATCCAGCACACCACACTGGGAAGATTATAGAGTGCCATTTGTGTGTTCGTTCTTGTGAATGTTTGCATGGTCTTGCTGTCAGTTTTCTTTTAGAGATCTCTGATTAGCTGATTACCTCTGCTAGTTTTGCACCTGTTTCCTTGTTTGAAAAACTGGTTTGGACTCCATCAACACAAATTTCAGGTGTAATTTGCTGCAAGTAAAGAAGTCAGTGTAGGTAGTTTCTATCACATGCGAAATCATGCAGCTGGTATGCAACAATAAATGCCTGCAGCAGCCTCTTAACTTGCAGCATTTTACAGATGTGATTTATTTTATTTTATTTATTTTATTTGTTCAATTTATATCCTGCCCATCTGGTATATTCTACCACTCTGGGCGGCTTACAGAATATCAAAAACAATTTTAAAAAACATAAAAACATTAGCATACAACAATAACAAATAGTGCAGGAATAAATAAATAATAAATAGCAAAGCAAAGAAATCAGTAGTTGACAGGAGGGAAGGCCTGGATGTACATCTATGTTTTCAGTTGGCATTTGAAAGTATCCAGCGTGGGGGCCTCGTGAATTTCTGGAGGAAGGTTGTTCCAAAGGTGAGGACCCACCGCCGAGAAGGCCAGGCTTTGTGTCTTTTCCCTCTGGGCTTCCCTCGGCATCAGGCTCCTCAGCCTCACCTCCTGACTCATGACACATTTACATTGGTGGAGTTATGCCAGCGGATGTAACTAAGAGGATTCTGGTTCTGATTTAATGTGTTGCACTCTGATTTCAGCCTTGATTTTGACATGGAGTCAGTCTTGGTTGTGCTGAAGGGGAACCAGGGGTTTGGAACCCTGTTGTTCTTACTTGATATTTCGGTGGCGTTTGGTACCATTGACTTTGATATACTTCTGAACCCCATGATTGGAAGGTGCTGTCACCATTTGATGGTGGTTTTGCAAACAGTTATGGGCCTGGTCATGCAGAGTGCCTATGTGTTGCGCCATGGCAAATTACACCTTGAGATAACATGAGACACTTTTTCGTCCACTGTTCTGTTTATATCAAAAGTAAGCCACTGAGGGTGGTCATGTGCAGATAGAAGCACAATGTGACCAGTGCACTTCTTTTTTGTCTATCACTTTCACACCTGAAGCAGAAGGGTGGGCAATATATTGAAGAAATGCCTGGATGCAGTGATAGGTCAGGGAAGTGGCACCATGTTGGAATTGAGTTCTGCAAAGACAGAAAAATTGTGGAGCAGAGGGCTCCCACTCCAGGACTTTATCTGTTTTGGATGGGCTAGTACGCTGAAGGAAGAACTGTGACCTGCAGGCAGACCTCAGGAGCCCAAACATGGCCCTTGGCATATCAAACCCCCCCCCACACACATACAATTAATTTTTTTAAAATGGCTCAAAAAGTCATCTTGGGCCCTACTGAGCATGAGAGAAAATTTGATCATGTTTTGTTACGTGTCCAGCACTTTAGAGACTCCATCCTTCAAAACTCTTTTTTTCCCAAAAAATTGGGGCACTAGAGGGTGCAATGTGGGTTTCTGTTCTAACAGATGCACTTTTCATTTTTTTTAAAAAGGGAGGGGCCATGTGATTGGGTGCAGCCTTCCAAACTTTAGGGATGGATGTGCACAGTCCCTGAACCTCTGGAGGTCGCCCACCTCTAGACTTCAGGCACAAGTAAGCAGTTTGAGGGTGCCCTCGATTCCTTCTGTCATTGTCTACATACCCATAATAACCTTTGATTTAGCAACCTACCAGAGCTAGGAAGGTTGCATGGCAATGTAACATCCCATTCACACTTATGGAGTAATCCGGGGAGCTGCACTGTTGGTATCCATAACTTCCCCTGTATTTTTTTTTTAAGATGGTATCTTGCCTTGTCTAAGGAGGCTAATTGACAGGATCTTCATCTCAGCTGAAATACGTTTTGCTTGAGGCTGTGACAGATTCTACTTTTTTGTAGGGTTCCCCCCCCCCCCGGGTTTTAATGAAAGGGGGGAAATAGGGAAAAAATGTGGCGAGTTTAAAATCTAGCTGTTATTTTAGTTTCATCTCTTCTATTGTTTGAGAAGGCTTTTACCTATGAAGTGACTACCAGTGTTTGTATTCTCCAGAAAAAGGACCTTCTATATATTATAGGGACAAAAACAATCCTCCTTTGGTGATGTGTGTGTCTGTTTTGTCCAGGAATACAGGCAATAGCAATGCAGAAAGAGATGTGCCTTGATTGAATTGGATGTTGCCTTTTACCCAACAGCAGGGTGAAGCAGAACACTCCCTGTTTGTTTTTCTGGGAAGAATCAAGCTCTCTGCCAGTCACTTCCCCCTTGTGTGCTTTTTCTGCAACCTGTTGAAAACAACAGTGATAAAAGAGAATCAGCTCCAAGCTCTGAAAATACACTCTGCATCCGAGTGATGCACATTCAGGGTGCATGTTGTGGAATCACATCCAGGACAGGATTTCAAGGACTGACAGATATAGAACTGAAGATTGGGATCCTGGATCTCTACACTGTGCTTGAAGTTGTCTCTCAGTCCAGAAGGAAGGGAGTCCTGGTTTTCTCTTGACCCCTTCCAGAGCAGGTAGATCTGCAGAAATTGGTAGGTCAAGCTTCTGCCACAGATCCTGGCATCATTGCTCAGCACTAGGGTGTATGCCTCCTAGTAAGGCCTACCAGGATGCTGCTACCATGCCTACTCTGAAGATTTTCCACCATTGTACTCATCTCCCACTGCCACTTAAAACTGTCTGGAACTCCATGACATGCCACAAGATTTATGATCTTGGCCCTAGTCTCCTTTGGTAAATCCTTAAATCTTCGAAGGATCTTCCTTAGTTCCTTCATAGCTGTCCTTCCAAGTCTCAGCCTTCTTCTGATGCCTTGTCTGAAGTCTCCATTCGAACTGACAAATGAATCAAGGTATGCAAAATCTTCAGCATTTTCAATTGATTAGCTAATGCAAGGATGCTTCTGTTCTACAGGATGGCTGCTATAACCGGAAACCCTAGAAGCAGTGAATAAAGGCAATTTCCTTCTCTTTGTGAAATGCTACAACCACCGTGCAAATAAATCATTAGTAATAGATATTTTTTGTGGCACAAATCACTTGGATGACAACCATCTTGCAGCTGAGGAAGTGGAATGTAATCCACATGTAACCCACATGTAATCCTCATGCTAAAACATGTATCAGCCTTAAGCCCTCCCCAATACTCTTTTATGCTTTTTTGTTATGCTGACACATACAACCACCTCTTGGGAAAGAGCCATATGTGTTGCAGTGAAAAAAACAAAGAATCTTAAAGAGGAATAAGTTTTATTCACATTACCCCTCCCTTCAATTGTATCTCCCACTGAACGAAGACTTTCAGTAAACAATGCACACAAGTGGTCTGTACACTTCTCAATATTTTTAAACACTGAGGCTGTACAGAATCCATACCTCAGAAATGGAAATGAAATGTTATAAAGAACCATAAAGTAAACAACCAAACAAATTACTCCGAACATCGTATAAAATTGCTTATATGGAATTAGGTTATTGCTGAGGGGAAATGGAATGCCCCAAGATGTCTCTGTCTTAATTTTGCAAATAATTGTAGTAAAAGGTTACAACAACCAGAAAATTCCTTGTGCTTTTGGGTTATAGGCTAGCCATTGGAAGCTTGCCAGCAATTTGTACCCATAGTTAAAAAGTGCCTTTCGCAATCTTCAGTTATGGAGCAGATTTACTTGATAATTAAGCCAAGTAATAAACCAGTTGTGTATAACATAGTGAAAACAAAATTTGCTTCCATGTAAGGAGCGCTCATTATGCATTTTGAATTATAGCTAGAAGCTTGGCGTAACAGATCCTACCTGGCTGATGTTAACTACTGTTTTTTGTTGGTTTTTGGAGGGGTAAAGAATATAGTTATGCCAAAAAAGCTATGCACCAGAGCACAGACAGAGTTCTGACTCCTGTCCTCTAAAGATGGTGTCCCCAGAGACTGGCAAAACGTTAGGAAGAAAAACCTCAAGAACATGGCCAGACAGCCCAAAAAACCTACAACCACCACCAAAAAGCAATATTTGTTGAAAGATGAATCTCACAGCGTTTTCCACCCTTAAGGAACATGATGGTATTATTACCGAATGTGCAAGAGATTATATTCTAGACTAAATTGTTCTTCCTGCTGGTCCATTTCATTCCCTTTAATTATCCTCTTATTGATGCAGAAAAATATCCTGGGACATGACTAATATTGCGACTACCAGCTCATGGGGTTCCATGTCCTTTTTCTGAGATCTTCATTTAAAGGGCTACTGGACAACAAGCCTCCTTTTGAAGGTTTCTTCCATTAGAAGGACTATCTAGTCTAAATCTAGTCAGATTTGAATAGGGGAAATCATAAGAACGGAGATCAAAGTGCTCATCCATACCTGGATGACAGGTTTACGGGTCAGGTGGTTACTATCTTCCCCATTGAAGTCAGATGCACTGTAATTCTCTTTTAAATACTGTATGTATGCAGTCTTATGCAAAATCTGTGCCCTCTTCTGACCTCTTTTTTTTGGGGGGGGGGTATGGAAGCCTTCTATTGGGTGACTCAGAAGTGCCCACCTTAGCAGCTCAGCAGATTCAAGTCATGACAGGTGCTGTCTCAGCCCATCAACATTACCAAAAATGACTGGAGGAAATATGTGGAAAGGAAAAATGTGTGGCTCCAGGTCTGTGGCCAGCTCCCATCAAGCTTTCCAAAAACATTAACTATGACTTAATGAAGTTATGGTCTTGACTTATTCTGTACTTTCATTTACATAGTGTGCCCTGTGTTTTCTGAAATGATTATAAAAATCCTCTTCCACGCTGTCAGATACATGGATTGTAGTGAACTGGAGTTTTGCTCTTGGGTTTTCAACGTGTGTAATGTATTCATTTAAAGCCAGGAAATTTCCCCCTGATGCTCATAAGTGCAGTTACCTTTATTTCTTGGAGTTATTGTTGCTACCTGTTTATCTTGGTGCTTCATCTAGAAGCTCAAAATCTCTCAGCTCCCATTCCAATGAATTCCTGGCATTAATTAGCCCAAACTTTACTAGGCCCTTGAAGACATGTATAATAATAATGACTTTTACATTTGGTCTCGGGGAATCAGCTCATGGAACTGGTGTGCCTTTCGGAGTCTCTGTATAAGGAGAAAAATCTCAGGATAGGCAGCATTAAGAGTAGTAGAAAGTTTGGTTTGTGTGTGTATGTCTCTCTCTCTCTCTCTCTCTCTCTCTCTCTCTCTCTCTCTCTCTCTCTCTCTCTCTCTGTGTGTGTGTGTGTGTGTGTGTGTGTGTGTGTGTGTGTGTGTGTGTGTGTGTGTGTGTGTGTGTGTGTGTGTGTGTGTGTGTGTGTGTGTGTGTGTGTGTATGAAAAGGGCCACAGGAGGTGCCACATCCAGGCAAACCTTTGTACCACCCATACAACAGGGCTTGAAGCCTAGTAGAGCTGGTCAGATAGTACCAATAGGAGGCATCTAGAGAGAATGGTCCAACCTGGCTACAACCTATTCCGGGGGAGTTTGGACGTGAACCCTGGCAGTATCCAACTGACTTGGCAGGGCTGGAGTAGAGGTAGAATATGGTGATAAGACTTCCTGGGGGGGGGATCAAGTGAAGGCAAGGAGTCTAGTAAGGAGGAGACAGAAAAGTCTGAGAAGGAAGGAGAGGAATGGCCAAATGTCAAGGATTAGCGTAGTCCTTATTGGAGCCTCAGGGGACTGACCCTCTGTGCTCAGGTGGCTTTTCCCCCAGTACATGGACTGGCCCAAAGGGCAGACCCCAGTGACACCTGGAGCTGTCTGAGTCTGTGGTAGTCTGTTGGAGCTGACGGAGAGATCACTGCTGAACTGGGTTTTGCTAAATCAATGCCCACACAGTGCTGGTGTTGACACTGGGGTGGTGCCACCAGTGGAGACTGTGCCAGCTGGAGCAGGCATTCTTGGTTCAGCAGGCAGATGATGACCTGAAAGGCTGAAGGCAGTGCCCTTAGGCAACTACAGTCTCTGTTGATGGAACTGCTCCTCCCCAAGCAGATTAAGCGAACCACCCTTAGGGTTCAAAACAGAGGGACTGAAGACAAGAGTTGTTAGACCTGTCTAATAGGGCACCATCAACCTGCTTGGGACTTGCTCTGGGAAGCTGGGGGATGCTGGGTCCTCAATGGGTCAGGGTCAAGCATAATGAGGAAGGGGCTGTGCAATAAATGTGTGTCAAAACCTAAAATCTTGTCTCTGTATGGTACCTCTGACAGGTCCTTTTTGACACTTTGTTAGGACCTGGGGGCCCACACAGTGTGTCAAATAGCTTGAAAGCTTGCACACTCGTTATCCATTTCTTCCCAGGTTGTCCCAAGGTTCATTGGTGTAGTGTGAAGATGTTGTAATGTACATTGTGCATATGCTAGGAGCAAGGGAAGATAGGAAGAAGGGGAGGGGACTGGGAGGACAGCAGGTCGTGCACTTGGGCCTTTTAGAGCAAAGCAGTGAGTGAAGCACTCACATCCCCCACTTCATGAGGTTTCTTGCTGCAGAATAAGTGCACAGCTTGGGGAAAGAAGGAAACCCACCCCCAAAGCTTTGATGGTGAGTCCACCACAAGTCTCAGCAGCACTGTAGGTTCTGGGGAAATGTGCCATGTGTTGGTAAGGCCACATAAGATCCCTAGAGGGCAATGAGGGCTTTCCTGGACTGCAGCCCTGGCCAGCATGGACGTTGGATGACATTGGCTGACTCTAACTGCACTACTGACTGGCAAAAAGACAACATTGCTCATTGTAATTCGATGCTACAAGGCAGGCTACCTGGCAGGGCAAAGGGCCTTGCAAGCCGCATGGCTCAGGTGACTCTTGTCTTCCAGCAGCTCAGGACAGCCTTATGCACCCACGCATCGACTACCCAAGGCAGTTGCCTCCCTCTGCTTAATGGTGGGGCCTGCTTTTTACATGCAGTTCTCTTTCATTGCACAGAAATGACTTCCATTTGCACAAGTATGTATGCTTGTCCTGGGGCTTTTTTTAAACACTGGCTGGTGATATGGCAATCATCTCAGGTGGCCATGAGTCCTATCTTACAGAGGAGTGTCTTCTATTTGAAGGAGCCCTTGATTTGAAGGGCTGCCAAGTCCGTGCTTGGCTGAGAGAAAAAGAACCACAAAAAGGGACAGCCTGGAGAGGCCTCAACATTGTTTATCCACATAAACTGAGCAGGCAAGCAGACCACGTGGTCGCAGACTTCACCACTGTGGTGGAATGTAGTGTTTCCCTCATAGTGGCCAAAACAGTCTTCATCACACCTGCTTGGCTGGCATAACTTTCAGCAGTAAATTGCCTCAGGCTAAGAAATCAGTGTAGACATTTCGTCTCACACATCTGTCTTGCCTTGACTGACTAACTTTCAGAAACTTACCTCTGAATGTTACACTGATGGCGGCATGCCAGGGGACAAAATGAGTTGGATATTGGCCAGTAATTATGTATACCTTTGCTCCTTGCTGGCTATCTGGGATTGAACCTGGATTGTGATAGAGTTTAACCACTGCACCACAGCACTCCTATTTTGGACACATGCATCCTTGTCTGTCCTTTTCCTGATTATGCACTTTTATTTCTCATAATGAAAAAATGTCACTCTTATTCATTCTTTGATCCTTCACTTGAGTTTTGTGTGAGAAACTTCAGAACAATGTAAACCGTTAAGAATCAAAGTTCTTGTGCACAGAGAAGGGCAAAATCTATTAAAGCTAATACCTGTTCAAGATTTCTTGGCTCTCCAGGATATAACAGAGTCATATTCCCTCCACATTTGATATTACTATCCTTGCAGTCTAGCTGGTGGCACCATCAAATGGTTCAAATAAGAGGACTGTGAATGAACTAGAAATGATCTATAATTTAGCATCATTGGGTCTGGTTGGGAAATTATACATATCACAGGCTATTGGAAAGCAATTTTGAAATGTGAACTCCCCTTGCATTTCAAAGCAGTTTCTTTCCAGGTCCAGTTCAGAGGTGGTGTGAAATGGCCTGGGTTATTACATGGATTTCAGCAGGTCTATTCTACACATGATTTATGCCCTGGATCCAATCATTTCCAAGTTAGCTTCTGTGAAGATGAGTCAGCAGCATCCCATTGCAATTGCTTGCGAGCCTGATAAATATTTCCTTCTGTTTGTCTATTAGCCGATCAGAGTTTAAGGACAGGGCCCTGTTTTGTCAGCAGTGGTTGTGCTTTAGAAACCTCTTTGTGCCTGTTGTGTGAGATGGCACAGAAAATCTTAGAATATGATTTTTTTTTCTTTCCACTTTTTACATGGCATACTTGTCTATACATTGGCAGACAGAGCCAGCATTGGTACTACATGTATCACCTAGCCTCCTCCAAAGGAAGTAAAGGTGTACATGCTTCCATCATACAGAAGCATACTTCAGCCATTCATAAAGAAGACTGTGTGGGCATTCACCTGCTAGTAAGTGTGGACAATTACGTGTAGAGATGTGGATGTACACAGAATCTCTTCTCCTCCACATGACTTATATGTCTGGCAGCATTCCATTTCTGTTTCCATGAAAAAGGCACCCATGCAGTCATCTGTGTGGTGCAAGAGTGGGCAGCTGTGGCCCTCTGAAAGTTTTTGGACCACTGGAAAACTTCATCCCTTATTATCCCATTTGCCTTCTTAGGATTCCAGCCATTGCTGCTCTCCCACTGCCTGCACCACCACTTCAGTCTTTCTCAGTTGATCTGGAGAACAAGGAAATCACTGTCCACTGGCAATGAAATGAACACAAGGCTGCTATCAGTATTTAGGAAACGTTGCAATCCTTCCTTCTATATAAGAGGCAGCAGAAGCTGCTTCGACCTTCCCCAAGTGCCTACTTTTTTCTCCTACACCCACGTTTCATATTGCCTGTAGACTCTGGTACCCAGAGAAGAACTATATCTGATTCTGCTACAGCAGAATACAAACTCTTCCAATGAAAATCTCTCTCTCTCTCTCTCTCTCTCTCTCTCTCTCTCTCACACACACACACACACACACACACACACACACACACACACACACACACACACACACACACACACCACACACACACACACACACACAGAGAGAAGTACACAGACATATACATAAACACACAGTTAACATATTTATTTTCAGTCTCTCTCTCTCTAGCTTTCTCTCTTCCCTGATATATCCCAAAAGAGACTAAACCTAATATAATACTTCCCTGAGGATTTATAAAGTATATTGATCTAGAAATCTACTAATCCTAAATATTATTCCTACCTATATTAAGTAAACTGCAGGACAGCTCAGTAGTTTAGGTCTCTGGCTGTGGAGCCAGAGGCTTGGCGTTCAATTCCCCAGTGGGTCACCCTGACAAGAGCTGGACTCGACCCATAAGGTCCCTTCCAGTTCTGCAGTTCTAAGGCAAACAATATACAACGAGATGTGAATAATAAAAATGTATGTTGAGGGTTCAGAAAAGGACATAGAAAAAACTGCTGCAGTGCAGGCTTGCACCAGAGTATATCCTAAGAGCAAATGCTCAGGGGATTTATAAGAAGGCCTATCAGTCAACTGGATATTTCCACCAATGTGGAAAAAAATGTTCTTCTGTCTTTGCCTGCTTTTAGATTTTGTTGGTGCAGATATATGAATTTACAGGTTCTGCTTGCACCCCAGCCCCCTTCCTTTGGAAACCCATGGCAACTCAAATAAGGAGACACTGAGTTCTCTGCCTGCACTAGCCTTGTAAATTTAATTGTCCAAAAATAGGTTTCACTTTCACTTCTTTCTCTAGCAAGTGGAGACATATTCTTTTGCTTTCTAATCTGTAGCAGTAAATGGGACTCCGAATTAGGAAATTTTTTTGCAGATATTGCAGAACTATCAAATCTGGGTTTGGATATACAGTGGTGCCTCGCTTAACGAGCGCACCGTTTAACGAAGAATCCGTATAGCGATCCCTTTTTGGGGATCGCTATATGGATCAGCCCCAATCGCCGCACTCGCTTTGCGACGATTGGGGCCTCCGGCGGCCATTTTGGAGCCGCCGAACAGCTGATCGGCGGCTCCAAAATGGCCGCCGGAGCGAAAACATTGCTGGAGGGGTAAGTTTCCACGCTTATTGGAACACGTTAAACTAAGTTTAATGCGTTCCAATAGGCTTTGCTTACTCGCACAGCGATGTTTTCGTATAGCGAAGGTTAATCCGGAACGGATTAACCTCGCTATACGGGGCACCACTGTATTTGGAACTATCCAAATATGGCACTATTCAGTAAATTCTGAATATTTCTCAATCTAAATGCACATCCCTACCTCCAATGCTGTCAGTCATTGGTAGAACCAAGGAAACTAAAGTTTCCTTGATGTCTGTCACCTGGTGGCTGCAGGAAAAAAAATCAGTGCTCTCTGGGATGACCTTACTGGTTGTCTAAATCCAGCACATCTGATACATACTATTTGTGAATAACGTTTCCATGGTAGAACAGGGGAACTGTTCTCCTTTGTCAGTCGCTGTGTCCCCTTGATATTCCTCACACATACATGCACACATGCCCGAAGGACATTCAGAGTGAAACTTGTTCCGACAGATCTGTGGAATTATTCAGGACTGATTTCTGCAGAAGGTTATAAGGTTGTCAGGTTATAAGGTTATGGGTTTTCTAAAAGAAAGAGGGGGTTTCAGAAAGACTGTGATCACTCCTTTTCAAATCTTTGGCAAACTGTTCTTGGCAGCTGTACAAGCTGGTGGCCTATGACTTATTAATTCAGCCCTGCTGATTCTACTGGAGTTAGATTTTTTTACGAATTCTAACTTGGGTCACTTTAAGACAGACAAACAGAGAGACAGACAGATAGACAATGGTAATTATTATCAGTGTTTTAACAAAGCAAAGCAAAATCTATCTTGGCTTAATTTTACCCCAGCCTAAGGATGCTTCTGCCTTTTGTTCATCCCTTCCACACAGCAGGAAGTAATTCTAAATGCCCTGGCAACTGCTGAGCACTTGTGAGGGTCAAATGAATATGGGCTAAAAGGTCAATGCTAATGTAACAGTTGCCTTGAATACTAATAATCCCACATGCTGAGATGCAGTCCATTAAAGAAAAAAAAGGGACTAAAACTAGCCTATATTATCTAATAAAAGGTTGGACAAGAGCCGCATCAAAGAATATAATATATGGACGTTAGCATACATCTGTAGCATATAGAAGGCCACCTTCCTCAGGGATGTAGACACCGGAGCCCCATGGATTAAGCTGGAAGAGGCGCACCTTATGCTACAGTAATGGGTTAACCTCCTATCCTTCAAAGACCACTCCTGGACATAAAATACTGGCATTGTGATCTGGAGTTTTACTGCTCCAGCTCATCAGGTGAATACTAGCAAGAAGTACAAAGAATGTAAGATAGGCGAGCTTTCTGATGCTCCCATGGCATAACTCAGGAATGATTTAGTCTGTCTCTGGGTCATTTTTCTGAGCTAATCTGAGGGTTCACAAAAATGTTCCCCTCTATCTTGCCAGACTACCCTGCTCCCAAACACACCTTCTTATTTTCTCACTTCCAAGAGTCAAGAGCAGCAAGAGGGATGTGTAGAGAGAGGTGCATGGGTCCTCCTCTCAACACCTTCCATCCTCCATCCCCATGAAATATTTACTAAGGGTGTTTGCCTGTGACATTCACCACAAGTTCTCTCTGCATACCTGTGGAAAGAATATTTATAGATATGCCTTGTTCTCGCCAGTTAAACTCTCTCAAGGAGATGGGGCATTTTAATAAGGACTGTTTAAACCACCACAAGATTCCTTGACTCCAGCTGAGAGTGAGCTACAGAGTCCTATGAGCGGATTTTCTGCAATGTGTGCAAAATGCCTCAGTGGACTTCCCCTTTATCGTTGACAGTTACGTTGCCATGGGATATAAAGTTTAAAAAGGGATTGTTGAAAGAGGGGGATGGTTGTTTACCAAAACATGTGATCATGCTATTCTGGAAGGGTTATGGAGCATCATAACAACAAAAAAACACAACAGTTTCTGTATGAAATATATTTCTACCTTAACTGGTGCACTAAAATCAAGTTTGTTTGTTTTTTCCTTGTTTAGACTTTTAAAGACGGTTTAAGATATGTATACGTTTGGTTGTTGTAGGTTTTTCAGGCTGTTTGGCCATGTTTCGGAACATGGCCAAACAGCCTGAAAAGCCTACAACAACCATCGGATCCCCGCCGTGAAAGCCTTCAAGAATACATGTGTATGTTTATTTTTTCTCTTTTTAATGTTGTTCTATAATTGTTCTTATTGAAACTTGAATAAAGATTATGTTTTTTTTAAAAAAAGTAGACTTTCCCTTTGAGAAAGCAGGGGCTGGTTGATTTTTAAGCAAGACTCAAGCAACCCACTCAATACTGCCAATGTTTAAATTAAGCAGCAGCAATATTGCACAAAACCAGGGGGACTGTTGTGAAAAAAAAAGTAGTGGCAATGTTGTGGGGAAAGATGTTCTTGCCCATATAAGGATGTTGTGCAAAAACATTTTTCTTGTCTATCAAAAGCAATGGGAAATTATCAGCATCCTCACTGGCAAGAGGAATGTTGCCGCTCCTTGTCCTCCCATATGAGGCAAGTAAAGATTTAGAGCTGCTTTTGACCTTGCTGCCCTGTCCAGCGGTTATCTAAGTGTAGAGAGCCTACAGGTATGGAGGGCAGCGTGTTGGCCCTGCCCCTCCATTGTCCTTTTTAACATGTGGAAGTGGAAGCCAGAGCGGATGGCTGCTGTCAGTCTCTCTTATTTCAGGTCCAGAGAACAGGTTAAGTGAAATGCGTATTTCCGTCTTTTACAACATCATCCCTCCAAGCAGGCAAATCTTCCAGAACAATGTGTCTGAGAAATGAGATATGAAAACAAAGCCTTGCTTGTCTCTTAAGGACCAATTGCGAAAGAAAAGCAAACTCATTTGCCGAATGTGAACTCAGGCAGGAGCATCTTAGAACAGTCAGATAGTATTTTCCTTTCAAGGTTTCCCCCCCCCCAAGGAAAATTTAAAGATTTTAACTAGATCACTTTGTTCAGCCCCCAGATATAACTGCCATCCAGACAAAGTGTGGAAAGTGGCTTTTCAGAACAATAAATCCAATGACATGCGAGACCATCCCTAGCTGTGCAGGGGTAAGATGATGCTCTGGGGCTTTTGGTCATGGATGGCTTCATATTCCCCACCCCCCTTTAAAAAAGAGAGAGAACTTCCCATGCTGTGCTTCTGGGCACATGGTTGTTTAAAAGGAGGAGAGAAAGTAACAGGAGCCACTACATAAGCTGCTGCCACCACTGTTAAACTACTGTTACTCTACATATGCCAGAGTTACTTTAAAAAGATGTCAAGGCATGGCCACAATGCTGTTTGTCCCTGTCTCAGCTCAACCCAACTGCAGACAACCAAATGTCTCCACCACATTCAGACAGAGCTGCTCCTGCAGCAGAAACTTGTCTTGTGAAATACGGTGATGGTTTTATGCCATCCCCTGGCCCAGTCTTGTACCATCTTTTCCTGCATGTAGGATGCAGCCCTGGAAATTGATGAGCAGGCGAGGAAGATGACAAAGTCAAAGTGTGTCTGGTTCCCACAGTGTGTTACATGTCAGGAGGTGTGCTCCCATCATGGATGGAGACTTCCTTCTTCACAGACAGTAGAAGGGCCAGCGATGCCTGCATTGCCGTGGCTGAGAGGAAAAAAAAAATTCACGTAGGATAAAACAGCTATACCACTTACACCGTTCTCATTATTTTCAAAACACTGAGTTCAGCTTGGCGTTTCTGGCAGAAAAATAAGAGCCTAAATAAATAAATAAAATAAAATCCCCGCAATCCAACCAACAAAAACAATGACCATAAATAAAACATGAGGCCTCTGAAGGAGACCATTTGACGTTTATCTAACCTGAATATTGCATCAACCTTGAAGAGAGCAGCTGGAGGAAAGCACAGCACACAGGGAATGGTCACTGGGGAGAAACCAGCAGAGGTAATTTGGGGTCTTGACACCTGATTCAGTCCATAGTTGTAACCTGTGAGCTTATATTTGCTTTTTGGGCGGAAATGTCCACCTCAGGCAAATAAGGAAGGAAAAACCTTCCTGAGGTGGAGGCTTGTAGTTCTAGCATGTTTAGATTAGGGATGGTGTGCCCTATTCAGGCATTATGTCTGCATGAAGGGAGGGGCTGATTCTGCGCCTTTTTAGCATTACCTCTTTTGTGCAGCAAGTGATGCTTACACAGAGGAGAGGCTCTCCACATGAGCAAGAACCTTGATGTGTACAAAACAGAAATCCTGCCAAGACCCAAAGACACCAGTCAGACACAGGGCAGACGAAGGGATACTGCAGGAGTGAGCAAAGAAATGCTAGAGAGGGCAGAGTGAGCTAACAAAGTCTATGTGAACCCCACCAGGAATTGGCATGTATCTTCACATGCCATGGTTCTGGGGTGGCAACAGCAATGTCCTGCTCCCCCAATTACTCTGACATGGTTAGGGGGTACAAAATGAATATTCACATGAGATAACAAAACTACATTTGGTATATAGGTGAAAATGCCTTTTACTCTAAACAGGATATGATGGGCAACGACTTCAGAACAGATTTTGAAATGTGCGTTCCCTGATTCAGCTGAATTCTACAGGGCACACAAATAAGGAAAATTAAGGACAACTCCTTCTTAACTTAGCAAATTCATAACAGATCTAAGTGTAAACATCCCCAAGATATAAGTCCTTACTTTCCACGTTCTATTGTAATTTATGATTATGTACCTCCAAGTTGATTCAGGATTATGATAATAACCCTTACCATGAATTCCTAGGCATTAACTACTCAGAATTGGCTTATAATTCCCTTCTCTTGGTGTTCTGGGACCATGAAGGGTGTCCAAGGTTACATAGGCTGGCTGTTCCCCTAGGAGGCACAATGGGGAAATGAACAGCACCAGGAACTAAACTCATTGAGCTATCCTGTCAGCTATCACATTATGTTGCAACTGTAATATCTAAACCAAATGCATCTTTCCAGCAAATCCTTCATGTGTATTTGTTTGTGTGTGTTACGTGCGATCAAGTCAGAACCGATTTACAGTGACCCTAATTGAATTTTCAAGGTAAGTGAGATATTTAGGGAGTGGTTTTACCAGTTCCATTCTCCCAGTAAGTTTCCATGGCTGAGCAGGGATTTAGACCCTGTTATCCAGAGTCTTCGTCTGTCACTCTGCCCACTACACCACACTGAGAATACTCATGCGTACTTACTTATCTACAATAGATATGTGTTGTCTTCAGACAAATATAAAAAGAATCTAAACCAGCAGTACTTTGTGTATTCCTAGCATGACCACCAGGCAGAGCAATGAGCTGAGAAGCATTAACAGAATAGAGTGGCATACCCATGGATCCATAATCCAGCAGACACACATCACAGTTAGATGTGAAGAAAGAGACAGGGAAGCCAAGGAAGATGAAGGGAAGTATGCCATTTTTCCTTAGGGAGAAATCTTCCTTGCATTTCCTGCTGCAAAGTTATTGTGGCTGCAGCATCACTAACTGAAGATCAAGGGCACTGGAAGGGTGGATTCAGAGATAATAGGTGGAGTTTTATTCCTTTCTTTTTTGTTATGTGATCAGATGAGAGATAACAGATGGAAATGTGGAAGATCAGGCCCTTTTAAGAATGAAATGGGCCAACTCACCTTTTACTGCAGCTCACTGACTCCCTTCCCTGAGACTGCCTTAGGAAGCCACTGGGTACTTTCTCCTGGTAGCTGGAAAAAAGAAGGAAAAATAAATAAAAATGAAGCAGATCGTCCAGCTCTTTGGACAGCTGCTGTGCCTTTCTAGTCTGCCTTCACCGTTCGGTCTACAACTGGGACTTGCTATTTGCAGCTCCCTGTTTGCAGGAGTGGGATCTTCATGAAGAAATACGAGAAATCGTAGAAAACGAGTCAATATTGTTAATGAACAGGCTAAGGATCATTTTGGAATAGCACCAAATACTCTGAAAGTGGACCAGTCCTAATATGTGTGCATTTTCTTCAGGCATGGACTAGACGGGAGGCTTCTGCACATCCCAGGCGATTACAAAGCCAAGAAAGTAACTAGAAAAACAGGCAGCTTGACTGGGTAAAGTTTAATGGAAGACAACTGCTGGACAGCTTAGTGGTTCAGGTATCTGTCTGCAGAGGTTGTTCTCCACTGTGTGACAAACCCAGACCTACTGGGATCTGCCACAGTTTACTAAGCTGCCACCAACCATTACCTATAAGAAGTCACACAGACCAGGGATGGATTTTTAACAAATAAACGAACAAGGTTTATTTAAAACAACACACAGGGAAATTAAAATGATCAGGTGAATAAGATATAGTAACGTGGCTTAGTCTCATTCATACATGCACACAGTTTGGTTCACACAGAACACTTAACTTGAAGCACAGACCCTGAACCTATCAGTTCTGGCTAATCATACAGACACCTGAACCTATCAGGTTGGTACTGACTGACACACAGTAGTACCCTGTCTGACACACAGACTCCCACACCAGCTTCTTCTTCCCAGCTGCTGCTTCTTCTAGCTCTCCTCACAGGCTTCACCTATATATACAGTACAGCCCCTCCTCCTGATGTCCCGCCTTCCACTCCCCATAGGATGGAACTTTCCCTCCAAACCCATGACAGACAGGTAACATCAGTGCTGTATGTAACACCTCCCCTCTTTATAAGTTGTTTTGTAGGGGGAAAGCTAAGGTGCTTTTTCCCAAAAAACAACCTGGATAAAACACACCACAACAGTTATACATACAATATCATACTTACTTATACTTACATTCTAAGTTAACCATATCAATTAGGCATTTAAACATTTACCATATACATTACATCAAGTTACCTTTATTCATACAAACCAAATTCAAAAAACAGGTACATTTAACTTTTTGTCATCAATATATATACATAGTCCATGTTTCTTTCGCCGTCTTCATTCTTCAGGTCTTCTTGACAAGGCGTCAGCAACACAGTTCACTGACCCTCTGACCACCTTCACTTCAAAGTCATAGTCCTGCAGATTTAAAGCCCACCTCATAAGTTTACTATTGTGGG
This sequence comes from Pogona vitticeps, assembly GCF_051106095.1. Classification (NCBI taxonomy): domain Eukaryota; kingdom Metazoa; phylum Chordata; class Lepidosauria; order Squamata; family Agamidae; genus Pogona; species Pogona vitticeps. The sequence continues at coordinate 155,253,041 of NC_135784.1, read as the reverse complement.
ATTTCATTGTCTTTAACCATTGCAGTGGTGAATGGTCAGTGCACAGAACAAAATGTCTTCCCCAGATGTAAGGCTTGGCCTTCTGGATCGCGTAGACTATGGCCAGACACTCCTTCTCCACGGTTGCCAAATGTCTCTCACCTTTCTGGAGTTTCCTACTCAGGTAGGACACTGGATGCTGGTCACCATTCTCATCCTCCTGGCACAGAACTGCTCCTACCCCGCTGTTAGACGCATCGGTGTAGATGATGAACTCCCGGTCCAAGTCTGGAGCACGCAGCACTGGATAGTTGGTGAGCGCCTGCTTCAACCTCTGGAACGCCTCCTCACAGTCGCTGGTCCACGGGATGCGGTCATCAGCCTTCTTCCTCGTCAGATCGGTCAGCGGAGCCGCAATCTCGCTAAACCTCGGGATGAACTTTCTGTAGTAGCCCACCAACCCAAGAAATGATTTGACCTTTTTCTTGGTGTTGGGTCTAGGCCAATCACGAACTGCTTCTATTTTGGCCTCTAGGGGTTTGATCACTCCTCCCCCTACCATGTGACCCAAATATTTTATTTCTGGGCTACCCAGCTGCAGTTTGTCCTCTTTGCAGGGCCTAGGCCAAATCACTTCCTCCCCTGGGTTAAAGTGCCTCTCCCTGCCTTCCTGGTCATCCCAAGCTTTCTTTCTGACCTTTTGAGCTTGCAGGGTCTCTGCTGCTAGCTCTAGGTGTCTCTTTAGGTCATTCCTTAAAGAGTCTAAATATGTCACAACGTCTTGTGGGTCATCCTGGGTGATCTGCTCCCAATTTTGTTTGATCAAATCAAGGGGCCCTTTCACCCTTCTCCCAAATAAAAGTTCAAATGGACTGAACCCGGTACTGGCTTGTGGCACTGATCGATACGCAACCAAAAGGGATTGCAGCTTCTGGTCCCAATTGTTTGGATTCTCTGCCAAGTAAGCCCTAATCATGCGCATTAGAGTCCCATTGAACTTCTCAGTTAACCCATTACTTTCAGGGTGATAGGCAGTGGTTTCCTTGTGCTTAATTCCACAGATTTGCCATAACCGTTTCATGAGCTTCGATGTGAACGATGCGCCCAAATCTGTGATTATTTCTGAGGCAAATCCCATCCTGGACATATACCCCACCAAGGCATCTGCCACTGTGTTAGTTTCAATGTTAGTCAAGGGTATGGCTTCAGGGTACCTCGTGGCATGGTCCACAATGGTGAGAATGAACCTGTTCCCCCTCTTGGTGGCCTTGGGCAAAGGTCCCACAATATCCACCCCTATGCATTTGAACGGAGTGTCAATCACAGGCAAAGGGCACAACTTAGCTTTGGTCCTGTCACGGTTATTCCCCTGCCTTTGACACACATCACATTGTTTACAGAACTCCCTGATCTGCTTCCCTATGTCAGGCCAGTAAAAATTCTGTATGATTCTCTGCTGTGTTTTGTTCACCCCTAAGTGCGCAGCAAACATGTCAGAGTGCCCCCTTTGTAAGATCATGGGGCGATACTTTTCAGGTACCACTAGCTGACTTCGGATCCCATCTCCCCCTTTTGAGGTATTCCTCAGGGTCTCTCTATACAAAATCCCCTTTTTCTCTAGAAATCTCACTGGGGTTTCAGGTGTTAGCTGGGCGTCAGTCACCTGTTCAAAACACTTTTGGAGAGTGGTGTCTGCCTTTTGCTCTTGGCCAAATCGGCTGTCTGTAGTTAAGGTTTCCACCACAGCTTCTGAACTCCCCTCTGCTTCCGTCTCTGGCTCATCATTACCCCCCTGAACTGTCCCCGTGGTGGCTTGTGAACGTGTAATCACTAGCACCCGTTTCACATGTTCAGCCAGGTCATTTCCCACGAGCATGGCTGCTGGCAGAGTCGATGAAATAGCAAGCCGCCAAACCCCCCTCCAACCTTGAAAGTTCACAGGTACCTCCGCTACTGGCAGTGAGATCACCTGCCCCTCAATCCCTGCCACCTTCATGCTCTCATTTGGGATTACATATTCCCTAGGAATAATATCTGGATGGCACAGGGTCACCTGAGAACAAGTGTCCCGCAGCCCCCGATACTGATGGCCAAGTATTCCTACGTCCACCCCTGCTGTTTCAAACAACTGAGAATCTGTTCTCACCAGTAGGCAGCGCCTGACCTCTACAAGAGGACCATTTTCCTCAGCCTGATCAGCAGATGTAGCTGTTCCAGATTGAGTAGCCATGGCAACAGGCTCCCTCAGTGACAATGAGCCTTGCTCTTTCTGGACACAGAACACAGCTTTTGGCTTGGTTCCACTCGAATCCTGAGGCACAATTCCTTTTAGCTGCTTTAATTTCTCACACTCTGAGATTAGATGGCCCTTTCCCTGACAGAAATAGCATTTTCTGCTATATTTTGAGTCTTTCTCATCTTGTTTTGGTTTTCCCTCCAAAATCTGAGGTCTTGGTTTCATGTCTGAGGGCTTCCCTTCACCATGGGCCCCTCCCCCTTGCTGGTTTTTCCCTGGTCCCTGAGAGTACTTGCTGTAGGTTTCTTTGGGTTTACCTACAGATTTCCCCTCACCCAAGGGCTTTCTTATTTGGGAAATAAAATCTGCGATCTCGGCTGCTTCTGCCACAGATTTCGGTTTCCTTTCCCTCACCTGGAATTTCAGTTCCCCATGGAGGACTGAATAGAACTGTTCCAGCGCTATCAAGTCTTTGAGCTGCTGAAAGGTCTCTGTCCCCTCCTGAGATAGCCATTTCTCTAGCAGCCTCACCAATTGGGCCCCCACTTGGGTAAAAGTCTGCTCTGGTTTCTTGGTGATTGACCTGAATCTTTGCCTCAGCTGTTCCGCATTTATCCCATGTCTTGCAAACACCAGTTTTTTAAACTCTGCAAAATCTTTCATCAGTTCCTGTGGCATCTCTGAATAAACTTCAGCAAGGCTGCCACTGATTAAAGATCGCATAATGGTCATCTTCTCAGTTTCCCTCACTGAGAAGTCCACAAACGCTCTTTCCACTAGGGAAAAGAACACCTCAGGACAATCTCCCTTGTGGTACACAGGGAATTTCTTCAGGTCAGCTTTAGACAATTGGCCTCCCTCAGAATCCCTATTGTTATTATTGTTCTGATTCATCAGTTCCAATTTTCTTAACTCAAACGCCATTCTTTCTTTTTCCAGAGCAATTTTCTCTCTCTCCCTCTCTAATTCAAATTGTCTCTGTTTCTCCCTTTCCTCCCTTCTTTCTCTCTCTAATCTTTCCTCCATTTCCCTCACCCTCAGTTCATGCTGTTGGGCTAGGAGTAATTTTCTGAGTTCTGGGTTTTGTTCTCCCGTGCTGTCACCCTGCACTGAGCCAAATTCATCCTCAGAACCTTGGTCTACCTGGGGGTCTTTCACTTCACCCATTTCTGCCATTTGGCTTCGAGTCAAGGGCATAATCCCCCCCCCAGAACAGGCTGCTTTCAAAAGTCAAGCCTCAAAATAAAGCGACCACTTTTTTTTTCTTTTGCCTCAGAACCAGCTTTCTCTATAGATTGCTGCTGTCCTTCAGCACTAACTTGCAACAGTTGCGAGCTAGAGTCTACCCCCCTCTGCTAGGCCTCTCAGCAGGCAGGCTAAATCACTGTTACTTTACAGTTTTGCCTCAGCTTTTTTCCCGCCAAAACCAGGTTGCCTCAGAGCTCCCTAATCTAGCCCCCAATCTGAGGTTACACGTTCTTCTACTAGTGCACCCCCCCCCGTGAGGCACACCTAGAAGATTACCTACGTGCTCTCAGATTGTCCCTGACTAGACCCCCCTTGCTCTGGGCACACTTGCCAAGGCTTTGCTGGACCACTGGGCAACTGGACCAGTCGTATCCCACACGCTGGACACCAATCAATGTGACAAACCCAGACCTACTGGGATCTGCCACAGTTTACTAAGCTGCCACCAACCATTCCCTATAAGAAGTCACACAGACCAGGGATGGATTTTTAACAAATAAACGAACAAGGTTTATTTAAAACAACACACAGGGAAATTAAAATGATCAGGTGAATAAGATATAGTAACGTGGCTTAGTCTCATTCATACATGCACACAGTTTGGTTCACACAGAACACTTAACTTGAAGCACAGACCCTGAACCTATCAGTTCTGGCTAACCATACAGACACCTGAACCTATCAGGTTGGTACTGACTGACACACAGTAGTACCCTGTCTGACACACAGACTCCCACACCACCTTATTCTTCCCAGCTGCTGCTTCTTCTAGCTCTCCTCACAGGCTTCACCTATATATACAGTACAGCCCCTCCTCCTGATGTCCCGCCTTCCACTCCCCATAGGATGGAACTTTCCCTCCAAACCCATGACAGACAGGTAACATCAGTGCTGTATGTAACACACTGTACATCCTTGAAGGGGATGAACTTCATGATCCATAGGGTCCCTTCCAACTCTCCAGTTCTAAGATTATTATTATTATCTATAAAAGGAGAACATTAGTAGATTTCGATTTTGCTGAGGCTTTTGACGCTTTCCCATATAACAGTCTCATACTTGATTGTGGAAAAAGTAGGCTGAAGGGAACAACCACAAGCCATCCAGAGTTTATCCAAAGCCGTCAGAATTAGACAAGAGTTGGGTTTTTCTTATCTGTTCAGTTTTGAAAATCATCCTCCAAGAAATGCCAAAACGACTGGCACTGTGCGATGAAGGGAAGCCACATTTGTTCACTCACATATCTTTCCCCGTTCCTCTGTAAAATGTTTAGAAGTTTCATTTTTCAAATGTGTGTGTGTGTGTGTCTGTGTGTCTGTGTGTCTGTGTGTGTGTGTGTGTGAAAGAGAAAGCTTTATGCTTGTTCCAACTGCTGAAAGCTCATGTTATGACTCACTTCCCAGACTGTGATCCAAATGATGTTCTCCACCACCTATCATGAGACCCATAACGATCCGCAATTTTGGCAGTCGTTCTTATTAGTGCAGCTAAAGCTGCAAGAACAACGAACATGACCCTGTGGGCATTCCTCCGGTTCTCTGTCTATCTGCTTCTACCTGGGCTGTTCTCATCACTGCTTCTGGTCTGCATGTCTCCTTCATCTCCTAGCTGCATCCAAAGGCTGAACCTCAGGACTGGGTCACAAGAGCTGCCTCACACTGGATATCAAATGTAGGAGTAACGGTAGCAGAATGGAACAAGGGGTTCCCTGTGAATTTAATGCCATAGAGCAGTGGATCCCAGCTTTAGGTAACCCAGTTATTCTTGGACTGCAATTCCCAGAAACCCCAGCCAGCACACCTGGTGGTGAAGACTTCTGGGAATTGCTGTCCAAGAACACCTGGGTCTCCCAAGGTCCAAAACTACTGCCATAGACCATGGAGGTGCAATGTTATAAAGTTAGAATATTAAATGGGTCTCCCCACATAACCCAATCTGCTTTTCTCCCCCTTAATGAATCCAGTTTGTACCCCCTCTCTCTACACATGCACACAAACAAACAGAGAGAGAGAGACACACACAGAGAGAATGGAAAACCGGTATACTGAAAAGGACGCTCCTACCACCAAGTCATGCCACACCCAATTTCCCCCTCTCATCATCACAGTTCTTTGTGTGGGGGAAAGGGGGTGGGCTAAGAAAAGAAGGAAGGGAGTGGGGGGGATACTTGCTCTGTATATCCCCATGGGCAGACATTTCCAGGAAAAATCAAAATGTAAGCCAGAGCCTATGTGGACCGGCCACTGTGTGAAGGTGTGTGCCTGACAGGTAGGCATACTGTTCAGATAGGTACTGCAAAAACTGCAGTGATAGTTGAGGTAAGATAGTGCAGTCAAGTGATGAAAGGGACCGAATTGTTTTCCTTCACACTTGGCCCAGAGGAGAAGGGGGTTGAACTTCCTTATGCTCCACTTCTGTAGGGATTTTTCTCAGATGACACCTCCGACAGCAAAAGCCGATTGGGCTGGAGAGAAAACTTCTTAAATGTGATGGGACGCCACAAAGGAGGATAAGAGAAGGTCTCTCGCTTCACCTACATGGAATCATTCAGACATGAGTGGAACAGACATGGGAATAACAAATCAGGTCACAACCAGTTTGTTGCTCGTGATGGTCTACTGATACTAGAAATCACCAAAATCTATCATTAGGGTTGTCCAGTCTTGGGACAATGGCTGGGTTTCAGGGAATTGCTGTGCTTTCTCAAGTCCTTTGTCAGGGAAGGAGCTCAGGGCAAATGGTGCTGCAGGTGCAGGAAGTTTGATTTCATTGTGTGTACTGCTTTTATGCCTGGGCACCCTTCTCTGCTGCACACTTAGTTGGGAAGAGGACTCACTGCAAAGATATTTGCATATCTGTTGCATAGAAACACTTTTCGTATGTGTGCTGCATACAGACATTGCTGTGTGCATGATATTTATTTAATCCACACAATTTGTCAGTCCTTAAACAAGGGCTGAGTCCTGTTGTCACAAGGGGACGCACCTCCGGTCTCAGGTGTTGGCCCTGAAATCTCAGGGAATGGGACTACCTTACCTACCATGTTCTTGGCACTGCTCCATCATCACCACCACCACCTTGTAACTATGAACAGTCATCTGACTGGGATGCATCACAGCTTCACTCACTGGGAATTCTGATCTTAATTGCAGGCTTCTGTAGAAAAGGAAACATTCTTGAGATGCCCACATACTTGGTGGTGGTGTGGGGACTCTTAACGGCCCACCATCTTTTGGTTTCATTTTTGCCCACCCGTTTAAGCCTCACTGTTGCTTTTGTAATCAGCTAGAGACAATGCCGGGCCTCTGCTTTTGTAAGCCTAGTATTTGTAATTTGCTGCTGTGTTTTCAACTGAAATGAATAGGAAAGGCCTGGAGGGCAGAAGGGTTCCACGGCATGTATGTACAAGAGAAAAGTACTTGTAGCAATTCGTTGAATTGGAGAGCTGGGTAGAAAACAATATTTGGAGAACACAACAGTTTAGCAAAAACAGGATTGTCAATTCCAAACAAGGGGATGATATCTTTATTTGACCAACATAAGTTCATGCAGCTGGAAGAAGCATGCTTTGAAATTACATAGATCTCTTCTTCAAATGTAGGCATTAGAAACAAGAATCAAAGCTGAATGCTACATGCCCACGCTGAGGTTAATCCATAAATATTGAACAGCTTCCTGTTCAATATTTATGCACTTGCGAAACTTCAAGTGCAGAAGCTGCTACTGAGCTATATCAAGGTGCTGGTTGTATGCCTGGATGTGCAAAATTGTTACTTTGGTAGATCTCCACAGCAGGAGCTCCTCATGCAAGTAGACATTGAATGGGATACTTGGCTACTGAATGCATGCCAAAATCAAGCAGAAGATTCAAACCAGATTTTGAATAGTTAGTATTATTAGATTATAATTTTCCCTTCAGGTTGGCAAAGTTAACCACTGTTGACTGAAGCGAGGAAATTCTTAGCAAGACAGGTTAATTGTGTTCTAACACCTGAGACTCTGCGGACATTGCCTTGGTACGTATTTCAGTCTGAAGGCCAAAGCTAGAATCACAAATTAATGGAGATATCTTGTGTTTAATTAAATTCTCTTGTCCTTAGCGTTACAGTCTATTACTTAAGACTACGGTGACACAGACACTACTGTTCGCCACAAAGAACATGGAAAAAAATACAGAACACAATCATTCACACATTTGTAAACATGCCTTTGTCATTCAGCTGCCAAATACACTTGAACAACAGAGGCAGAAATAGAGATAGAGAGATTAAAAAAACACATTGTGAGACTAAATTCTGACTAGATACAAATCCAAGCACCATTCATATGGCTTTTATGTCTACCAATACATCATTATAACTGTATCTTGTCAGTAACTGAACAACGGCAACTATAGTTGAAGATGTGTAAGTAGAAGTGATGAAAAATAATGAGATAATAACCTAAGTCCAGCATTCTCTTTCCTACAATAACAAGCCAGATGCTTCCAAGATTCTATAAAAAAGACAACACCCCTCCAATAGTATTTGTTTCCACCCACCCCTCTATACTATAGACTGTATTGTACGGTGGAGGACGGAATGTCTGTATGTAGAGCTGTAGTTTGCAGACAAATTATCCGAGCTGAAATTCTCTCTTCCACAGAACTACCAAAGGTACAGAAGCCCTGACTTCTTTTTCACATGATAATTTGAAGACAGACTGTCTCCAAACATGGCAATTCCATGTAGGTGTACATTTAGATGGCATAGCTAAAAATCATTGGCAGATTTGTTGTTACGTGCCGTCAAGTTGCAACCAACTTCTAGTGACTCTTACAGAGTTTTTAATGTAAGTGACATATTTATGGAATTACCAGTTCCAGTCCCCCAGTCAGTTTCCACAGTCTAGCAGGGATTCAAACCCTGTTCTCCAGAGCCCTAGTCACTCTTTCCATTACACCACACTGGGAACCCAGATTTTCCTTTTGAAAATTGTCAAATCCCTCCCTAAAGCCAATTGAGTTAATTGCTATTATCACTGCATTTTGTGGAAACTTATCATATACAGTAAGCTGCACAGTGCACAGAAGGGTCTCTTTGGGTATATTTCGGATCTATTGCCCATCAGTTTCACTGTGTGTCCCTTCTACTATTATGAGAACAACATAGGGGTGTCTGTCTATTCAATGTCTATATCAATGGTTTCCAACCCTGGATTCCCAGAAGTTCTTCAACTAAAACTACAAGAAGCTTTCACCACTCTCTGGATTGGCTAGGATTTCTGAGAGTTGTAGTCCAAGAACATCTGAGGATCTGAGGTTGGGAACCTCCAGATACAAAGGACAGATGTGAAGCTGTGTCCTCCAGATGTTGTATTCCACACACAACTGGCCCAGGATGCAAGTGCAATTTCTAGTGTGTAGTCCAGCAATATTTGAAAGCCCACATGTTCCCCACCCCTGTTCTGTGTAATTAATAATTTTATGATCTTTTATCACACACACACACACGGTAACTGTTTTTCTGAACTCAAGAGCGACAAATGTTTCAGGTTTTTTTCTTTCCTGGAAGGAAGATACCACTGGTCTGTCTTCTTGTCCTTTCTGTGTTTTTTTTCCCTACCAATCTTATGATGTCTTTTTAAGGGCTTTGCCAAAAAAGGCACTTACTATTCTAATTGTGTTATTTTCAGATTTCAAAGCTACAGAGAGCTTGACAGAAATAGCTTCCCCAGAACAGTTCCACTACCCCTGTTTCCCATCCAAAAAGATCACAGAAGGCATATAGTCCATTGAAATGTAGGAAGGAGAGAATAATTTGTTTCAGTTTAAAAATTCCATTGAAATGTATGAAGGGCTGGAAACTTGCTTAGATTTATAATAAAAAGAAAGAAAAGCTTCCTGGGGTATTTTGGTATAATTATATCTCTTTCAATACAGGAAATGGATGCAAAGTCTTTTTCAGCCCTACAATTATACAATTTTATAATCCAAACAAATCACTGTCTTTTAAGCTATTGAGGATGCAATCCTGCATGCATACAATCATCAGCAGGTAATTCTCATTGTATTCATACTGACCTAGGCAGCAGTGGTTTATCTGCTTAGAGAGAATTAAAACAATTTCTAAATTTAAAACACTAAAGATGTGCATTAGTTAATTTGTGAATTATAGCTAATCCGCAACACCTCCCCCTCCCTTTTAAATATAAACTGCTTTGTCCTAATTGTCCTTGTAATTAAGATAATTTTGCCAGGAATTTGGCCAGGCTTTTCCGTTGTTGTTCCACATTTGTTTGGCTGAGCAGCTATGTATAATCAAGGGTTGAGATTTTGAAAGTTCCATCCGACGGCCAAGTTTCCTTAGCAGAGACTTGGGTCAAGCTGGTAATTATAAATTAGCGTGGAACATTCAGGTGGGAAAGATGAAGGGAAGAAGCAAACACTGCCACCTGTTGTTCAATTCCTTCAGACGTACGGCAACCTTGCAAATGAGTGGTCTCTTAACATTTCCTGTCCTCAACAGCCCTGCTCAGCTCTTGTGGACTCAAGCCTGTGGCTTCCCTTATGGAGTTGATACGTACTTCTATCAAGATCCAGTTCCTAGGGTTGCTGTTTTCTTTAAAGACTCTTGCATGATTAATGGAACAGTCCTGTACATAAATAGGTCCCACTGAGTTTAATGGAACTTATTTCTTAGTTAAGTGGGCTTAGAACTATAGACTAAGAACTAAAACTCCATCAGAAGTTCAAAAGCATGTATGTAGGGGTTAGCCAAGAAAAGTGTATGGCGTAACTTCCAAGGAGTCCTACAGAGTAACTAATTAGGCTGCAGATAGACGGGTAGGGATGGTTTGCTCCTGTCTCCCATGGTGTAGTGGAGGAAGGACTTTGACATCATCTGCCGCCACCACCTCAGCGTCCCCGTTCCCTCTGAGTTTGGCTGTAAACCCCACAGTAGCTGAGACAGATCTGGACTTTCCCAGGAGCAAGGCATGGTTGCAAGCTATTCATGGTGTAATATTAGGTATTTGAGGGTCCTTTCATACTGAATGGGCAATTAAGATGCATTAACTTTATGAAAGACATGCCCCTCCATTATTGACATGCACCAGTTCAGCAGCTGGCATGTTTGGACTCTCTCTAAGGATGAGCATCTGCATCTCCAAATTTGCCCCTACACCATTGCTTTTACCTGTCTCTCACATGCCAAAATTACTTGGAGTAGAAGGAAGTTTCACCTTTCTTCTATCCTAACTTTTAAAGGTATATTCCTTTATTTTTCAAAAGCTGAGGAGAGGCATATAGAACTGAACAGCCAAACACACCAGGAAAAAAATATTGACAACTTGAAGAAATACTTCAACCAAAGGATAAATTAAAGTGTTACAATAAACCAATCCTTTATGAAAGCTCCTTATAACAAGTGAACAGATATTCCTAATAGTACCTAGATATAGGGAAATCTGTAAGTTGCCTTTTCTTGCACTCATTTTTGTTTTTCTTAAACCTCAAGTTCTTTTCAATCTGGATACAGTAAAATTTGAAACTTTTGGGAAATCCAAAATGGACGGAAGCAAAATGATTCTGCATTTGCACTGACTGAATTCTATAGGTACAGCTAAGTTACTTGGAGGGATCAATTTCTGCCTTTCTGCCATATACAGTAGCTGTTCGGGAACAAGAGTGTTTTAGGAAAGCCAGGCAATGGCCCTTGTTCAGTCCCACAAGTATTAATTTCTCTTTTTTTAAAAGAGCAAATGACTCCATGATGCACACTTCTGGGTCCCTCTTGGCATCCACGCTCAGATTCTGGGGTCCAGGTTTCATGAGCCTGGAGAGATGCTACAAGCCCATCAGTCCCTTGGTATATATGGTGGAAGAATGAATAACTGGGTGCTAGGGCAGCCTACTTATGAGGAAGGCAGGCAAACTGCATATTGCAGCTTGTTGTAAGTATTGCCACACTGCAATTAACAGAACTCTCATCAGAAACCAGCACCAGGTTAGTGGCTGCTTTGGGGTTAGCCTCAACTACATCTTGGGGTGGGGGTTGTACCTATGCCATTGACTGTGCTCCTGATCATTGTATGGTGGGAAAGGGGAAGACTGGCAACTTGGGGCCACAGTGGAGGGGGCTTTCCTCCCCAAACAATTTGTAGGTGAGGACCCTCTCTACTCAGTCCTTCTATCAACACATGGTGTGTGCAAATCTTGTTACTGGCAAAGAGAGGTCAATAAATGTTGCGGCTGCTCCTTTTCCTCAGTGACAGCAAGTGACGTGTTGTTGAGGGATGGATGCTCAAAGATGACAACCTCTCATGCAAAATAGATTCCTTTTATTAGTTTTGTGGTGGTGAATAAAAGTGCATCTATATTTTTTTAAAAAAATACTGATACCCATGAAAAGATCTGAGGCAGAAAATGCAGTTGGCATCAACCACCCAAAGGAATCTACAATGCAATGCCTATGAGAAGTCCTCTTAGATTTGGTCACCTTGCCGAATGGTAGGGCAGGCTCTGTAGAGCTGCTTCGTTTGCATATAGTTTCCTGATCTCACTGTTCAGCTTTTCTCGCTGTGTGTCTGCTTGTTGCGCATATGCTCTCTAGCCAGCTGTGGCATTTTTTCTCCCCTCACACGTTCAGCAGCTCCTCCTGGCAAAATGCAGAGTTCATTGAAGTTGGGAGGTGAGCTTTGCCAGGCAGCAGCAACCATCCCACCTGCGGTTTGACCTTGGACTGCCGGTCAGATCCCACATCCTGCTCATCCGTCATTATTCGGAGCTGTCATCGCAGAGCAGCACAGCTCATTAATTATACATTAACCTCATTCATGACTTCTGATCTATAAAGGGTTTGGGGAGGGCTGGAGCTTGTGTGCGTTCTGTTTTCTTTGCTTAATGAAACCAAAGGTGCACTCTGAAAAGAGGAGGGGGGGACCCCTGCACGAAACTTTAAAATGCCCGAAAGCCATTCAAATAAATAGAGAACACGGCTAAAACAAAAGAAAGTAAAATAAGCAGCAAACTGGAATTCATCATGAAATGAACCATGAAGCCAAAAAAAAAAAAAAAACCACCCACAAAAAACCACATATTGGGCTGTTTTGTGGTTTGTTTTGTGGTGGTTCAGGGAAACATTAGAACAGAATGAAATGCTGAGCTATGATCAGCATTGGTGATTCATATGTGAGCTAAAACTCGGATATACCCAAACCAGTCTTCACTAAACATGGACTGACTCTTGGGATGACTTTCCTCCCCAACTTCTCCATGTTTGTCGAATATTGGATTTCAAACATTCACGTTATATCCCCCCCCCCCCAAAGCAGCACACCCAGGAAAGTGCTCTTTAAGGGTTGGGAGGAGAGTCCGTTGAAGACTCTGTGAGTTTGGCATCTCTAACTCATGCGGGGGCTGATCTGCATCTCCTGGAAGTCCCGAATCACACAAACCATTAAACAGTTCATTTTGTTGGAATGTTTGTGAAAGTTCATGGTTTGTAGTTCGTGAATGGTGATGAACCATAAACCATCACAAACCCCCGTTTTCCTGGTCCGTGCCCATCTCTAAGTCAGATCTTTTTCTCAAACTGTCCTATTCTCTCCCCCCCCCCATCTCTCTTTCTTACATGCACACATTATAGTTGTTGGGCCCTTGTGTTGCTGCTGCTGCTGTTTTTATTAGGCCTGGTAAAAACTGTGAACTTGAACCCTGTGTTCAGTTACTGTTAAAAATATTAGGAGTTAATCCGTGGCATCTGAGGGCCAATGTAGAAGCACTATTAATTGCATGAGTGCAATTTAACATTATGCAAATGTTTAGTTCTCTACATAGCCACAGAGATCCTTGAGCAGCTTTAGTATTGTGTGTGTGTGTGTGTGTGTGTGTGTGTGTGTAGCTTTAGTAATGTGCGTGTGCGTGTGCATGTAGCTTTAGTATTGTGTGTGTGTATGTGTGTGTGTGTGTGTATGTGTGTGTGTGTGTGTGAGAGAGAGAGAGAGAGAGAGAGGAGGAGGAATGTATTTCCATCTAGTAAGGTCTCCCCCAACCAAACCATCTCTCTGAAGCTGTTCTTTGCATTTCAAGGGAAAACCTCAGCAACTCCAGTGGAAGTTTCCTTGAAGTGGAAACAGCAACTCCAGAAAGACAGTTTTTTGTCAGAAGTTTGTCAGGGAGATGCAGAGTTAAATGTCTTTTCCACACAAATGCTGTATTTCATTCAGAACATCTTCCTCTTGTTTCTGCTGCTCTGCAGCCTTCTCTGACTTTGGTTCACAAACAAACAGAGCCCTATTGTTTCAGGATCCACCTAGATCAGTCCTCTGTGGAATGTCTCACAAGTAGCTCATGACTGCAACAGGGAGTGGTGGTCTTCGCCACATTGATCAAAGTGGAATGAATACATAGAGGCAAATAAAACAGAGCCAGAGATTAAATTCCAAGCACTCAACCCTAGAATTTTCAGTCTTCATAACACCAGGTCAAGAATATTTCCACTCTTTTAAAACTGGCTCTATTGTTGTAAGATCAGTTTTGGGGGGTGGCTCTTTTTTATTTTATGGCAGCTTTTTGAGAACTACCTTTACTGAGCCTAATAGCCAGAGAGACTACCAATCCCCTAATCCCTTGCAGTTCTCACAGATCATGGACTCTCCATTGCCTCTGTCTTCTTCACCTGAACAACATGACTGGTGCAACAACCTTCATTCCTCTGCCATAATTGTAATTGTAAATTTCCAAGAGAACTTTAGTTTCTTAGCCAAGGCCTCCAGAATTCTGGCTCAGGGAAACTCCTGGAGAATTTTGGGGGCTGAAGTCCAAGAATTTTCAAGTCCCATACCATGAAAGCAATGACCTCCCTCTTGTCCTTCTTCTAGGCTCCAAAGATCTTTCTCTAAAACTAGCTTTTGACAACTGATCTGCTACTGGAGAAGCAGATTTTATTCCAGTGTGTGTGCTGCACTTTCTACTTTCCCCTGACATCTTTTCAAATAGTTTTTAATTCAGCTGTTTGAATTATAATTGATTTGTTGTTATGTGTCATCAAGTTGCTTCTGAGCAATGGCTACCAAAAGTCTTGTCAGTAACAACCATGCTCAGGGCTTCCCAACTCATCGCTTCCTACATTGAATCTATTCGTCTCATGTTGAGTCTTCTTTTCTTGTTGCATTAAATCTTTTATAGAATTATTATTTTTTCCCAGTGAGTCTTGTTGTCTCATGGTATGTCCAAACTATGATAGCTCAATTTAGTCATTTTAGATTCTGGTGAGAGTTCAGGTTTGATTTCATCCAGCTTCCACTTATTCCTTCCTTCCTTCAACACAAATGGATTTGATTTTTCCTTGGTCATTTTTTCTCAGCATCCAGCTTTCATATTCATATACAGGAATAAGAGTGGATGAATGATCTTATCTTTGACCTGTCATCTGGTGACATGTCCTTATTGTTCTTTTTTTTTTTAGTTCTTCTACAGTGGCCCTTAATCAGTTTAATTGCATTTTAATGTTATAGCTTACTTTGGTTTTGTTGGACTTTCTTGCCCCTTTTAAAAGAAATCGTGTTGTGACCTACATTGGGTTCCAATACTGAGAGAAATGTGGCATGTAAACAAAACAAATGAATCAAAATAGAAACCTCATTCACCTGCCAGTCTACTCCCCTTCTGCAGGAGGAGCTGGGCAGAAGTCATCTTTAATGGGCATCCATCGAAATAGGTTGGGCTGGTCTTAGATCTTATCTTCTGTTCTTTGTAATATTTCTGTCCACTGCCACTGCTTCTGTGCTTCCTAGCATGGTTTGGAATGGGGAAGGCACACTGAAGAAGATCAGTGCATATATTGTGCAGGGAACTTTATATTACCAAGCAGAATTCTTGGGGTTGCAGTCCCCCCACAGACCCATACTTACATTTTGTTCACCTGGACTAGAGCCTATTTTGAAGGCTGCATGGCTATCTGAAGGCTTTTTCCTTTTAAGTAATGTAATACAAACAAAAAAAAATGCTGTCATGGTCCTCCCTGAGGGTTGTAGTCTTGCTGTCCTTTAAGCTCTGTAGAGGGAACCTCCTGAAGGACTACAACTCCCAGGAAGCACTGTTGCAGCTTCTTCTTTTTTTGTGCATTACAAACAGGAAGCAAGGCACAAGACACCCGTGATGCTTCTGAGGTAGTCCCCGATGCAGGTGAGTGAAATGTTAGTGCCTGTAGGTGTCTATAGATGTGGGCTTGTGGGCTAGAACTTCAAGACTTCTGCCTAGGGAATTCCTGGAAAATTCTAGGAGCTGGAGTAAAAAAAAACCCACCACCACAACAAACACACAATAATGACACACTGCCAAAGGGCAATGGTAGCACCCACCTACCTTTTTAAATGTTGAAATGCTTGGGACTGGAAGTTTCAACATCCTTACCAGATAATCTTTCAAAGAGAATTAAAGTGTCTGGCATTTTTTTTTCCATCTTGTGATCTGAAATCAGGAGCTGGAAATATATGACAACCATGATGGATTGGACGGCTGCTTTATCTGCCCATCCAAACCAATGATAATATGTTTGCATGTGAGAAAACCCATCAACTCATTCAACTCGACACTTTCTTCTCTATTTAGTGAGAAACCTGGGCAGCATTATAAAAATAACTTCAAAAGATTATTGCTCTGTCGGCTCTATTAGATTGACAAGATGAGAAATGGAAAATAAACTATTTTCCATTCACATTGGGCGCTGTCTCCCTCTCGCAGCGGCTGATATCTGAACAGCACTGTCCTTCCAACTATTTTGTAATTGAAATCAGGAAAAGAAGTTTAGAGAGGGAGAGGCACTGTATAAATAAATATAGCTTCTGTTTTCAAAGAAGGCACTGTAAACATGATCAAAGTCCTTACTGTGTTTCGACATCTTAAATCCTTGAAACATGCTCCCCGCACACTCGACAGAGATAACTGGGAGATCTTTCTCCCCACCCCAAACATCTAAGGTTTTTACATCTTTGGGCTGAAGACTTAAAATTCTGACTGTCCACTTCATGAACCAGTGAAGCTCATTGGATTTAAACTGAAGTCTGGACAAGTCCTAGGTAATAAATCAAAGTGGATTGGGTGCAAGGGCCTTACCAGCAATACAGAGTGTGACTCATACTATTGTATGAGTTCAGCAAAATGCCACCTCACAGGAGAAGCCTGAGAGAATCTGTTGGGCCTTGTTATCAGGTTGTACTTCACTGGTTTCATACTATATGGGTATGACAGGGATGTGTCAGAAACAGAGGTATTTCCAAGATAACGATGAGATAGACCTATTGCTAAGAATTAGCCCCAACCAGAGTTCACCCAATGGTCAGACAATGGTCAGTGATTTAAATTCCATTGTCTCAACAAGTCAACTGTAGTTAGGACTAAGACTGGATTTAGCCTAATGTCAGCTTGAATACGGTAAGAGTAATGTCTAACTAGGGAACCAGCTTCTGGAGGCATGTTTGCCTTCAGCATCCTCCTTAGATGAAAGGGTTCACACTGAGAGCAACTCTGACCATAGCAGTGTCTTCACAAAGGAGTCTCTGGGATACATGGACCACAATGGATAGGGAGTGTACATGCAGAGATGTTCATAACCTAGTCTCGGAATAAATAGAAGCTGCACAGTCATCTCTTCTCTGGCAAGATAGCTATGAACTGAAGCCTGTTTTAAAAAGGAGACACATCATTCTGTAACTGCCAGGCAGTATACTTCTTCTCATGCATTGGTTTGCTGTGATCTTATAAATCATGCTGTGATAAAAGAAATTAGACTTATTATTTGTGTGGAGCGGCATTGTCAAGCAGTGCTTTGAATCAACAATTTGGCTGCAAAATCTTATTAAACTGTGCTCTGTATCAGTGGGCTGTTGTTAGGAACATTATCAGGTTTTGTTTTGTCTTGTCAAATATCTCTGTAGATTTCCATGCATCCTCACCATGAAAAACATTTTGAATTACTTGGATTAATTGGCTTAGCTTAATCACCATTAAGAAGCTGGGGTTATGATGACAGTGCCCTTACTGAAATGTGGTGACTAAATGGATCAGGGTTCACATTAGAGATGAGGGTATTTGTATACGAATATCCTTGCACAGGTGGAAATAACGAGGGCCCGGCCCCATGGGGCCAGACTGTCCACTCACGATTTCGCCACTGCCACCGGCTCTGCGGAAGCTTCTTATTGCACCATTATCTGCAATTGATTACCCAGTCCTGGCAGGAGGTGGGATGACAAGCCTCTCTGCTAGGTCGGAAAGTGGCTTATCCATTGCGGAGAACAGCACGATAGGACGCCTCTGCAGAGCTGGCGGCAGTGGCAAAATGATGAGTGGACAGTCCGGCCCCATGGGGCCAGACCCTCTTTATTTCCACCTGTGCAGGGATATTCGTATACACCAAGGTCATGTGCTACTAAGTTCATAGAGAGCAGTGGTTGAATGAAGGAGGACTTGATTCTAAATAACCAAGACTTGCCTCAAGTTTTAACTCAGGAATGGAGAACATGGAGCCCTCCAGATGTTGCAAGACTGCAGGGCCTGTCATACTTCACCACTGCTTGTGGTAGTTGGGACAGATGAGAAGTGTAGCCCAATGATACCTGGAGGACCACAGGGTCCCCACTCTTGTTCCAAATGTCAGAGGTACAATGGCAATAAGGGCTAGGGAACTGAGCTGAGGATCAGAAATATGCTGGTTCAACCCCCACTTGTGCTGCCAATCCAATAGATGACCTAGGCAGGTCACTGTTCCCATAACTTCAGCCTGATGTCTACAGTGCCTCTGCTAGGGCTGCAGCCTGTTTAAAGCAATCTTCAATTATTGTTGATAAAAGCTATAATTGCATATTTGATAACAACTAAAGATATGATACCCTGTTCCTGTTGAACTTCTCACTGTCCCATGGCATAGTCATTCCACTCCCACATTGCTTTGTGAGACCTCCTTTCTCTGACATGGCAATTCATGAGTATATGTACATGTTTGCTTGTGCACTTTTAAAAGAATCCACATTTTAAAAATGGTAAAGGTAAAGGTAAAGGTTCCCCTTGACAATTGTTGTCCAGTCGTGTTCGACTCTAGGGGGCGGGGCGGTGCTCATCCCCGTTTCCAAGCCATACAGCCAGTGTTTGTCCAAAGACAATCTTCCGACTTAGACACGGAACGCTGTTACCTTCCCACCGAGGTGGTCCCTATTTATTTACTCGCATTTACATGCTTTCAAACAGCTAGGTTGGTGGGAGCTGGGACAAGCGATGGGCACTCTCTCCGTCGCGTGGATTTGCTCTTACGACTGCTGGTCTTCTGACCCTGCAGCACAGGCTTCTGCAATTTAGCCCACAGTGTCACCACGTTAAAAATGGAGATAACTTCAAATTTTTATGTGAATTTCAAACACTGAAGTATGTTCTTGCGAAATGCATTGCAAAGTAGTAAGCACACAGACTGCTGAGATGAGATGCATCCAGTTTTGGCTGCCTTGCAGAGTTTGAAATGGATAGTTCTATAAAACACTGCAGGTCCAAGAAATGTCTCTCTCATCCATTGTTCTAATTCACTAACGCTGCAATTGTATGCTTGTCTATTTGGAAGCAAAACCCACTGAGTTCAATATAGCCAACTCCCAGGTAAGTATAGATAAAAAGACTGTGTAACATAAGCTTGTGCACTGCAATTGCATGTAAAACTAAAAGTCTGTTATTGTTCCAAAGGCAAAAATATATTATTTTTTGCATTTCAATAATGGGCAATGTTGCACATATACCATTATCTTAGAGATTGGCTGGAAAAAATCTAGGCAACTGGCAGGTAAGGTTTTAGGTTGTTTCAAAGCTCACATTTTAGATAGTAGCAGAACTATATTTGTTTTTTGTTTTTAAATAAATGGCTGAAACCCTGTGGCTTAGAGTGGTAAGTGACAACCAGAGTAGGTCCATTTGAATGAATGGATACTATGCAAAGTAACAGGATTTCAACTAGAGACTGCTTTTCATAAGGGCTTTCACCTGCACGTAAAATTTACTTGTGTGGAATGTCTCCTTTAAGAGTATTTTTTTTTAATTCCCTTTTCTCCACTTGAAATCAAGAATATGCTATTCCATTGCTCATCATGAGCATGTATATATACACACAAGCAAGGCCACAGCAGAAAAAGGATTCAGAAATGTAAAGAATTAACAAGAAGGAATTCTTTGGAGAATCGTGTTTCTGTGGACTCAGCCCAGAAACATTAAAAGGAAGGGGGAAAAAGGTGAGATGGAGGGTGAGCTGTTTCAAAAGAGACAGCTTTGAAATCTGTTAAGAAATGGCAGATGTGCTACCAATAGAAGGCTACAAATGCCTCCTACATCATATTTTTAGAGGCACCTAGAGAATATTTTGCTAAATGGGAGAATCTGCAGTATAATGAGAACTGCTTAACAATTAGCTCTGGAATACCCTGGGAAATAACAACATTCTCTGTCAATAATCCAGAATTTTGACAATACTGCCCTACAGCGTTGAATGCTCTGTGGAGCATGGGGCAGGGCTCATTAATTTAAATTAGTTGTGCTGTGTGACAGCATTGATAGTAAGCATATTCTTATTTCTTGTAAAAAAATAATCAACCTTCGGGAAACATGTTGCTTCCCATTTTGCCCCAAAATGGAGTCCTCCATATGAGTTGGACTACCTACGCCGTCATCAAACTTACCATACTGGCTGTGGGTGATGGGAACTGTAGTGCAGCATTTCATGGGAGGATAGGAGACCGCAGCAGACAGCTGTAGCATTTGTAAAATGTGGTTGCTGTGTACTGTTAAATCATTTCAGTTTTATGGCAATCCTATGAATTACTGACTTCCAAAAGGTCCTGTTCTTAACAACTCTACGCAGGTCTTGCAAACTCAAAGCTGTGGCTTTGTTTTCCAAACAATTCAACAGCACTCCATGACAGCTTGCCTTAGTGATTACGTAGGTTCCCCATTAGATATATGTATTTAGAGTTCCAGATATCTTTCACCCCACTAGTGTAATCCCAACCCCAATCTTCTCTCTTCAAAGCCATTTCAACTATGCATGTGGATGCATGGATGCCAAACATAAAACTAAGGAGAAGTGGGTTTAAATTCACTGCCAAGCATGAAGGTCACTGACTGAACTCATCCAGTTACCATCTCTCATCCCAATCTCGACTTCGCTGGGTTTTTGAGAGAACAAGGGTGTGGGCGGGGGGAGGGAGGTCATTTTGAAAAAAGTAGGCTATAATTGAAATAAATGAAGCACAGTCGTGCCTCGCTTTACGATTGCCCCACATTACAACGAAACCGCATTGCGACGATCTTTTTGCGATCGCAATTGCGATCGCAAAACGATGGTCTAAATGGGGTTTTTTCGCTTTGCGATGATCGGTTCCCTGCTTCGGGGACCGATTCTTCGCAAAATGACAATTTTAAAACAGCTGATCAGTGGTTTCAAAATGGCCACCGGGTAAACAAAATGGCTCCCCGCTGTTTTCTGGGATGGATTCCTCGCAAGACAGGCAGCAAAAATGGCTGCCCTATGTAGGATCTTCATTGGACGGTGGGTTTGAACCCATTGGAACATATTGAAGGTGTTTCAATGCATTTCAGTGGGGTTTTTTTCACTTTACGATCTTTTCGCTTAACGGCGATTTTTCTGGAACGGATTATCATTGTTAATCGAGGCACCACTGTAAAGCACTTGCATTGTTCCTCTATGGCAGTGGTCCCTAACTTTGGGTCCCCAGATGTTCTTGGATGGCAACTCCCAGAAGCCTTCACCGTTCGTGGTGCTGCCAAGGGCTTCTGAGAGTTGTAGTTCAAGACCGTCTGCGGATGCAAGGCTGAGAACCAATGCTCCATGGGTTACTATTAGCTGTGGGTAATTTGGATTACAAATGCAGTACAGAAGCTAGGAATTGAAACATTTAATTTGATTTTCAGCCAGGCTCGCCACCCTTACCCACA
Organism: Pogona vitticeps; assembly: GCF_051106095.1. NCBI lineage: Eukaryota > Metazoa > Chordata > Lepidosauria > Squamata > Agamidae > Pogona > Pogona vitticeps. The sequence continues at coordinate 155,231,610 of NC_135784.1, read as the reverse complement.
ATATTTCTTTTTTACTTCAGAAATTAAAAGGCAGAAGGAGCTCCCACAAGGAATCATCCACATCTTATTTAATATAACACAATCACACTCCCTCACTCATTTCATTCTGACATGGAAAACATTTTAAGGTGTATTCCAATGTAGAAGACACATAGATTGTTAACCTCTGTCCATTCAGCCTATTGCTACTGCTGCATCTGCCAACATCCCTATTGCACTTACGGTGTCTGATCTTAGAAACTAAACAGGGTCAGACTTGGTTAGTAGTCATATGGGAAATGCATAGGATATAACAATGATCTCCAAGTGAGGCTAAAAAAGAATATTGGTTAAAACCCTATAGAGCTACTGCCAGTCAACAATATTATGCCAGGTGAACTAATGGTCTCATTCCATAAATGCCAGCTTCCTATGTTCCTAAGCATGTATGGCATGACAACTTGTTGTAGTGCATATACACATGCAATGATTTCACCATGTATAAGATGATTGACATGATCTCTTGCCACCATCACTGCTACATGTATCTATGGGACAGGGTGGGCAACATGAAGCCAACAGACCATGTGTAGCAGTGCTCAGTTGAGGATTGCCATTTTGTTATTTAAACGAATATCTGTAAACTCAGAAAAAACTGTGATAGCTAGAATCCTGCTGGCAATTTATGTATGCTAAGTTGTGGCAGCAAATTGGTGCTCATTAACAAGGTGCTGGTTGTGTTCTTGCATGTCATGCAACTAAGGAACACAACCATCTACTCATTAATAAGCAGCAATTTGCTGCCACAAGTTACATGGCTTCACTTAAGCATACGTGAATCACCAATAGGATTTTGGTCGATTTATAGACTCTCCAAGAGTGTTCCACCTCAGAGAACGGTAAGAGTGATATGTGATTCATATTTTTCACATAAAAAGCTCCATTCCTGAGACACGTCTTTTATTTAAGAGAGTATTAGACAATCCATACACATAATTCCTAATTTATATTCTATGATGACACAAGCCCAGAAGAGATACACTATTCATCCTACCCCCAAATATATAATCTGGTGGCAATATATTCTCCAGATAGGAATAATCAAGGATATGGGTCAAAACATAGGACGCTCATGGTCCCCAACGTCCATAGGAGGGGAACTGGATCCATGCTTGAATCAGAACTTTGCAGGAGCTATTCAAGCACTGAATTTGTTTTGTGGGCAGGTTCAGCACCTTGGATAGCAACCCTAAATATTAAAACCTGGAACTAGTACACTAGACCACTGGCATCAGATACGCACCACTCTCCTTTGTAGCCCCTGACAACAGAACAGACCTTTTCTGATCAATGAATACAAATTGTTCAAGATTTCACGCTGGCTTAATTATGAAATCTTGTGACTCGAGAGTTCTCACTGAATGGACAGCGTTGGTTAGCCAGGTGATAACTGAAAATGTTGCATGTACAGGGAAGTTCTGTAAGTGCACAAAGAACTCTCTCCTTCATGAAAGTGCTAGCATTTGTGCACATCAGTTGGGACAGAAGCTTGGCAGAATACAGAAGAGGTTCAAAGTATGGCATCTCTGGGTAGGGTTCAGAAAGGACCCTGAAGAGAGTGGAGAGAGCTGGGAGCCGATGAAGCTCTGGACACAGCTGGATTATAACTACCATCACTCCCAACCACATGCTGGAGTCCAACAGCATTTGGAGACATAGATGTTCCACCCCTGAAATAGAAAATGTTAAGCCAGATAGAATGATGCTATGTGTGTGTGTGTGTGTCTGTGCACGCGCACATGTTTGTGTTAAGGTAAGAAAACACCATTAATCTTCAAGCAGTGACTGCCCTGAACTTTTATGTAACACTGCTATAAAAAGTAAACACTCAGGAGAATGCACAGAGCTGGGGCCAAAAGTCTAGTTATAATGAGAAAAGAGAAAGAACGACTGTCTCCAGTTAATGAATTCTACGTGCATATTTGAAATAACTCCCAATTACCTATTATGTTTTGCATTTTAAAAATCAAGTCAAACGAGTATTTGTGCTCAAGAGGCATAAATATGCTTCAAACCACTCCTAGTGTCTCCATCATCAACTGGTAAACAATATTGCCATTGAGTTTTCTGGTGCTCTTCACTAAAGTCAAGGCACCGACTGTTCACACATGTTAAAACCAACTCACCAGGGATGTAATGCAGCCCACTGGGCATTTGAGAAATGCTTCACTGCCTATGATTTCAGAAACAGCAACCCTTGGTAGATGATCTAGAAAGCTTCCACACATGAATAAGACTATTCAGGATGCTTTATCTAGCTCAGTCTTGCCTGCAACATAGGGCGAGCAACTTTTGTTTATCCAGCTGTTGATGAGGAATGACTCATCACTCCTGATCATGGGCTAGGCTGATGTAGCCTGATGGGGATGGGAGCTTAACAACATCTGGAGGACCATAGGTTTTCCAGCCTTCATCTTCAATGCTTCAAGGTTCAAGATACAAGGATCTAACCTGAGATGTTTTGAAGGGAAGGCATGTCTTCTCTCATTCAGGGACTACCCTTGAAGGTGGGCTATAATTGGTTTTATTGATCACAAGCTCCTCAAGTCTGGTTGAAGTCCTTGAGCAGATGATACACTGTTATTAATTATTTTGGGCATGAAAGCTCCTTTCCAACTCTTGATGTTTCTTAAAAACCTACCATCCTTTATAATTTAATTTAATTTGGGTCATCACATAAGTCTCATTATTTCTCTACTGAATTTCTAGCAGTGTATGCTTTTTTTCATTGTTGTTTTCAAAATTCTGATTGTGATCACAGATGAGAAAATAATATGAGTTTGGGGTGGGTGGAAAGCCAGCAGATGCTGTAAAACGTGTGCATGCACTACCCACAGGGCGATGTTCACTCCTCCAAAAGAATTTCACAGAAATTCTGCTTTAAACTCTCTGCTTCTGTTGCAAGAACAACTCAGAATGCCAAATGCCCATGGATGGCATTTTTCACTTGATAGAATGTTACTTTAAGACATTTAAGGAAACACTGAAGATGATCTCAGGTGACTTTTTCCACACTTGTTTCAGATGTCCCCTACCCTGCTCAAGCAATCAAACATAACTCCAACATGGATATAGGATTTTTTTTAAAAAACCACTCTTTCAGGTGAGTAGATGTAAAGTTTCATAAAACTGACATTGCTAGATGTTCAGAGTGGAATAGGGTCCTCTCTTCATTGCCATTTATAAGAGGCGGGACCTCTTTACCATTATGGGATTGCCCCCCACTTCATTCTTACAGAGACTTGTACGGAAAGATTTCACTTTGTCTTGGATTTCTGACAGAATGGCAATCTTCTGAGCCAGGACTGCTTCAAACTGTGAGGCATAAAACTCTATGTCGTAGTCCACGTCTTCGGCCATTTTAAGGAAAGCGTTCAACCACTTGAGAGACTCCTGGTGCTCTTCCACCAGAGCTTTCTCATCCATTTCTTTCCTCTTCTTCTGACCTTTCTCTCTGGTGGCAAAAGTAAGACCTGGTGGGGAGCCCTGGTCCTCCTTCTGTACACAGAACACTTTGAACTCATCCGTCTCTGGCAAACTTTGGATCGCCCATGGCCTTGCCAAGTCATCGAACTGGAAGATAGATCTGGGCAAAACAGGATGGAGCTGTTTGAAGACACATGGATCCACCGAGAGTTCCTTCACTCTATTTGCATACCTCAAGGTGTTGAGAGTGTGCTCACATGATCTCATTCCTGGAGAAATGGTGGCTATCATGCAAGTACAAGAGTTCTCTCCTATGAAGGAGTCCCTTAGCACCTGGGTAAGCTTACAAGCTCTGAATGGTGTATGGCCTTTATTTCGCCCTAAGGCCCTGATGCATTCTTTAAGTGCTAAAAGACTCTTGTTGATCTCCGCTCCTTCCAGCCTGGTCTGTCTGTCTGCACTGGAGGTGTCTGCTCCACGTTCATTGCCAGCCAAGTCAATTAACGAAAACTTACCATGCAGCTTCTCTCTCCTCTTGAGGATGATCTGGAAAACAGCGTGGCTTCGTGAGGAGTGCAAGTTTGCGGACGTCTGACCTGAGGTTCGGCATCGATTCCCTATTTCAATGAGCTTCATGACATCCTCCATGCAGAAGACCTCCTGCTCTAGCAGCCCTACCACCTGGACCTGCTGGTTGCTGTCCTCCAGCACCCTCAGGCGCTTCTTCCAGTTCAGCAGGTCATAGACTTTCCCCCAATAGATCTCAAAGAAAGCCCCAAAGACCTGGAGCTCCAACATTTTGTACACGGGATCCTGCAAGAAGGAGAAGACGTCGCAAGCCACCATGGCATAGATGCCTTTGGATGAATCCTGCTTCTTGCCCGAAAAGTCACCCCCCATGGTGTGGGTCTTGCCGCTGCCCGTCTGTCCGTAAGCAAAGCAGGTAGCCATGCCGCCCCGGAAGATGGTCTCCACCAGAGGCTGGGCCGTGCGCTTGTACACGCTCTCGTTGGTGGCCTGGTGGTCGAAAGCGTGATCGAAGCGGAAGGTCTGGTTCTCCAGGTAGCGGGTCAGGTCCAGCTTCTGCTTGGCTTCGTGGACCATCACGATGTCGGAGCAAGGGATGGTCACCACGTCGATGTCTCGGAGCATCTCCTCGCGCGGGTTGAGGGGCCGCTTGCGGACGCAGACCGAGATCCGTCGGGCGCTGGGCCGGCTGGGCTCCAGGGGAGAGTTCGGGGCCGGGAGGGCGCAACCCCCACGTTGCAAAGCGGCCCGGTATTGCTTCACCATGGCGATCACGTCGGCGTGGGGATGCGCGTCGCGGGCGTCGCGCCGGGCTCGCCTCTCCACCAGCAGCTGGTGGCGCTTCTGGCGCCGCTCGCGGAGCCGCTCCACCTCCAGGACGCAGGGCGATTTGCGCGCGGCGTTGGGGCTGCTTCTGCCCGCCGTGCTGGCGGACGGGGGCCTCTGGAAGTGGCGATCCGCGCTGTCGCCGCCGGGCTTCTCCTTCAGGATGGGGGTCACCACGTAGCGCAGCGCCGGGCTGGAGCGATCGCCTTGATCCGAGGGCGTGGGCGCGGAGAGCGGCTCGGGGCTGAGTGGGGGCGCGGAGGCCGGGGCCAAGTGGGGATTGAGGGCGAAGGCGAGGCTCAGCTCCACTTTCTTGCCCTTGTTGGCGCCTTGCTCGATCCACTCCACCGTCACGCTGCTGCTCTCCTCGTGCAGCGCCGTGACCAGGGCCGGGTGGATCCGCCCGTCGCTCCGCTTGATCTCCAAATAGGTGCCCACCTGGATGGCCCCGAACTCGGTCGCCACGGCAGGCTCTTCCTTGGGCGGCATCCCCGCGGCCGGGGAAGGGCTGCCGATCTTCGGCAGCCGAGGGAAGCGGGAGAACCGGGTGGGCAGGCAGCCTGCCGCCCAAGGCCTGCAGCCGCACTCACCCAGCGCCTGGTGGTAAACGGCACCCGTGCGCATGGCCCCCCATCGGAGCCTCTTTGCCCGCCGGCCGGCCAGGCTTGACAGACGGCCTGACCGCGGCCTGCGTCATAAGGGCCGCCTCGGGGTAACCAGGGCTGCAGCAGCCAGGCGTAGGCCAGGCCCTGGCGTGACGGAGCCCCGCTGCTTTCGGGAAGCCAGGCCAGGCTTCTCTGGCAGAGAGCGACCGGCCCGGGGCAGGCAAGCGGGAGAGTCGCCCCCGCAGGCTTAGGAGCCGGGATAGAGCACCTCCTCATTCTAGACCTCGGTTCAAGCAGCCTACTCGAATATGATTATTATATAAACCCTACTGCCGCTGTTTCTGTTCTCAAGCCCTGAGAGGACAAGAGGTGCAGATAGTCCCGAAAGCTGTGGGTGGGTGTGTTTTTTTTGTTCCTTCCAGTCCCAGACACAGCAAAAGCAAGGAATTGGACAATAAGGGGAAGAAGACCCAAGGGTTTGAGGAATTCCACCTTCCGTATTAGAAACCAGCGCGGGGGAATGGTCAGAGTACTGGTTTTGGGAAGATTCAGGTTCAGGTCCTCAGTGAGCTGTGGAAAGCACTGGGTGACCTTGGGCCAAGTCCGTCTCTCTTAACCAGAGCTACCTCGCAGGGTTATTGCAATGATAATATAAGGGATGAGGGGAGCCCGGATATACCTGCAGCAGTGGAGGTATGAAAGCATAAGGTAAATCAAAGTCCTTTCCAGGTATAGCTATGCTTAGGCTATCTTCAGTCTGGTAGAGGGAACTATGAGAGATGTAGTTAACTTCTTTTCCAATGAAAAAGATGACCTCACAAGGGTTTAAAATCAACATTGGTTTCCAGTTAGGTACTTGGTACTAATGATGGTCAGCAGCAGTTGCAGTCCATGGCAAGCGGCCCAATCCTGTGTGTGTTTTCTTGGAAGTTAAGTCCCTCTCAGTTTATTAGGGCTTACTCTGGTTTAGTGGGCATAGGATTGCAGCCTGTTAGTGTAATAGTGGGCATGACTACTCAGTGGTTTAGGTCTGGCTGAGAGGTTCTCCCACGGCACCTCCTTGACAGGGGATGGACTAGATATTCCATAGGATCCCTTTCAGCTCTGCAGTTCTAAATTTATCATTCTGTTGCAATCTCAGCTCCTTACAAAAGTGCTATTAATTTACAGAGCAGTAGAATATTTGAGGCTCCAATATTTTGGCCATCTCATGAGAAGAGAAGACTCCCTGGAAAAGACCCTAATGTTGGGAAAGTGTGAAGGAAAGAGGAGAAGGGGACGACAGAGGACAAGATGGTTGGACAATGTCTGCGAAACTACCAACATGAATCTGACCCAACTCTGGGAGGCAGTGGAAGACAGGAGGGCCTGTGCTCTGGTCCATGGGGTCACGAAGAGCTGGACATGACAAAATGACTCAACAACAAAGAATATTTAAAAACACTGAATGTACTCACTGAGATACTTTTATTTTTTTTACATACCATTTAATATGTAAGAAAAAGAAAGACTTTTTTTAAAAAGCAATCTTACTGTATGATGAGTTTTGGTGTCATATTTAGCCAGAAAAAGAAAGACAGAAGGAAGTACACACTAAGGCTAAGGATCTTTTGACCCTTGAAAATAGTTTATTTGGGGATTCTGTTGAAGTAGAATATAAGCCATGATACCTGAGTCTATGTATTTCTAAATATATATACCTGAAAATAACATGTATATCCCTAAAAATAAAATAAATAAAATGAAATAAAAATATGTCATATTTTTTTTAAAAAAAGAAAAAATATTGGGGTGCCTGAAAGATGAACAGACATACTTTATGGATTACAACCTCGTACCTCAGGTACTCTTTGATATAAATATATGGCTTGTGTTAAGAGATTGCTTCTTTTAGATTTTAAAAATTAAATCAGGGTTCATAGTTTGTTCTGTAAAAGTGATTGCATCACAGTTACTGTGAGACCATTAATGTACCAAAGATCACAGTAATTAAAATACAGTTCCACAAAAATATGAAATTGTTAGTAGAAAACAGCTGGCAGCATTTAACTGATTCAGTTAACAAGTTGGTTAATTGCAGATTTAAGTGGATGCATGTACATAACTTTCTTATAGTTAAGCAAAGATCCATTAATGAGTCAGAGGCATTTATGGTATGCTGATATTAAATTCTGCATTAATAATGAAATGATTTCAGAGATTGCTTTGGGAAAAAAAATGACCCTTTGAAACTGTTAAACTAATTATAATCAATAGGCTTGATTTAGTTAGTGCTTCAAGAGTTTTTATGTGCTCCCCCTTCTTTTCCTGTTAGTGCGACCCTGTGCCCTCAACAGATGCTTGCTACGAATATAGTCAAGGAGTGTCACCTTCTGATATACTTAACGTTGCTAGCTGTGCCTGCTGGATTTCTGCTTCATGTGCCAGTGTTAACACAGAAGCCCTCCCAGAAATACGGATTGCAGTTCTCCTTAGCCCAAAGCTTCCTGTCAAGGTACAGAAGGGACATATATATCTTTTCTTTCCTTGTTCTGGACTTTCTCACCTCCCTAGTTTTTGTTTCTTGGCAAAGTAGGCTTTCTGGGAGAAAAGCCCAGATGAAATGCATATTGCAATATTTGCTTCATGGGGATATCGGAAACATTCCCAGCTGATTGTGTCCACTAGATGAGAGAGAGGGAGGGACTGACAGGTATCTGTGCTGCAGACCTGCTTTTCGAGTTGTGTTTCCCTTTATGATATCTATCATGTGCCGTCAAGTCAGTTTTGACTTAATGGTGAATTTTTTTGCATAGTTTTCTAGGTACAGAGTGCTCAGAAGTGAGTTACCATGGTCTGTTCTTCTGGGAGCATCCTTGGACTGTGCAGCTTGCCAAAGGCTACACAGGCTGGTTCTTCTCTCAGGAGACACAGTGAGGGAATTGAACTCCCATCCTTTAACTCTGAAAGGTCAGAATTTATTGGCCGAACAGGTTGACATCTCAAAAACAGATCAGAGAGACATGGGAGTGGTTCTGAAGTTACAGCTCTGTACATGTTTATTGGGAAATCTCACTGAAATCAGCCAGGTTTATTGTGAATAAACAAAGCGATGATGATCAAAATATTAGTGGCAAAACTGATTTTATTTTAAGATGTAGGGATTTACCTGGATTCTGTTAGCTGTTTCATATTTTTTAACTTGTTGGGTTTATTGTTTATTTCTTATAGACCATGTACATTATAAATGTTCTTTCTCTACTTTGTCTCCTTTTTACAAACTGCCTAGCTTGTACAGTAGCTGGAATGCTACATGGTCATTTTGATGTAGGGATCTGAGTCCTTACTTGTTTTGTTCTTGCAAGTGAAAACAAAGCTTTCTTCCTGCTATGTGAGATTATGAGGGGTTTATATATATAAAAGAAAATATTGCATTATGCTTTATATATTTTGCAGAAAATCTTGCATTGTGTGAAGAAAATCTTTTATTTCATGCAAAGCATGATGTTTTTGCAGGAAAATACAAGATCCAATATTGCATCTGCTAAGAACCATATATACACTGCAGTGGTTCCCAGCCTTGGGTCCCCAGATGTTCTTGGGCTACAATTCTCAGAAATCCTGGCCAGCTGAGCTAGTGTTGAAGACTTCTGGTTGTTTTAGTCCAAAAACATTTAGTGATCCAAGGTTTAGAACTGCTGATATACAGAATAGTCTGTTCTATGTATGGTTCCTTGTTTGACACACACCGTGAGTTCTGGCTTCTTTAAATGCATGGCAGAGCTTGTCCGAGCAATGTGGAATGCTCCCAGCATCGAGCTGTTACATTTCATGTCTGTGAAAAGGATCCTTTTGCCTTAACCAACCAACCTTCCTTCCTTCCTTCTTTCCTTACTTTTTGCAAAACTGTTTCCGAAAAAGTCCTAGTCTTCTTGCTTGTGACACAGGAGCAAAAAATAAAACATCACTCAGTAGTTTGACAGTTTTTATTTTTTTTATTTTTTGACAGGGGGTTTCAGTGCATCAGGAGACCCTTTCTTTAAACAGAGGATGCAAACATTTATGAGGAGGACCTCTATAAGATCTTGAGAGACCTCAGGGCAGATTGTTTCATTGGGGGCTTCCTTCCCACTGCACTGTGTCATTATTACTGTCAATTTGGAAAAAAAAATAAGCACATATATAATCTTAAAAAAACAAACCAAACTGCAACCAGTTTTATTTGACATCAGAATGTTAAGGTTTGGCAACAAGAGTTAAAGAAAATATTTACACACAATGGCAGACCAAATTCAGACTGACTTAAAAAAATTATCTTCCTCTTTTTATATTTTTTCTTCCCAGCACACTAAGAGATGGGATAAGCCAAAGAAGTATCCCTTGGCAGATCTTGCTCTGTGGGCAAAACAGAAAACGACAACAATTGTGACTGTACTATTGTAGAACGTTACTTTTTTTAAAAAAAAAAAGTCTTCAGAGAATTCTCTTTCTCCTTTGCGATTTGCAAGTGGCAGTTAGATAAAGATGCACAATGATGGGAACTTTTGGACAGGGTTTATCCATGTCCATATTGTAAATTATCTTGAAATGATGATGTGCAGTCCTCTCAGATCTATCATGTCCTTCTGCAGTGGAGGCTCTCAGACATTCTGGAGGATTCTAGCCCTCCTCACTTCTGATTATCTATAAATTCCAGCTGCCGGTGTACTAACTTCATAATTTAAAACAGAAAACAAAGTCACTGAGTTTAAGTTAAAAAGAGACACAACAGATCTTTCTTGTCTACAGTTTTTAATTGTTCCTGAGATGGAATGACGAAAGGATTGTTCAGATAGAGTGCAGTCAGTCCCCAAGGAACAGTAGATATTTTAAAAGGTGCGGGGTGAAGATCGGGATTAAAAGGGATGTTTTCCTGTGAAATTCAGATATTATTGAATCTGAGTAATATCATGACCATCCTGGCTGGTGGATCCTGATCCATAATACAACACCATTCTCTGATGTTGTATTATTTTGTTATTTTATGCTTTTGTTACTTGTTGTAAACTGCCCAGAGTGGCCTTGGCTGCCAGATGGGTGGTATATAAATCAATCAAACAAACAAACAAACAAAGAAATAGACAGACAGACAGACAGACAGACAGACAAATAGGGTCTATCCCATTGCCCACACCGGATGAGAAATTCAGGTATTCTTCATCCCCAAACTGAACTTTTGTAAGCCCCAATGGTCCTTATTCTTGTGTAATTGTACTGTATACAAATTAGCTCTATCAGTGTCCATCCATCCTCACCTGTAGTTTAGGCTGCACCATATTTCCTGAGAGATGTGTCTTACTATGTAGGTTCCTGTGCTGCCTTGTTGCAGTAACAGTGGGAAGAGCATGTGAGAGGAAAAAAGGCACACATTCCCATCACCCCAGGACAGCAATACGGGTATGTGAAGATGGGTGACAGTGGCAGGTGCTGGGTAACCGATGACAATGGCCCACACCCTCTGCTCTTCCTTCTCGCTCTCCTTCATGTAAGTACCGGCCACCAACAGAGCAGACTGGTTCCTGTCAGAGGCAGAACCCTTCAGAAACATCCTCCCCTGCATCAAAAATAAAAGAAAATAAAATTCTTGCTTTTGAGAAGGGATCCTTGGAATCTGCACATAATGGTAGCTGTGGCAGATGGGTAGGCAATGTGTGCATGTATGTGAGAGCTGTGGGAGGCCAGTGCCATTACCACTTGCATCAGCACATACACACCCCTTTGTCCTGGGGTGCTGCAGCATCGGCACAGCTTTTTTTCTGCTTCTTTTCACTGAAGGAATCTTCAACAACAGGAGACAGATCGGTATTGTTCCAGTGCCTGTCTCTGCCTGTGAAGAGCCTGGCTGCTCCACCTAGACCTTGGCTTTAGCTCTTGCTCCCACCAGCACTGCCCTCCACCAGGTCTGTGCTCTCTCATGCGCCCTTTCCAAACTTAAGCTGTCCAGACTTTCATGCCATTCTGGAACTTCTTCACACATCCCTAAGGGGTGCAGCTCCTCCATTGGGAAGCAGTGGGCTGCAATATCAAGCAAACAAACTACTTTAGGGTGCGGCTATGTTGGAGAGGACTATATTTTCTGCGTCCACATTTGCTGCAGTTTGATTCACAGCTTGTTTTATGCTTGAAATCGCAGTCAGTGCCAACACAGGGTCTGCACACTGATTTGGGAGTCCACCATTCATGCTGGTTGTGGTACGAGTCACATTCCAGGCCACAGGCCTCCTCCGCGCATTGTCCTTCCTTGCTGCTCCCACCTCTGCTGATCTTTAATGCAGGGGTGTCCAACCTTTCACCTTCCCTGGGCCACATTAGAAGATGAAAATTTGGTTTGGGCCCCACATACATTTGGTTTGGGCCACATGGGGGGGCAGCCCTAGCTGTCCTCCGCAGCCCGACTTCAAGCGCGCTTACCGGCAGCTGTGATCTCAGACAGCAGAAGCTGCCAGCTTTGACTCCGGCGGCTTTATGGGGCCGGGAGGGGGTCCACCTATTGACGGGGATGGCGCAATGCAGTCACACAGCCCCTCTGTCCTCTCCCCTCCCACACCTTCCTTCCTTCCCTCTCCCCCCCCCCCCCACTGTTGTGACATACCCCAGCCACATTCCAGCCGCAAGCGCCGACAGTGTAACTTGAAACTTTGGAATTTCTTTAAAAATAAATTGCACTGGGCCGCATTATGAGCTGACCTGGGCCGCATGCGGCCCTCGGGCCGTGGGTTGGACAAGCCAATGGTTGGCAGCCCAGAGGAATCCCCTGCCACAAAGCAAAAGAGAAAGGAATGGAAGGAAGTCCACCCGTGAGCCAAGGAAAATGATGGCACCACAGGGACACTGGCACAGCTCAGTAAGGTTGGGGTGAAGCAGCTAAAATCCCAACTGAACTGTCCCAGAAATCCCCCAGATGGAGTAGAATTCTTGTACATGCAGCCAGAAAAGAGCCAAAGGAGGGATTGATGGATGTGTTGGCTGGATGCCAGAATGCTGGGGGTTGTAAGTATTTCCTTGATAAAAGTGTGCTATTGTTCAGGAGGACCCAAGGGGGGGGTTCTGCACCAGCACGAAAGTATGCCAGGCATTGTTTGCAGAGAAGTTGGGTACATCTTCCCTGGCTTAGCCCAATATCTCCTCTGGGGATCTCCCTATGCAAGATTCAGACCACTATACTACTGAAAAACCTTTCTATACAAAAATAACATGGAAAGGTACTTCACAGTCTCAGAATACAGAACCTCGAAAGTTTGAACAATAATTTTGAAAAATGCACCATAATTCACAAATCAGAATGATTCTATATGAGATTGCCACTTCCCACCACCCATCTGTTTCTTCTTTCCCTTATTTTCAAATAATGCATGCAGGAATTACTGATCGCTGGTGACATAAACTAATTTAAAACTAGTTCAAAATCCTTTAATAATTGTATGAATTGGGAAGAATCCTCCAGCTTAAATACTGTGACAATGTCATTTTTATCTGTCATAATCTTGTGTTGTCAATTGCTTGTGTGCTCTCTTCTAAATGGCAGCCCTTTCAGAGGAGGCGAAATCGAAGTAGGTAAAGCGCCTTATTGAAATGGCGAAGCAATACTTTTTATACAAAAACACAAGTCTGTTTTGAGAATTCTGCTGTGTATTTTTATGTGTGTCTATCAACCTTAGGTAGCATATTGTTGGATGGTTTTTGAGACATGGAAAGGTTATAACAGATCCTGTCTTAGGACTTCAGAATCACGGTCTCGCAGCACATTTAAGGCAAAAGGAGAAGCAGAACTGATGGAGCAAGAAGCACAGGGCCATGGGTAGGAGCAGGTTGGTCTTCTCCTTGCCATGAAGTTCTGCCTGAAAGAAAGCAGATGAAGCTTTCTAATGGCAGAGGGCAGAGCTCAACCTGAGAAGAACAGGTAGCTCAGGACTACCTGTTCTTTCTTATAGGTACCTAGTTGGCACAGTGGCCAACTAGGTCCCTGTAAGAAGCCTGCCGGCAGGACACTAGTGACCATGACCACCCTCCTGCCTGTGTTTCTCAGCAGCCACCTCTGATTCTGGGGATAAGAAACCAGTCAATCGTTTCTAGTGACCATTGATAACCTTGTATTTGGTGGCTTTGCCTGATCCCCTTTAAAAGCCATTCAAGTTGGACATTGCCACTTGTTGAGAAAGCATTATCTAGCTCACAGTAGCTGCTCCTTATACGCTGAGTTGATTTGGTTATGAAAACCATACATTACATTCTGTGCAATCATCACACTGGAATAGAATACTAGTTTGTTTTGTTTCAGAAGATAAAATATATACAAGGAAGAAATGCTCTCAGGGCAATCCATATCACAAGGAGAGAGAGAAAGCCAAGAGAATTTGTGGGAGGGGCCTTCATGAAACACATTTGGTCAAATCTTTCTTATGCCTCCATTTCCCATTTTCCAAGTTTTTGAGGAATAATGAGTCCACCTCGATGTGCATGGACAAGAAGTGAGTGAACTCTTTCTCTGTTGACCTAACTGGCATCAACTGGCATTTGTCTTTGCCTTTCCTAGCATCACCTCCATCAGCAGCCTTTCTACTGAGGCATTACATAACAGTATGAAAGTGTTCTTGCTTCAACATGTTTATTTTCTTTTTACCTCCCGCATCCTCCCACCCGAATTTTGCATGATATTTTGACTCCTACATTATCCAAAAACAATAAAGAACCTTGTGGCACCTGACAAATTTTATTGGCATAACATTTTATGGATTCCAACCCACCTCCAGAGTCCGTGACAGCTTATGCTAATGAAACGTGTTGGTTTATGAGGAGGCAGAAGACTTTTTATTGTCTCTGCCTCATTAGCCTATCATGACTGCTAACTTGGGAACTAGTCGTGTAGGGTTTTTTTTTGTTAATAACAGCCTTAAGAGATTTGGCAGACAGAGGGTATGCAATACATAAATGACCCTTCTGTCAAACATATATTGATAACTGGAGCAAAGCTAAGGCTTCTTCTACTTGTTATGTGAGTGTTATGTGCTGACCTACAGCAATCCTAATGGAGCTCTGAGATATTTGAAGAGTAGTTCCGTCCCCACATTTTTTTTAGTCAAGTCATGCCCGACTCTTTGTGACCCCATGGACCAGAGCACGCCAGGCCCTCCTGTCTTCCACTGCTCCCGGAGTTTGGTCAAATTCATCTTGGTAGCTTCAGTGACACTGTCCAACCATCTCATCCTCTGTCGTCCCCTTCTCCTCTTGCTTTCACACTTTCCCAAGATCAGGGTCTTTTCCAGGGAGTCTTCTCTTCTCATGAGATGGCCAAAGTATTGGAGCCTCAGCTTCAGGATCTGTCCTTCCAGTGAGCACTCAGGGTTGACCACAGTGAATATCCATGGCCAAATGGGATATCCCGAGTCCTTGTCTGCCACTGTATTTACTACATCACGCTTGGTAACTTCTGATTTTTATGTCATTGACAGCTGAGGATCAAGCAGCTGAGAGCATAGGGAGAAAGTGGGAAGGTGGACCATGAACCCTACATTGAACACATTGAGGGAAAGGACAGCCATAAATGTAGCTAACTATCCTCATACTTTGCATACATGGGACTAATGAGACTGATGAGAGATTTTTGGAGCTCAGTGGAGTTAAAACCTTTAAAAGATAAGCTTTGTGCTGCTACTAGATTAGAAGAATGCCCTCAACCCCTCAGCGCACAGTTATTTTTCAAGCTTGTTCTGCAGAAAATACTACTGAATTCTAGTTGCTTTGTAATTACTAATCTCTCCAAAGGAAAACCTAAAATTAGTTGCTTGTAAACCATTGGGTTAAACTGACACCTAGCAGCTGTTGAGTTTATTGGATTGCACCAGGATTCTGCCTGACTTCTTCACTGCATATGTGACCCTGATGTTACTCTAAACCAGTGCTTCCCAACCTTGGGTCCCCAGATGTTTTTGGATCACAACTCCCATAAATCCTGGCCGGCACAGCTAATGGTGGAGGCTTCTGGGAGTTTTAGTCCAAAACCTCTGGGGACCCAAAGTGGGGAACCAAAAGAATGATCTTTTTGAGGGGTATACTTACTACTTGTAGCTTCAAAGGATGCAATAGATTTCCCGCCTGTTGCTGTGTTTCATGTTTCAGGTACAGAAGAGAACAGTTTACCTGAGTCACACCTATGGAACTATTATCTTCTGCAAACTTATGATAAGGGCAGGAGCCTTGTCTTTAATGTGGACACTTCAGCAGCTCCTTGTCATGATTGTAAAACTTTTGGGTAGTGTGGGTGGCATATAAGTCAAGTAAGTAAGTAAGTAAGTAAGTAAGTAAGTAAGTAAGTAAGTAAGTAAGTAAGTAAGTAAGTAAATAAATAAATAAATAAATAAATAAATAAATAAATAAATAAATAAGAATGCTACTTTGCTGTTCTTTTAGAAGTTTATTGTGGTGTGTGTGTGTGTGTGTGTGTGTGTGTGTGTGTGTGTGTGTGTGTGTGTGTGTGTGTGTGTGTGTGTTATGTGCCCTCCGAAGAAAAGAATGGTAAACTGCTTTGTAGTAGTTTCTACCTAGAAAACTCTGGAAAGGGTCGCTACAAGTTGGAATTACTATGACATCAACAGAATTCTTATTTATTGCACATATGTTTAGTAGGAAGGAACTTTTTTCATGGAGGAAGAAAAATTGTAAATACCACTACTGCTACTACCACTGCTGAAAATGCAGTTGAAAAATAAGCTAAAGAAAATTTGTCCAAACTTTTCAAACTTGCTCCTTCCGATCAAGTGTAATTTATTGTTCTGTTCATAAAAGGTAGTCACTCTGCTTTCATTTTCATCTTTTAAAAATGCTATTTTTACTCTAATTGAATTTGAAGGAATAGTGTAAGTAAGCTAAACAAAATAAAAACACAAATCTCCAGAAGAACAGAAAATGCAAAAAGTGCATCACTGAAAGAGAACACTGCCCCAAATCCTGTTGCTCAGTGTAGTAAATCACACTAGAATAGACTCATTGAATCAATGGGAATTTAGTGAGCCAACTCCTCTGTAAATTCAATTGATTCAAATAGGCCTACTATGACATACTGTGCTAAATTATGTCGCAGTTATAGTAGGTATTTGAATAAATGGAACTTACGGAGAATTTGAGTCACCAATTCCCCATGGATTAAGTGGGCCTGTTCGTGTGATTTACTACACTAAGTAACAGGATTTTGTCCATTGTCCATAGTAGCTTTTTTCATGGCTTAGAGAGACACTTGGTGACACTTTCACTGAAAGCACAAAAGCAGAGCTAGACAAAAAAGAAAGCTGATTTTTCATGCCAGGTTATGGTGCTGAATAGTTGTTCTTTTTTTCCCTGCAGGCACAAGTCTGGCTTATTGTATTCACAGTGAAAAGATTCTGGGCAGAGCTACATCACAATAATTTATACCTGACATACTAAAAAAAACACTTGATCTTCATCTTTACTCTAACAATGGCCACTGAATGAATAACTGCATTCTAACTCTCACCCTGTAGTATCTAATTCTGAGTTGCTATCTAATTCTGGTTGTAATCAAACAGGAATTTCTGCATATTACCATGGTTCTTAACCTAGGGTGAACCGGATGTTCCCAACTCCCAGAAACCCTGACCAGCACAGCTGGTGGTGAAGGCCTCTTGGAATTGAACTCCAAAAACATCTGGGTTACCCAAAGTTGGGAACCACTGGCATATGGAGCAAAATCTTATAATGTGGTTCAAAAGAAAGGAAAAAAGATACTGATCTGAATAAAATTGTCTAGGCTAATTGGTATGAACAAATTCAAAATTAGAAATGTTAGAAATTCAAAATTAGAAATGTTTTTGTAATCTAAACAGCATTGCAGTGCACCTCACTTGAATGGGGAAGGCAGTGATTAGTAGACCTGTGTGCCTCCCAGATCTTCTATCCAAATAGCACTCCTTAAAAAGAAGACGTGGTCACTGTAGTTGCAATCCCACAACATCTGGTGGTCCACATGTTAGTCATCTCTCATTTAGAGACAAGCAACATTGTCCACTGTGGTACATACAGGTGTACCTCAGTTTATGAACGCCTTGGTTAACGTAATTTTTGCTTTATGAACCGAAACCCATTGAAAACAATGCTTTGGTCTATCTACGTTTTTTTTTCCTTTTTTCCCCTTTTTTTTTCATGAAGAAAGTTTCCCAAGGATGCATTGTGCCTGGAGCTTTGTAGCACCACCCCAGTTCCTATGGCAATCCGTTTTTTGGTTTATGAAATTTCTGCATTATGTGACGTTCCGGAGAATGCATTAGTTTTGTAAACCAGGTACACCTATACAGATATTTTCTTGGCTATTGGATAAAATGGATCAGACTGAGGGACCAAGCTTGAGTAAGTTTATCTCTGCTTGATTCCCTATGTAACTTTGGCTGGTGAGCTTTGCTCTGCCTTTCTGTCTGTCATATGGGTGCCACTGCAGACTGATGTCCTGATGCAGAGCCTATACGCTGAACAAGTGGCTACTGAAAGGACAGAACATGGACAAACAGATTGGTTTCCCATTAGCAAAAGTGTCATACAGGGTGTATTTTATCACTGTACCTGTTCAATCTGTATGCAAAACATGCATAGATTTGTCCATTTTCAAGACTTCAAGTTATGTAGGTCTTCTGTAGTCACATTTTTGTTACCTTAATTTTTTTCTTTCATATTTTAGTTAATGTGTAAGATGAGGGTGTATTTTATCACTCTTTCAATCTATATGTAAAACAAGACATATGGAAAATTGGATTAGATTCATATGAAGGAGGAGTGAACACTGTTGGGAAAAAAAAACATCACTGGTGTGGAGATGACACCATGTTAGTGGCACAAAACAGCAATGATCTGAAACAAGTACTAAAGAAAAAAACACCTGAAAGTGCCACAGAAGTATAGTCAATGACTAAGAAAACAAAACCCATGACTATGGAAGAACTACATAATTCTAAGGTTGAGGAAGAATTACTCAGAAAATTTAACTGCTTATGTATCTTGGTTCATTCATCAATCTCAATGGAGACTGCAGCCAGGAAATTGAAAGAAGACCGAAACTTGGAAGAGTAGCTATGAAGGAACCAGAAAATATCTTTTAGTGTCAGGATGTGTTAACTGGAGACCAAGGAAAAGGAAATCCATGCTGGGTTATTCTCAATTGCCATGTGCGGATGAGAAAGCGGGCTAATGAAGAAAGCAGGCAGGGACAAAAATGTGATTCATTTGAAAGGTGGTGTTGGGGAAGAGCTTTATGGATACTGTAGGTTACCAGAATAGGTGGGACTCATTAGCCTGGGAAGGCAGCCCATCTAGGAGAAGGAAAACCCTGATCCCAAACCCCCATGCCGTGAGGAGAAGGAGGAGGTGCCGGCATCACCCATGTCGTGAGGGAACAGGCCGGGTAGGTGGGACTCGTTCAGCCCTGGAAGGCAGCCCATCTAGGAGAAGGAAAACTCCTATTTCAAACCTCCACTGCCTTGTGGCTATATCCACTGATAGAAAAGGCTTCAGGAGTAAACCTCGAGGCAAAATCCGGAGCTGGAGCCCCGGAAGCAGTTCGTGTTGTTCTGGCAACTCCTGCGACGTCGCTGGAACCAGTTGTATTGGCTCTTGCCTTTCCATTGGACTATTTCAGTGATGTGGAGAGGGGGGATTTGCTGCTTGGGTAACAGCCTGTCCTCCATATTATTTTACCCAGGCTTCGTGCTCGCATACAGCATTGAAGTCCTCCTTGCAGAGCACGTTACCATAGTCTCTCAAGACTGAAAGATGCCTATGACAGATTACCAGAAACATAAATAATCTGAAATCTAGATTGTAGAGCATATCAAGCTTGAACTCTCACTAGAAGCTTTGACGAAAATGAACCAAATTGACGAAAATGAACCAACTTTGGACACATCGTGAGAAGACAAAACTCACTGGGAAAGACAGTGATGGTCGGAAGAGTTGAAGTCAGTAGGAGAGAAGAAGACTGAACATGACATGGATTGATTCAATAAAGGAAGCTGTGACCTTGAATGAGCAAGAACTCACAGGAGTGTTAATGACAGGGCCATTAATTCATAAGGTTGCCATAAATTGGAAGTGGCTTGACAGCATGTTCCAAGAACAACTGCAGAGCAGCAAGTAATTATTAGATCAAAAACATCCACCACTTAAGAGCTGCTCTGGTGGCTCTGGTACATAAGGCAAAGCCTCTGTTCTTTCCTGACACCCTTCTTGGTTTAAGACTCCTGGGCCTTTTGATGACAACAGCTTTCCTGGATTAGCCCAAAGCACATGTAATTCAATATTCATCAGCCATTCAGAAGCTCAGCCCAATATCTGGTGGTGACAGATTCATTGCCTCCTGAGTCTGAACATGATAGGTTGCATTTATTTGTTTGTTTTCTACCCTTCTTTTCTCCCTGTAGGTGGATTGCAAATAATTGGAAAAGCACCAATATAAAACAGCTACAAATAATAACAATGAAAATTGCAGTGTCAAAAAACAATCAAATATGTTAATTATTAAAAGGTCCAGATAAAATCCCATAAAAGCAATTTTTGATATACAGTTTAAAAGGTAAAAGAAAAACTCACCCCTTAAAATTCATTCTTCGGCATCCATTTACATATTAAAAGCCTGCCTGAAAAGGGCTGTCTCCTCTGTTCACCCCAAGCATGCAGGTGAGGGTGGTGGGACCAAGAGTAGACATGAGCACGAACCTCAGACCAGGCAGCGGGGCATGGAATTCCTGCAGTGCTGCCTTTGGGTGGGCAGCTGCTGGAGGAGGCAGAGAAGGGAAGTCTGTTCTCCTGCCATGACTGGGTGACTGCATTAAGAGCAGGAGAAAAGCAACCCCCACTGTGAGTGGAGGAGTCGGGCAGGGTGGGGGTGGGGCAAGGGATTTTCTAGGCTATCACCTCTGATAAATTGATCAGACCAAGGGACCAAGCTTGAGCAAGCTAGGCTCTACTCGATTCCCGATGTAACCTTGGCTGCTGCGCTCTGCTCTGCCTTTCTAGCTAACTCCCAGAAATCATGGCCAGTACAGCTAGTGGTGAAGGCTTCTGGGAGTTTTAGTTCGAACCTATGGGGACCCAAGGTTGGGAATCACTGTGCTAGCAGTTGGAACATGGCATAACTTTTAGAATCTCTCTCTCTCTCTCTCTCTCTCTCTCTCTCATTTTTGGAAAACTTTTTTCTTTCTTTTTAAGAATTCTGTTATCTTCTCTCCCCAGTGCTCCTTCTGCAAGGAACAAGGACAAAGTTGCCTCCCAATTAAATGCTAATCTTGAGTCTCTGTGATTGATTTTAATGCTTCTGTGAACAACACATGCAGCGCTTCCAAGTCTGGATAAAAAATGGCAAGGGCTTTCATCAATCCTCATGCCTGGGTATGTAATTCAAACGCTATTTAAAATTGATAAATTCCTTTAGCAAAATAGCTTTTCATGGACATATTATTCAGAGAGACCTGACCAACGTGACTGCCACCTCCTTTTTTTATTTATTTCCAGAATTTTTCAGTATGGCTATTTGGGGCTTAATTGAGATCGTCCATGCTTGGAATGTAAAAGATTATAAGTTCTGAAGTTTGGTCCCCAACATCTCTGGGTGAGGCTGGTAAAGACCCCTAATTTCTGTCCAAATGACGTTGTTAATATATCTTGTCCATGTGGATAATGCTTTTTTCCTTCATGTGAAAAACACAGCGAAGCTTGTCCATGAAGCCATTGCCAGAATTTAGGAACGGATGGTAGGGTAAAGAAATGATCTTGAGGCTGCTGAGAATGAAAACTAGGGGGACTAGGAGGGGAGACCAAGGAAAATCTTCTTAGCCAGGAGTGTGAGGAATGTGAGTGCTAGAATCATGACTAGACTACTGCACTACACTTCATATGGGGCTGCCTTTGAAGAGTGTGTAAGAGCTATAGGCAGTTCAGAATACAATAATGAAATTGTCAAGTCCAGCTGGTTACTTGGGGGCACACAACTCTGCTTTTTTGTCATATTCTTATCCGTTTATGATCATTTTTCAGTCATTGTATGATCTGCGTTGTTAATGTAGAAGTTGGTGGGGTTTTTTTGGCAACTGGAAATATTAAGAAAATATTCACTCCTATAATCTTGGCCTAACAATCCAACAGCTACAGTTGTATGTCTTCAGTCTAACTTGGATCTGCAGATATCTCACATACCCGTCCTGGTTGCCTATAACGAAACTCAGACGTCATGAAACAGGCTAGGTCAGTGGTTCCCAACATTAGGTCCCCAAATGGTCTTGAACTAAAATTCTCAGAAACCTTCACCATTAGCTGTACTGGCCAGGATTTCTGGGAGTTGGGGTACAAGAACATCTGGAGACCCAAGGATGGGAACCACTGCCCTAGTATAGGAGAGGCCCATTCTTTCAGAATGCTATCCTCTGCTTGTACACTAGAATGGAAATGTTAAGGGATGAGGACTAGCTCACTTGTCCCCAATTTTCCCACAGATAGCCAATAGAATAACACATGGATTAGGAAGGAAAAATAATGTTTACAAAATTCCTTTTCCTCTTTACTTGGGCCTATCTCAACAGGATAAGGCAGCTGAATCATGCAAGATTCTCCACTTCCAGTGTAAGAACTGTCAAGGTCTCTGTGGTTTGGGCAGAATGTCTGGGAACAAAACAAGTCTTTCCTTCTGAGAGGAAGAGCACAAACACACACTAACAACACACAAAAGAATTGAGTGGTGGTTCAAAAAAAAAGATAAAAAACAACCCACCCAGTGCTTCTGATTGCTTAAAGTCTGTGAAATAAAGCAGCAACTCTTGTCGTTTCACACAATTTGCCTCATTGCCCTCCCATCCCAGAATAATGAGGCGAGACTCACATGATGGGAGGAAATAGGGCCACACTTGATTAACCATAAAACCTAATCAACTTGTAGCCCAGTTCAAAACATGAGAAGGGGGGGGGTCTGCTTCGAGTGTTTCACTTAAGGGCTCAGCTGAGACCAATGTGTAATTACTGAAGGATCCTAGCTCAGGACTTCAGCTGAGAGCACTGGAAAGGCATGGACTCCCCATATAAGGCAGGCTCCCATGAGGAGTCGGTGCAGGAAACAACTGCTGTCTTTACCTGCTTTGGTATTTCCTGGAGCTATCTTGACCCTTGGACCAGACCTGGACTTCTCTTTGTGATTCCTTGACTCCAGCATTTTTACTGCTGGTTCTGACCGATTCTCTGGCTTCTGACCTTGGATTGGGTTACTGGACTCAGCCTTTCAGTTATTGAAGTAAATCACGACACTGCTGTAGTGTGACATGATGCTGGTAGCGGAGGTCTCACGGGACCTCTTCTACATGACAATGGGTGAGTGTCCTGCTCCAAGGTCACGTGGTCCCAACAACAGCACGGCCCCAGATGGCCATGAACTGACCACCCCCAGGTCTCTAGCCCCCTGTCTATTGCCAGCCTTCAGCTCAGAGGTACCCCCAGTGCATCTTCCTCCCCCCTGCACTGTAATCTTGTGATGCGCGGCTCTGAGGGTTTGGATGCGCTATACCCCGCCTGAACTCCATGGGAAACCTACTGATCCATCTTCATTCTGCACTGCCCGCCACTGCAGGGAACTAGCTTAGCTGTGTCCCCTGCCCTCCACAATTATCCAATTCCAAATGCAGGCCTCTTTGCAGATCCTGCCAAAAGATCTCCAAACCCAAATCCGACAAATGTACCCCATCATTTCCGAACAACTCAGACTGCTGTAGCCATATCGCTGGGTGCCTGATCACTGAGCCCAACTCCTTGCAAACCGCTCTGCATACTTCTCTATTTACACTGTGGCAAGCTTTGTTAATGCGAGGTGGAGAACAGTCGGCTGTCCACACCATCCTGGGGACAATCATAGACCAAACAATTCGAGTGAGTGGATGCACTGTCTTCTATGCACGCAAGTCCCTCAGTATGTCAATTATTAAGGACTTGCCGCTCTGCTTGACCAGGTCATTACCACCCAGATGAATGAACAGGACATCAGGAGGTATGTGCACAGAGCATCTAAAAACCATACTACTAAATTCACCCACAGCATTCCACTCTGTCCTTTCTATTATATGCAAGCTAAAGCTCCTAAACCTGAGTTGCTTCCCCAGGCTGATCTTTCTTCATAACACGTTGCCCAAAAGATGAAGCTATGCCCAACTATCAAAATCCACTTTTGCCTGCTGACTTTGCACCTGCAAAACAGACACAAAAAACTACCAGCAACCAACCTACCTACACCTGTGGCAATGTATGGACATACAACTGGAATTTATTTAATGACCAATGCCCATCCTTTTAATGTCCCCCGGTGTGTAGCCCAGTGCAGCTGCCATGGAGGCTACTCCTATCCAAAATGAGCGCGTCCCTAAATACCATCCATGTATACTGATGTGTTGCAGTGCGAGCTCTGTTACTTTCCCAAACTAGTATTTGGTAAGTGGGCAGCCATCACTATGGCAAAAGAAGTATCTGCAAGGCTTGTCCCTCAATGCTAAGTATGTCTCTATGGCTCAAAAAGGGCGTATATCCGTTACATAAACATTGTCCTAATGCAATATCCACTCCTTTTCCTCTTTGGTCTGTTTTGGAGCACGCTATGCACATACAAACCACTTGTAATGGTAATCTTTCTGTAATGCCGCTTGTGTCTTATCTGCTTTACCTGCAGCTACAACCTCACTAACTTGAAGGGCACTGAAAAATGCCAGCAACAATGCTGCCCTGAATAGTGCCACTTCATAGAATCATAGAATCGTAGGTTTGGAAGGGACCTTGG
This sequence comes from Pogona vitticeps, assembly GCF_051106095.1. NCBI lineage: Eukaryota > Metazoa > Chordata > Lepidosauria > Squamata > Agamidae > Pogona > Pogona vitticeps. Next base: position 155,207,370 of record NC_135784.1, on the reverse strand, counting down.
AGAACTTCTAGTCCAACTCCCTGTCCAAGGCAGGACACCTGATACCATCCCAGACCTCATACCATCCCAGACAGATGGCTGTTCAGTATTTTCTTGAAAACTTCCAGTGATGGGGCACCTACAACATCTGGAGGCAAACTGTCTCACTGCTTAATGGTTTCACCTTCAGGAAATTCCTCCTTATTTCCAGGTTGGATCTCCCTCTGACAAGTTTCCACTCATTGGTTCTTGTCCTACCCTCAGGTGCAATGGAGTATAATTGATGCTCTCTTCCCTATTACAGCCCTTCAGATATTGGAAGGCTGCTGTCATGTCTCCCCTCAATCTTCTCTTTGTAAAGCTAAACATACCTAGTTCTTTTAGTCATTCTTCATAGGATTTAGCCTCCAGTCCCCTTATCATCTTTGCTGGTCTTCTTTGCACTCCTTCCAGGGCCTCAGCATATTTTTTGTATTATTGTAACTAGAACTGGACACAGCACTCCAAATGTGGCCTCGCCAGTGAAGTATAGAGTGACCTTGATGCTATCCCCCTGTTGATACAGCCTAGGACTGTGTTGGCTTTTTTTGGCAGCTGCAGCACAGTGCCAAATTATCCTTAGGCGGTGGTTCACCAGGACACCTAAATCCCTCTCACAGATACTAGTGTTGAGCCAGGTACCACTTGTCCTGTACCTGTGTATCTGGTTTCTCCTGTCATAATTATCCCTACAAATATCTACCACAATTTGGTTGAGCTGCACTAGAATTGTGGGGGGTGGGGGCGGTAAATGGCAATATATCATTTGGAAGCCTAACCTTTTCTTTGCTCCAACCCGCTATCCTTTTTTCTGATGCAATAATCACCTGCGTGATCAGGGTAGCCTCGTACCTTTGCAGAAAAAGCCAAAGCTGACACCTTGCCCTGTACGGAACTAGGCAGTAAGACCTTCCTATGTACAGTAGCTATATTGTGAATTGCTGCAGATGTTCAAGCGGGGCAGGCCAAGTAGTCTGTAATCCCACACTAACCCTAAATTCTTCAAACTCCATACTCACAGTCAAATATCCTTTACGTGTCTTGGGAGCCAATGCCAGCCCTATTGCATGCTTGGCTTCATCCCACCAATTAGCCAGACCTCTGGAGGAAGACTCTCGGGACATTCCCTGAACTGTTCCATCTGTTGACGTGACAGGGCATCAGCTATGCTGTTATCTAGCTCTGGGATATGTCATGCCTGCACTACAGTATTAAACTGCAAGTTGTGAAGGCCCTAACCAGCCTCATGACTCACTTTGATTGGGAGGAAAGCAGGTCAATGATGTGAACAACTGCCTGGATGTCACACCAAAAATGCACTACAGAGTTAGCCCACTCCTCCGATCATAGCCATATTGCACCTACAATAGGAAACAATTCTAAAAAGGTAAGGTCTCGAGTGAGACTCGACTTATGCATTTCTCATAGGTGAGAGAAAACTCTTGTGGTTTCTTGTACTTTTGCACAAGAATGAGATGGCTTATCATTTATATTTCTAGCCTGAACAGGGCTCATAATGGCTAAGAGTTAGCTCCTAGCAATTAAGTAGGGTGTCTCATAGGAACTAGAGGAGAGCTGCTTCTGTTCTTCTTTCCAGCCATCAAGTGTTTGATGAATGATGAACATATATATCTATATTTGGGTGATTAACTTTTGTTAACACTCATAATGAGGCTCATTTTAACCCTACTTCATTATACTGTATGTCTTTTCGATCAGTTGATTCATGTCTCTTTGTCCTATAAAGCAATATATTACGTATATTTATTTATTTATTTGATTTTTATTTGTTGTTGTTTAGTCATTTAGTCATGTCTGACTCTTCGTGACCCCATGGACCAGAGCACGCCAGGCCATCCTGTCTTCCACTGCCTCCCGGAGCTGGGCCAAATTCATGTTGGTTGCTTCGATGACACTGCTCAACCATCTCATCCTCTGTCGTCCCCTTCTCCTCTTGCCCTCACACTTTCCTAACATCAGGATCTTTGCCAGGGAGTCCTCTCTTCTCATGAGATGGCCAAAGTATTGGAGCCTCAGCTTCAGGATCTGTCCTTCCAGTGAGCACTCAGGGTTGATTTCCTTTAGAATGGATAGGTTTGTTCTCCTTGCAGTCCAGGGGACTCTCAAGAGTCTCCTCCAGCACCACAATTCAAAAGCATCAATTCTTTGGCGGTCAGCTTTCTTTATGGTCCAGCTCTCACTTCCATACATCGCTACAGGAAAAACCATAGCTTTGACTATTCGGACTTTTGTTGGCAAGGTTATGTCTCTGCTTTTTAAGATGCTGTCAAGATTTGTCATCGCTTTCCTCCCAAGAAGAAGGCGTCTTTTAATTTCGGGGCTGCTGTCACCATTTGCAGTGATCATGGAGCCCAAGAACGTAAAATCTGTCACTATGTCCATATTTTCCCCTTCTATTTGCCAGGAGGTGATGGGACCAGTGGCCATTATCTTAGTTTTTTCGATGTTGAGCTTCAGACCATTTTTTGCGCTCTCCTCTTTCACCCTCATTACAAGGTTCCTTAATTCTTCCTCACTTTCTGCCATCAGAATGGTATCATCTGCATATCTGATATTTCTTCTGGCAATCTTAATTCTAATTTGGGATTCCTCCAGTCCTGCCTTTCGCATGATGTATTCTGCATATAAGTTAAATAAGCAGGGGGACAATATACAGCCTTGTCGTACTCCTTTCCCAATTTTGAACCAATTACTTCTTTCATATCCAGTTCTAACTGTTGCTTCCTGTCACATGTATAGGTTTCTCAGGAGATAGATAAGGTGGTGAAGCACTCCCGTTTCTTTAAGGAGTTGCCATAGTTTGCTGTGGTCCTCACAGTCAAAGGCTTTTGCATAGTCAATTATTTTTATACCACCCCATTAATAAGCATGCTGCTCTGAGCAGTTTACAAATAAAACTCAAAACATCTAAAACAATGCAATCAGTATTTGAGTGTGTGTGTGTGCGTGCGCGCGTGTGTGTGCATGCGTGTGTGTGTGTGTGTGTGTGTGTGTGTGTGTGTGTGTGTGTGTGTGTGTGTGTGTTCATCAGTCCAGATCTAAAATCAATAGAATCGAAGAAGGGGTGGTGGTGGTGGTGGAAATGCACAAGAAAGAAAGAATAAGAAAAATTAATATTAATATCACGCAGGAATATGTTATTACGGGACATTTTGTAGAATTCTGACTTCACTAATTTCCTGAATATCAGGCGGAAAGGAGGCTGGCTTTACCTGACTGCATAGATGGTTTGTAACAGAGACAGAAGAGTTCCCTGGCTGAGATCCTTCCTATCCTGGTCTTCAATCTGCCTTTCATTCCGTGATTTTGTATCAAGGCTAGGTTCCTTAAAACAAATTGCCGGTGACAGCCATGAAGTATTGTAGGGAGCAAAGTGTGCAGGTCTCTCCCAAGAACAAGGCTTGGAACATGGTGCATATACTGAAATAATGGGAAGTTTTCAGAGATGAGGGTCATATTGACTCCACCTCAACCTGCAGGGAACCATATTGGAAGCCACGGATCACTGTAATTTAGTAACGTGGTGACAGTGGCAAAAAAGCTGCACTTACCTTCAAAAATAGGTTTCCTAGGGAGCACTGAATAGCACTTCAGGTAGGCTTCTAGCAGGATGATTGAACTTAAGAATAAGGGACATGCTTTCCAGGCACCTTGTTTTAAAGGAAATCTGCACTTTTTCTTTTGCCACTGCTGAACTAGTGCAGCAGGAAATACAGTGAAGGTGGCCTCAAAATGGCTGTGGAAGGATGGAGGAGCCATTTCATCTTGTGAGCATGGCATGGAGTGAGGTGGAATGGGAAATAATGCACAGCAAGGAAAAATTAGAGCAGAGATAAGGAGCAAAACATGTTTGATGTTAGATTTTTTTCTAATGAAGTCATTGTTTTTCATTGTACCTTTATCTGTTCTTTTACTACTATAAAAAGTAGCTTTGGTTGCATTTTTTTTAAATGATAAGTATATGAAAAGATCATGCAAACCTTCCCCAAAGAATAGAGAGAGTGTGTGTTGGATTTATCAGGTTTAGTTCTGCTTTGTGGCTGCCTTGCCAATAAACTGCACATCCTAGATTTTCTGTTTGGAGTTCTGTTTCAGCAGAGTCAATAAAGAGGCTGTATGGCCCACCTAATTCACTGCAGTCCCTAGAAATCCACTTCAGATTGCTTTGTATATATATATTTTTTTGAGTGGCCCCAGCTGCTGCATCCATGGTGAGGCAGCAAGTTCTGGTGATCAGTTAACCTTTATTGGATGTAGCATACAAAGGAAAGAGAAGAAGAAGAAGAAGAAGAAGAAGAAGAAGAAGAAGAAGAAGAAGAAGAAGAAGAAGAAGAAGAAACAGTGTCTCTGTAGTCCTGTGCAGGATGGAGGCCCCAGCTCAATGCAGCAATGGCACTTCTTCTTGATGTCTTCTGCTTCTGTGAGGTCCCTACCATTTTTGTCCTTTATCATGTCCATCTTTGCACACTTGTTCATGCCTATTCTTAAATAAAACCCTGACCCCAAGATTCTTTCTTATTTATTAATTGTTGATATATCTTACTTCTATTGGTGGACCTTATGTGTTGTGCGTATGGATCATTTCATGTTTTTTCCCTAACAACAAGTTTCTGTAGTATGTTAAGTCAAGAAAGAATCACCAGCCTCTTGACCCCAATGAGTGATCTGAGGATGCAGCTGTATTGGATAACAGAACTGGAGTGATTTGACTTTGCGGTGATTTGATCTGCAGGCTGTATTACATTTGAAATCCCAGTCAGTGCTGACAAAGGGGCTGTTCACCATTCATGACTTGTTCTCATGGGAGTAGCATTCCAGCTCATAGCCTCCCTTCTCTCCTTCCTTCCTTCTTCTGGTCGCACCTCTGCAAACTTGTTGTTGTTGTTGTTGTTTTATATGAGAAAATTAGGGCCAGGAATGGGAGGGGAGATAATGATGACCCTGCTATTGACCTGCTCTGATGAGTGGATGATTTGGGGGTGGGGGTGGTTTCTAATGTTATGTGTGTTTGCACATGCATCCATTTCACAGCCTCGATTGTTTTCCTTTAGTTGTTGTTGTTTAGTCGTTTAGTCATGTCCGACTCTTTGTGACCCTTAGTAGGATGCCTCAACTGCTTATGTAACTAAAAACACTACCTCGAGACAAGCCCCTGCCTTGAAAGGAAAGTCTGCTGGAGAAATAGTCCCATCAAATCCTTCCAGCATGAAAAAGTAGAAGCCCTTTAGAGCAGCCATTTTCAACTTTTTTGTGTGTGTGGCCACACCATAAACATAATAGGAAAGAAATATAGGTCAAATCTGAATTGTATAAGTCACATAACAAACCTTATAAGGTGGTGAGTGAAGAACTGTTCCCCGTCTGTGGCCCCCTTCAAATGTGCCAGGGCCTCTCAGAGAGCCAGATGGCTGCTCTCGAGGCAGAGTGGGTGGGGAATATCGGCCGTGGCAGCAAAAAGGCTGGAAAGAGCCGAATCAGCCTTGTACATCATGCAGACAGTAAAACATGCTTCGAATTCATCCATTTTATAAGCGGAGCAATTCTTGCTGTACGTACTTTGAGCATGTAGCTGCACTCCGAGTCAAGACCTCCTTGATGAAGTCCTAACCCAGTGCTCTCCACACTGTCCTCTAGTATAACATGTTCTGCCAGAGTGAGTCCTAGTTCTTGTTGAGTAGTAGCGCTGCCGAGTCTGTTTTAAAAGCATATGATGTTTGCTGTCCTGGATCTTTATTAAGAGGAATTGGAAAGCTCTTTGTCTTTTCTTCTCTTGGGTAAAGTTTATAATTTATTAAGGGAAGCCACTCGGTTATCCAGCATCATAAACAGAGTGGTTATAAACAAGCCCAGTGGAAAGATTGGTAGTTGCACCGTAGTGTTAATGTTCGTGCTTATAACAGTACAGTAAATAACTCATTTCATCACTGCAGCTCTCGAGCCCCACAAACGGGGGGTGTTTCAGTGTTCCCTAGATCATTCCTAACTCTTGTATATTGGACAATAAAAGAAATTGCTTTCCCGTGTTTCTTCTCTCCGCCCCTTGTGTGTACCTGCTTACAAAACTATCTCATACATAATGCAGTGCCATAAAACGGCAGCACGTAATGGCTGTTTCGCCTTTACCCCAATGTGGAAATGGCAGCAGAAACCCATTATTCACAATGTAGCCTTCAAACAACAACCTGAGCTCAACAAACTTTAAATAATTTGAAGGGACGATGGAAACGGATGTTTCCTTGGAGCATCTTTTAGGAGGCTCATCAAACAACTCTTCCCTCCCATCCCTGCAGCCCCAACTCAAATGCCTGTGAAAATGAATGATCTCCCTTAAAGGCAAAGCTGTTCTGATTTGAAATGGCACACAAGAAAGCTATTGTGTGTTTTCCTTGGGAGAGTTATCCTCAATTTCTAATTTTGGATAGGGGCATGTTTTGATTTTTCAACAAATTTGGCTTGATATTTGAAGCAGTCATTTTTAAATGACAAGAGCGATGAACACTTTAGCTGGACTTTGATTCTTCACCTCTCCCAACTATTAAGATTTGCTTGGAATCTAGGACACTGGCAGGTCAGCAGTACCTTATATAAAGAGTTGGGTTTACGTCCAATGTTGCCCAAATGGACTGATGTGGGCAGTGTCTGCCCCATCTACTTTCTGTCTGCCCTGCTGCAGCCCTGTGGATTCCAGAAAGGAGCTGGAGGAAGTTTTGAAATGATTTGCCAGTGTTTCCTTTCTCCTAGGTCTTTCTGATGAAGAAACACATGGTTTCATCAACAAATTGGGTTGACCAGACTAGAATGGACCCACATATGCAGACATGTGGGCACAGATGTGCTCTGTCTCTCACACACACACACCCTTTGAGCCTATTTACATGTCTTATGTGTTTCTGATAAAGACACGTTTCCATCATCTGTTGATTTGGATTTGTTTAACATATGCAGATGACATTACTGGACTCTCAGATCAATCCCTCCTACTTCACTACTATTTCAGATTTATTTTTCCTCACATGGGAATTGGGTTTCCCCTCCCCTGTGGCCCATATCATTCCACATCTGTTATCCCCATCTGTTCCTGTGTCTAGAACAAGCTTGATCCTATGGGAGCATGTACAATTAAAACTCACCCTAACATCAGCTGTGATGTCAGTTATAGAAGTGTTCTCTCTGGCAAGGAGCAGGGCTGCCTCTGGCAGCATCTCTACATGAAGGGATGACTGAGGGATTTCTCCCTAGCACACCTACCTCCCACCCTCTGCTTCAATATAGCACCTTCTTTTACAAGAAGAAGAAGAAGAAGAAGAAGAAGAAGAAGAAGAAGAAGAAGAGCTAATGCCTCTAAGTTCTTCTTCAAACTCTGCAGGCATCTTCCTGTGTTAGGAAGAAATCAACACACCCTTCTTCATGAAATGAAAATTTCTATTACTCATTTAGGCAACATCAAGGGAAGGAAACATACAAGGGATAGCAACCGGTCAGAGAATTGGGAAGGCATGAGAGGGAGATATGGGAGTAGGAAAGAGGAGAGAGGAAGGGGATGTATTAGGGTGTAGAAACTCAATCTGGATTACAACAAAGTAAAACTGACTACGAATCTTGAAGCCTGAAGTAAGTACATTCAGATCAATGGGGAAAAAAGCCCAGAATTCCAACTCACATTGATCCAAGCAACACAGCTTGTCTGGATGGATCCTTAAGCAGACTAAAGTAAAAACAGAATTTACCCATTATTTAGCCGTTTTCAGAAGCCAGTATTTTAGTTCACATTTTTCCCTTCCCACTCTAACTCTGAAAAAGCAATTATTACAGAATCAAAATTAAAAAAAATCCCATTTGCAATCAAATTATAGTGCGATCCCTCTTGCAATTAGTGTAAGTGCCATTACATAAAACTCCTGCTTATATAATTTTTCCCCAATACAGGGAAAAAAAATCAGGTGCAAGTTGGTGAGCTGGATATAAATTCTGAGCCCATAGGCTTTGATATTCCTGAGGATGAATGAGACACCATCCCGTTAACAACAACAGAATTGCTGATAACACTGTAAACCCCATATCTGGTAACCCTTTTCAAATGCAGTTCTAGGTAAGTTATACAAAAATATCTGGCTGGATACATCTGTGAGATATATTAGGTAAAACCAAAAGAAAAATAAAAAGTTAAAAAAAAGACAAAAACTGCTGCAACTTAAAGACTTAAAGGTAAAGGTAAAGGTTCCCCTTGACAATTTTTGCCCAGTCGTGTCCGACTCTAGGGGGCGGCGCTCATCCCGCTCTTCAAGCCGTAGAGCCAGCATTTTGTCCGAAGACAATCTTTCCATGGTCACATGGCCAGTGTGATTTAGACACGGAACGCTGTTTACCTTCCCACCGAGATGGTACCTATTTATCTACTCGCATTTGCATGCTTTCGAACCGCTAGGTTGGCGGGAGCTGGGACAAGCGACGGGCGCTCACTCCGTCGCGTGGATTCAATCTTACGACTGCTTGGTCTTCTGACCCTGCAGCACAGGCTTCTGCGGTTTAGCCCACAGCGCCACCACGTCCCTTTAAAGGGACTTAAAGTGTCATATTTTAATAGGTATCTGGCGGAAGTGCCAGAGGATGGGAGTTCAGTTCCCTACTGTGCATTCCAGAAGAGCCAGCCTGTGTTACCATGGGCTAGCTGCACAGTTCAAGGGCACCTGTAGAAGAAGGGAAGTGTATGGGAGTGCTTCAGGATCTCCTGGTTGCTGAAGGTCTGCCTGGGACTGCCCTTAGAGGGTGGATGTGTCCCTCAGGCCACAGGGTGCCCTCTCCTGCATCCAGCTCTTCAGTTTAAATGCCACCGGTATTCAGAAATGGTAGCCAGAGGGAAAGAAGTCATCCGGTCCCTTACAGTTTTACATAGCTAGATTGAAACCTGGTCTTCGAGTTGATTAAAAAAAAGGGGGACAAAGGATTAATTGTGTGGTATGTTAACTCCCTTCTTCAGTATTTATAGCATTTCAAGTTATTAGCTTTTTAATTAACACTGAAAGATCCTAGAGCACCTAATTGTATTCCACTGTAATTATAGTAACAAATGACAGGCACTGAAATTAAAGTTTGGTTGCTCTAATATTTCTGTTTAAAAGTGTGCAAACACACTGGACAATTTGCTATTAAATGTCCCAACTGTGATGTTTTTCAACTGAATGGGAAAGAGCACATTTGTAGCATGGCATTAAATGTTTTTGTTTTCATCTGGGATTGCACCGCCAGAGCAGATGCTATGCCCCAGCATTACCCTTTTGTTTTACAAGCCTACCCCCACCAGTAATACATTTATTGAATTATTTATCATGTACACATTAGAACTCTTTATTATATTAGGGTTTAGAAGAAGAAAAAAGTCCCTACTAGGAAGAGCCTTGTGGCACAGTGGTTAAACTGCAGTACTGCAGCCAAAACTGTGCTCACAACCCGGGGTTCAAATCCCAGGTAGCCAGCTCAAAGTGGACTCAGCCTTCTATCCTTCCGAGGTCGGTAAAATGAGTACCCAGCTTGCTGGTGGGGAAGCAATGTGTAGCCTGCATAATTAACTTGGAGACCACTCAGAGAGTGCTTGAAGGGCTATGGGGCGGTATATAAGCAGCACACTTCTTGCTTTTTTCTCTTCACTCTGGGAGAAGAGACAGACTACTGAAATGAGCCAGCCAGCATATTATAAATGGTTAAGAGTGCTGTACTTTAAAACCCAGGTTCAAATCCCAGCTTGGAATCCTAGACCAATCAATACAGTACCTCTAAACCAAACCTTCCTTACAGGGTTGCTTTTTGGGATAAAACAGAGAGAGGGAACCATGTACTGTAATAACAGCCATGTACTATGCTAGGACATATTATTAGAGAACGAATGATGTTTTGTCACATATATCGGCTTCTGGTGATATTATTCATGCCTGAGACGGCATCAACATACTGTGCTCACAGCAAGATTCAGCATTCTATAAGCAGACTCAAAAATAAGGATGCCCCAAAGAAACAAAAAATCAGAACTATGAAACTTAGTGCCAAATTTGGGGAGATTTGGACAAAGGATTTTCGAGTTGTGATTTTTTTTGAAAAGTAACACTGTTTTTACACTATGTTCTCCACCTTTCACACTTGTTGAAAAACATCCCTGACAGTTGCTTTGTGTTTGGGTGAGAAGTGGTTAACTGATGAAAAAAGGAGTCAGCTTCTGGGATTTTCCTTTGTATGGTGTCACTTTTCTGAATGGTAGTGAGCACAAGAGGGGATCCTGTAGACTATTTTGATTGCTGCCATTAGTGTTGTCAACGTTCAGGCTGCCTTCTGCTGTATGAAGCTTGGCATCCTTTTTCCTGCTGGCTAGGCCATTGCAAAAAAATTTTTTCCCGAATGTTCCTTGTGCACCCCTGCCATTACTGAAACATAATCACCTGAAAATTTTCAGGTCTATAGGCCATGTTTTGACCCCTGCCCACCTCAAAAATAGTTTTCTGTTCAAAATAGACATTGACAACATGGTAGCAAGTTGTAAACTTTTTCTTTATCTTTTATACATTGTAACCAAGGCAGCAATGAGTGAAAATATGGAAAAAGAACCACCTCTGGAAGTAGTTCCTCCAATTTCATCCACACCAAACCGCCCAGTACTTAGAAAGGATGATTTGTCTGAAGCATGGCTCATAGGTAATTTACTGCAAGATTTGACCCCCCCAAAAGAATCTCAACTGCCCACCAATGGGGATGTGCTTTGGTACTTTGTTTTTCTCATTCATGGACCCATGCAGAAAGATAAAAGAGATGATGTTATAAAATTTGTTATCCTGAAGGCAGAACAGTTTTGGGAGCATTCTGGCATTCCTGTGACACCTATCAGAGTGGGACATTCCAATGCAAAACTCAAAAAAATTAATTGAAATGCAAGAAAGCAAAGTGGCTATCCAATGAGGCCTTACAAATAGCAGAGAAGAGAAGGGAAACAAAATGCAAGGGAGATAGGGAAAGTTACAGAAAATTGAATGCAGACTTCCAAAGAACAGCAAGGAGAGACAAGAAGGCCTACTTAAACGAAAAATGCAAAGAAATACAGTGAGGTTTCGATCGATGGAATTAATCTGCATTTGAACGGGGTCCGTAGGTCGAAAAGTCCTTAAGTCGAAAATGCATTCCCCATAGGAATGCATTGAAAACCATTTAATCTGTACCTGGCCCAAGAAACCCCCCCCCCACAAAAATTAATAAAAATTAAACTTACCTCTCTGAAGCCTTTCAGAGGTCTCCCGTCGCTGACATCGGTGCTGTCTGAGGCCTCCGAGGGCTTCTCCGCCGCTGCCAGAGACCTCTCGGAGGTTCCACACTGCTGCCATTGCCGCTGCCTGAGGCCTCTCAGAGGTTCCCCCCCCCGCTGACGCAGGCTTTCCCAGGGTAGACCGGGCCTACCAAGGGAGGGCTTCCCCTGGTAGGCCCAGTCTACTCTCTGGGGAAGCCTGCATCAGTGGGGGGAACCTCCAGAGTCCTCCTCTGCCGCCATGAGAGGCCCTTTGGAGGTTCCCCCTGCTGCTGATAGTGCTTCAGAGGCACTATCAGCGGCAGCGGGAACCTCCAAGAGACCTCCTATGGCATCGGGGAAGGCCTCGAGAGGTCCCCCTCTCAGCTCCCAGGGGCGGCAGCAGCAGCAGGAGGGGACCTCCGGATGCCTTCCAGGCTAGGGTTGCCATATGCCATATGTTTTAGCCTGATGTCCTCCGTCAGGCAGGCAAAGATAAAAACCTTTAAAATGTCAGGCTTTTGTATATTTTATGTTATAATTTTGGATGGGAGGGGGAGAGGTTGAAGGACCCACTTCCCCCTGGCTTTCCCCGCCCCCACCTGCCCGCCCACCCCCAGTATTTTGAAAAATAGCCTCTATTGAATGTATTTTTATTTTTTAACATGACTGTTTCTTGGTTTAGTTCACTAAGGCATTTATTGGCAGCTATCGTAATAAAATTGTATTGATTGTGGGTGTAATCTGGAACGATTCAAAGGAAACATGCAATATGTCCTCCTTTGTCCTCCTTTTTGTCTTTCTATGTCCTCCTTTTAGTACCCATGTATCTGGCAACCCTATTCCAGGCGGAGAAGCCCTGAAAGGCATCCAGAGGTCCCCCTGCCACTGCTGCCGCTGCTGCTGGGAGCCTTTGAAGCTCTCAAAGGGCTTCCCCCCCCCCCGACGTTGGAGGAAGCCGTTTGAGACCTCTGAAGGCAAAAAGGCAGGGAGAAAGGGCTTAAAATTCAAATTTCCAGCCCTTTCTCCCTGCCTTTTTTCCTTTGGAGGTCTCAAATGGCTTTCTCTGATGTTGTGGGGAAAGCCCTTTGAGACATCTGAAGGCTCCCAGCAGCAGCAGCAGCAGTGGCTGGGGGGACCTCCGGATGCCTTTCAGGACTTCTCCGCCTGGAAGGCATCTGGAGGTCCCCCACTGCTGGGAGCCATGCCGCACCAAGCAATCCCGGCCATGCTCAGACTCCTGGACTTCCCCCGCTAGGGGGGGAGTCCAGGAGTCTGAGCATGGCTGGGATTGCCCGGCATGACGCGGCTCCCAGCAGGGGTGGCAGTGGCAGGGGACCTCCAGATGCCTTCCAGGGCTTCTCCGCTGCCATGGGAGGCATCTTGGAGATCCCCCCTGCTGCCGATAGTGGCTCTGAAGCACTATCGCTAGTGTGTGGGACCTCTAAGATGCCTCCCATGGCAGCGGAGAAGCCTTGGAAGGCATCCGGATGCACGACCTACGGCCTACTGCTGGAAGGGGGAGGTGGGGTAAGCGCGAAATTTGAATTTTGCGCTTTCCCCGCCTCCCCTTTCTGGTCCGTAGGTCGATTCTCTGGCTGCAAGTTCAAGTGAAACTTTGCGGCTGGAGAAGTACGTAGGTCAAAAAGTACGTAAGTGAAGCCGACCGTAAGTCAAAACTCCACTGTAGAGGAAAATAATAGAAAAGGAATAACCAGCAATCTGTTCAGGAAAATTGAAGATATTAAAGGAACATTTTGTGCACAGATGGACATGAGAAAGGACAAAAATGGTAGGGACCAAACAGAAGCAGAAGACATTAAGAAGAGATGGCAAGAATACACAGAAGAATTATACCAGAAAGATCTGGATGTCCCAGACAACCCAGATAGTGTGGTTGCTGACCTTGAGCCAGACATCTTGGAGAGTGAAGACAAGTGGGATTGGAAAAGATCAGTCTATATCCCAGAGCCTCGTGGTGCAGTGGTTAAACCGCTGTACTGCAGCCAGAACTGTGCTCACGACCTAGGGTTCAATCCCAGGTAGCCGGCTCAAGGTTGACTCAGCCTTTTATCCTTCCGAGGTCAGTAAAATGAATACCCAGCTTGCTGGGGAGGCAATGTGTAGCCTGCGTAATTAACTTGTAAATTGCCCAGAGAGTGCTTGAAGCACCATGAGGCGGTATATAAGCAGCACACTTTATATAAGCAGCACACTTTGCAGTGCCAAAGAATGCACAAATAGTGCTACTCCTGTCCTCTGAAGATGCTGGCCAGAGAGACTGGTGAAACATTAAGCAGAACAACCTTCAGAACACAGCCAAAAAGCCCGAGAAACCCACAACAATCAATGCTCTAACTACCTGTCACATTCCCCAGGGTTTCAACAGGCAAAAGTCCAATAAGCCAGTCCAATATCAGAAGTCCAGAAAATACAAAGCAGATACCAAAATGCCAAAGCCAAAACACAAACCATAGTCAGAAGTCAGAGTCCAAAGCCAAGGGTCCAGAAAACAAGGTCCAAGATAAGCAGGAGTGTGGATGCAAGCCAGGGTGTTGACTTGTTGCTTCCACAAGCTTCCAAGCCTCTGAGAGCAGATTTTATAGCAACAGCAGTCATCTAGACACTTGATCCTGCTAAAACTCAGGGCTGGTCAACCTGATGTTCCTATGGGAAACATTCATGTGAACCTTGGACCTTTGTGTCATGAATCCTTGCCGAAGCTTATCCCTCACTCTGGCTACTGGGGGAGGAGAATCTGGTGGTGATTCAGCTCTCTGCGATTCTGATTGCCCAGCATTTTCCTCAGCTGTAATTAACCCCACAGATTCCAGATCTTCTTCGGCTGAACTCATGACACTACCATACAATTGCACCCATTTCACATGCTAGCAAGGTTATGCTCAAAATCCTAGAAGGTAAGCTTCAGCAGTATGTTGACTGAGAACTTCCAGAAGTACATCCTGGATTTCAAATGGGCAGAGGAACTAAAGACCAAATTGCTAACATCTATTTCTGTTTCATTGAACAAGGAAAAGCCATTGACTGTGTGGACCACAGCAAATTATGGCAGGTCCTTAAAGAAATGGAAGTGCCTGACCATCTTACCTACCTCCTGAGAAATCTATATGTTGGACAGGAAGCAACAGAGGGAGGAGAAGGGAGGAGAAGGGGACGACAAAGGACGAGATGGATGGACAGTGTCATAGAAGCTACCAACATGAAATTGACCAAACTCCGGGAGGCAGTGGAAGACAGGAGGGCCTGGCATGCTCTGGTCCATGGGGCCATGAAGAGTCAAACATGACTTAATGACTACACAACAACAACAGAAGCATAATACCCCACATTCATAAACCAGAATTCTTATGAGATGGATTGCTCCCTCTCTCTTTTTCTTTTTCATTTCTTTTTTATTTTTTTGCCAAACAAAATAAAAATAAAATCTTCCCTTCCCAGAACTATGAGAATAGTGTGGGAACCCTCTACCAGTGACACATTTTCATCTGGTTTTCAAACAAAAATGCAAGTGAAAGTGAGGGCAAGTCACAGGGGAAAACAAGCTGTTATTTTATTCAGAGATGCAGATTGAATATATTATTATAGCTAGAATATTTTTAATGCCACATTCAACTTCTCATGTTTTTTTTCTCTCCACTTCTCCTTCTTATAAACTCTTGTCAAGCTCCTACCTCAGCTATAGGCTGCACTACAGAAGGGAATGAGAGTCAAATAGAGCTTGGGATATAGACAAACCAGCTGTAATGGGCTCTGAAGGGATTCTTATATGAGTAAGGTCACCTTTCAGCCTTGGCTCTGAATCCCTCCTGGGGCAAGTAAGGAAACTGCCTTGGGCTGCTCAACAGTTGTCAGTTTACTTCTTCCCAGTAATCATATCTCAGAAAGGCAGCTGAGACTTGTAGAATAAAACTGTGCCTTTTTGGTGTGGCAGTCAGTGTTTCATTGTATGTATGGGGGGAGAACTTGAATAACAGTTTTAGGGGTCTTCTTATATGCTAGGCATGTGGGTGTGGAAGAATCTAACAAGACATACACATGAAATCTCCATGTGTGGCCATGTGTGGCTTATATCTTTATCACCAAGTTGAACTGGCTGAATACTTACTTCCTTTACTGCAATTTTATTTAGGAAACTAGTAATTCCTAGCACCCAGATACAGGTTGCAAGGTCTTTTGGCTGAAGTGATAATGCTACATGTTTGTAGTATAGCTATGCATTTAGTCTGTACCAATCCTATTCAAGCTGATGGGCCTTGGAATTAGCTTATCAAAGTTGGCTTCCTCCATTCACAATAGGTGACCTACTAGAAAAGATAGGCACCTTTCTATATACGCTTGTGTATGTGTGTGTGTCTTTTTATACACATTCTCCCTTAGGTGTGCATTGTAAGGCATTTTCTCCAAAACAAGCTTGTATTTTTTTCCCTGCTGTGTACATTTTTAGCTATTCACATTGTTAAAATATCCACACAGCTTTGTAGTTTATTTATCTGAAACATACTGTATGTCTTCCAGATGTGCAGATTTCTGAGACAAGGCATACTTTTGTCTTACAGGATCTCAGGAGGTATGAAATGGAGACTTTCCTCAGGATTCTTGTCTTGAAAAAAAATCTCTTTCATTTCTGTGCAGCCATGGATGCTGAACTACATTTGGCAGATAGTGAAACAGCGGGGTGTCAAGGTTGCCCAATACTGCATGTGTAAAAGCATTAGTATGTATGTTGATTGGTTTTAAAAGGGAGCATTTAGCTTGAGCTTCTTAGGGCAAAATCTAGAGTAGATGCTCTTCTAGAATATAAAGGCAGAGTTCCTACAATGGTAAAAAAAGAGACCTGTTTATCACAGCATAACCTTTTGTTCTCCTCAGATCTAATTGCTGAGCCATGTTTCTTAGGAAACCCCCTTGCTTACTCCTAGCTTACCAACGTAAACTGAGGATCTAGTCTAGTTTGACCTTCTGTAGCTGCTAATTCTTTTGATGAGTAGTACTTTGCAGGGAGCCAGCATTATATCCACTCTGGGGCACTCTATCCACTGGACCGCACAGACAGTTTCTTGTTCTTTCATCTGTTGCAGCCGATTAACAAAAGCGCTTCAAAGAAATGGCAGACATCCCTGATTAAATGGGCTCTACGCTAGTGGGTTTCACCTCCTGTAAGCTCAGCAGCTCTTTTGAGTCTGCCAACGATGAGCAAAGATGAGTGTCTAATAAAGCAACCAAGTGCTTTGTGACACCTGAAAGGTAATATATATATAATATATATTGTAACTTGGAGTTCACACTTCTCTCCGCATGGTAGTTGGCGTGGGTGTGACAGGGTGGTCCTGTGTGCTTGTGTATATTAATGAGACAGCCCTGGATGCAGGGAGTACTGGAAATCTCCCTATAAATGAAGGCAGTTGCTTACTGATGTCTTCCCTCAACCCTAATTCCTCAAAATGCATTTTAAAACTTTGCCAGGAGAGAGAGTTATATTCATATTATAAACTAGGTAATAACCTGAGGGCAGGTTTGTTGTTGGTGTAATTTTGTTGGCCTTGGAAAAGGAGCTTGCTGCCCTTTTTGTGATAAAAATGGTTTATGGAACCAGCGTGACCTGGAGACATCACAAGATGGCAGTGCCGCTTATAACGAAGGGGAAGATAATAAGAAAGGTAAAGTGCTCTATTAATATTTCACAACCAAATAATCCATACGGAGATATATAGTCTTAATATAGAGGAAGGTTTAAGAATTACATCATGTCCAAGGGTATATAGTTACCTCAGTACAGAATGCATCTTGTTAAGTGTAACCTTTGAGGCGACCCTTCAGAGCCTACACTTTATTGGGACTGACAAAGTTAGAGATAAGAGATCCTTCCATGTTGGGCTTCACTGGAGCTGCCATACAGGGAGGGAGAAGGCCAGGAGTTGATTGTCATGTTTTCATTCATTGTAATTAAGCATGAACTTGAACATGAATATGTGTGTGGGAGGGAGGGAGGGAGGGAGGGGCATAGAATCCAGGGAGAGTCAGGTAAATCATTAGAAATGACAAGGGTTAATCCCAAGGTTTCATGGAGGGAGCAAAGGAATAGAAAGAAAAGCCATTGCTTTATCATTCTGGAAGAGAACACCAGGCATAAAAGAATAAGAATAGCCATGCTGGATCAGACCATAGACCTGTCTAGTCCAGCTCTCTGTTCCTAGGGTGGCCACCCAGAAGTTCATGGAAAGCAGAGTATGAGAGCATTTCTCTTTTTCCCAAAAACTGTGATTTCAAAGACTTAGGAGAGCTGAAGAAAACTGGTAGACATCATGACCAGTAGTCAAGGATAGGGTTACCCCTCCCCCCCCCATGAATTTGTCTAAACCCCTTTAAAGCCATCCAGGTTGGTGGCCCTCACTATGTATTATGGTACAAAATAGTATCAATTCTAGGTGATGGAGACAACACATTACTAGGAGTTAAAACAGGTTGGTTTTCTAGTGGTGCGTTTCCCTCAGAGCTTCCTGCCAGAGCACAGCCTCGCAAATAAAGCTTCTGTACCTCCCTGTGGACAATCACAGAACAAAGCAACTGAATTTGCAAGCTGGGGGGGGGGGAGAGAGGAAACTTCTGTTGTAACAAACAGATGTCTTTCACCGCTTAAGCAGCCCCAGCTTCTGACAACATGCTGGCTGTACCATCAACTGGTACAGTTTAACTGGATTGTATGTAGAAGTTTGGAGTACAGTATAGGTGATTTGTGGTTTTGGACAAGATCTCCCCAAAGGATTCCTGGATTCCAAATGTGAGAGTATAGGAAGACCTAGATCACAGAATGAATATAGGCATCTGTTCCCATGATTGCTGACCAGATACCCATAGGGAGTCCACAAGTGGACTTCTACCAAAATTGGCACTCAAAATGGCATGATCCAATCAAAGCCCAGCAAATATCTTAGTGGCAATTTGATTCCAATTGATTGATGATTTTTGACATTCAATAGTTATGTCAGATGCTGCAATGAGGCTTGCCCATGTTAATTGCATAGCAGACTCAGAACATTGAAGCTATGAAATTAAAAAGCACGAGAAGGCAAATTTTTGCTGTGTTCTCTTTTGCATTTGTAAAAAAAACCAAAAAAACTCTCTTTTTCCTATCCTGCTCACTCACTACCATCCCTTCTTTCTTTCTTTCTTTCTTTCTTTCTTTCTTTCTTTCTTTCTTTCTTTCTTTCTTTCTTTCTTTCTTTCTTTCTTTCTTTCTTTCTGTGAGGCTTATTAGGTCATTGCTTCAGAAGGAATTAAGAAAGAGGAAAGAGTTTTTTTAAAAAAAAAAAAACAGGCAGAATTGTGGATGTTTCTACAACTACCATGACATTCTGATTCCGAGCAAGTTAAACCATTTTGGCTTCTGTGTGTAGTCTGCAGATGGTAATTGTTAAGATCTGTTTGTTCTCAAGCTCCATGTCAAGGAGCTAACTTGCATGTGAAAATTTCTTCAGTGCCTCAAAAAGAAGAGGAACAAAGGTGGTCTAAATTTATTCTGACAGGTGTGTGTGTGTGGGGGGGGGTATGTTGCTAAGCTTCCAAGGTGTGAACGAGAATTTCAAAGAGCAATTCTGAGTTAATGGTGGCTGGGAAGGATTCTGCTCAGATATACCTGCGGTAAGAGGGACGTGGTGGCGCTGTGAGCTAAACCGCAGAAGCCTGTGCTGCAGGGTCAGAAGACCAGCAGTCGTAAGTTCGAATCCACGCGACGGAATGAGCACCCGTTGCCTGTCCCAGCTCCCGCCAACCTAGCGGTTCGAAAGCATGCAAATGCGAGTAGATAAATAGGGACCACCTCGGTGGGAAGGTAACAGCGTTCCGTGTCTAAGTCGCACTGGCCATGTGACCATGGAAAGATTGTCTTCGGACAAACGCTGGCTCTATGGCTTGGAAACGGGGATGAGCACCGCCCCCTAGAGTCGAACACGACTGGACAAAAATTGTCAAGGGGAACCTTTACCTTACCTTATACCTGCGAACGGTATTGATGACCCAATAAGTTACCAGGCTGACTTACTGGCTCCACAGAGGATGTTGGAAATAAATTTTTTCTGATCTTGGTTCCAGGTTAAGTTGCGGCAGAATTTTGAATTTCTAGTAGACTTCTCTTTTTGCTACACAGTAGAAATACAAAGATTTACACAGGAGAATTGCTACAAGTTCTCCAAAGCCCGTCTCTTTCTCATTAAAGCAAAGCAAAAGCAAAGCATGCTGCTTATATACTGCCCCATAGTGCTTCAAGCACTCTCTGGGCTGTTTACAAGTTAATTATGCAGGCTACACATTGCCCCCCCCCACATTGCCCCATTAAGTGGTACTTAATGAGACTTAAAGTCTTAGTAACTCACTATGAGACTTGTGTAGAATAAAAAGAATAAAAAATGTTTATTTACAGTTGCTTGAAATTACAGGTGTGTGTATACTGCTTCTTTTACTGTACACATACTAGCAACCAACCAACCAGATCACCAGGAACAAACAACTGCCAACAAATAGTCTAAGAGAGGGATAGAACACTCAGCAGAGAGGCATGGCTGTCTTTGTTTTTTATTTTTCATAAGCTTTTTAGGTCCAAGCACATGTCTCAGATGAATGGAGCAGTTGTTCTTTGGAGAGGGGTGGATTTTAAGATTCTTGGCAGGGAAGGGTGTCAGTGGAGGATAATAAGAGGGTGTGTTCTATGTCTATGTCTATGCCTGTCAAACTAACCAGTTTCCCTTCTCACAACTGGATTTCATCTAAGAAAATGCATCTTAATAACCATACTTGTAAATAAAACCAGTGTTTTACCTTCATTGGCCAATCAGAAAACAAACCATGTTAAATGCAAACTACAAAGGTGAAGGAAAGCAGATGCTCTGATAAACATGTATCTTTCTCCTCTTGGGAGAGCACTTAAAGAGGGAGGGAGGGAGGGAGGGAGAGAGAGAGAGAGAGAGAGAGAGAGAGAGAGAGAGAGAGAGAGAGAGAGAAATAATTCATCTAGTTTGACCCTATGACTTGTGTGGAGCATGTTTACCTTTTTTTTAGTTAACTTTATTTATGCATTTATTTAACATATTTTTATCTTGCCTTTCTCCTTACAAGGGACCCAAGGTGGTTTACATCATTCAAAGATAATATCTGAAAATAAAAAAGTTCAAACAAATACAACACTAAAAAAGGGTGAACAAAAATGACACCAAAACACATTCAAAGCAGTGAAATACAAGCATCCATTTAAAAATCCCACTCAGGCAGCCAGACAATGAGGGAAAGCTTGCCTGAAGAGAAAGGTGTTTGCCTGTTTGTGGAAAGACAGTAAAGATGGGGCCAGCCTGGCCTCCAGTGTAAGGGAGCTCCAAAGTATGGGAGCAGTGACAGAGAAGGCCCTCTCCCATGTTCCCTTGAAACACACCTGTGAAAATGATGAACCCAAGAGGAGGGTGTGTCTTACTGAAGATATCTGGGTGTCCTGTTTCTGAGTGAAGATAAGCCTCAGTCACTGTCTTTTTTCCCCCTTCAGGCAGTTTAAAATAAAAGCTTTGAGGACTGTCGACATCACACATCATAGTTTTGGAATATTTATGCTCGGTTGCCCAGTTGCAGCAATCATTAGAGAGTGTAAACACCTCCACCAATTAAGGCAACACCCTGCTCAACCCTATCTGTGAAGTTTGTCGTTTTGTTCGTTTAGTCGTTTAGTTGTGTCCAACTCTTCGTGACTCCATGGACCAGAGCACACCAGGCCCTCCTATCTTCCACTGCCTCCCGGAGTTGTGTCAGGTTCATGTTGGTTGCTTCGCAGACACTGTCCAACCATCTCATCCTCTGTCATCCCCTTCTCCTCTTGCCTTCACACTTTCCCAACATTAAGGTCTTTTCCAGGGAGTCCTCTCTTCTCATGAGATGGCCAAAGTATGGGAGCCTCAGCTTCAGGATCTGTCCTTCCAGTGAGCACTCAGGATTGATTTCCTTTAGAATTGATAGGTTTGTTCTCCTTGCAGTCCAGGGGATTCTCAAGAGTCTCCTCCAGCACCACAATTCAAAGGCATCAATTCTTCGGTGGTCAGCTTTCTTTATGGTCCAGCTCTCACTTCCATACATCACTACAGGAAAAACCATAGCTTTGACTATTCGGACTTTTGTTGGCAAGGTGATGTCTCTGCTTTTTAAGATGCTGTCAAGGTTTGTCATCACTTTCCTCCCAAGAAGAAGTCGTCTTTTAATTTCATGGCTGTTGTCTCCATCTGCAGTGATCATTGAGCCCAAGAAAGTAAAATCTGTCACTGCCTCCATATCTTCCCCTTCTATTTGCCAGGACGTGATGGGGCCAGTGGCCATGATCTTAGTTTTTTTGATGTTGAGTTTCAGACCGTTTTTTGCACTCTCCTCTTTCATCCTCATTACAAGGTTCTTTAGTTCCTCCTCACTTTCTGCCATCAGAGTGGTATCATCTGCATATCGGAGGTTGTTGATATTTCTTCCGGCAATCTTAATTCCGGCTTGGGATTCCTCCAGTCCAGCCTTCCGCATGATGTATTCTGCATATAAATTAAATAAGCCGGGGGATAATATACAGCCTTGTTGTACTCCTTTCCCAATTTTGAACCAATCAGTTGTTCCATATCCAGTTCTAACTGTTGCTTCCTGTCCCACATATAGGTTTCTCACGAGATGGATAAGGTGGTCAGGCACTCCCATTTCTTTAAGGACTTGCCATAGTTTGCTGTGGTCCACACAGTCAAAGGCTTTTGCATAGTCAATGAAGCAGAAGTAGATGTTTTTCTGGAACTCTCTGGCTTTCTCCATAATCCAGCGCATGTTAGCAATTTGGTCTCTAGTTCCTCTGCCCCTTCGGAATCCCGCTTGTACTTCTGGGAGTTCTCGGTCCACATATTGCTGAAGCCTACCTTGTAGGATTTTGAGCATAACCTTGCTAGCATGTGAAATGAGTGCAATTGTGCGGTAGTTGGAACATTCTTTGGTACTTCCCTTCTTTGGAATTGGGATGTAAACTGATCTTTTCCAGTCCTCTGGCCACTGTTGAGTTTTCCAAACTTGCTGGCATATTGAATGTAGCACCTTAACAGCATCCTCTTTTAAGATTTTAAATAGTTCAGCTGGAATGCCATCACCTCCACTGGCCTTGTTGTTAGCCAGGCTTTCTAAGGCCCACTTGACTTCACTCTCCAGGATGTCTGGTTCTAGGTCAGCAACTACATTGTCTGGGCTGTCCGGGATATCCAAATCTTTTTGATATAATTCTTGCCACCTCTTCTTGATGTCTTCTGCTTCTGTGAGGTCCCTTCCATTTTTGTCCTTTTTTCCTTTATCATGTGAAGTTTGTGCCTTGGTATAAATTGGACACCAGGACTCCTTGGTTTAAATCCAGTACTGACCAGTAGCATGACTTGATTAAAAAAACACCTTCTCTTGAGATGGGTTTAATCCACAGCACCATGTACTGTATGAGGGAGTAGATCTCATTTAATACAGTGGGGCAGGACATCCGTATACATACACACATAGACAATTGTGCTTAAAGGTTGCCCCAAATGAAGAAAGGCTGTGGAAGTATGGAATTCCTTGTTGGCCTCTGGTGAAAGAGATCAATTGGAAAATGAGCTGAAATGCTGGTTAGTTTGAATAACTGTAGGGTTAGAAGTAGAACATATATAAATGTTCAAATATTATTAGTATACTATAGGTAAGAAAATTATTGGAGGTGTAACTGTATTTATAGGTAATTATTACTTTTTCTTTTTTGTTTTGTGACTAGAATGTAACTTACAACAACAACAACAACAACAACAACAACAACAACAACAACAACAACAACAACAACAACAACAACAACAACAACAACAACAACAGAGTAAAACAAGGCCACAAAATAAATTAGGTGAAACATTTTAAAAAGTGCATAAAACCTGTTCCCCCCCCCCAAAAAAAAATGAAGAAAGGCTGTGAGATAGGATACTGTAGTTATAGATTTCTTCAGAGGTTTTGTGTATAGGGTTCATAGTCATCCTCATTACATGTCAATGTAAGGCAGCTTACCCAAGAAGAACCCAGGTGGTGCAAGCTTCTCGAAAGAAGTGACGATCAGTGCATCTCACTCTGCATAGAACTACAACCATACATAACTTTTCTGAACATTTTTATAAGTAAAGATATGAAAGCCTTGTGAATTTTATTTTTCTTAGACTTCTCAATTTTAGGCTGTAACTTCCAGCAGTCTTGATGACTGACTATGCTCACTGCTGCTAAGGAAAGCTAAAATTTGAAATTTCTGGAAGACACCAGGTTGGGGGGAGATGACCTTGGAGAGTCCATTCTGGTTGATTTGGGCTAGGGGCAGGGGGGGGAACACATTTCCTTGGCCTTGCACTCCTTTTGCCCTTGCTTTCACTGACCGTTCCCTACCCTCAGTAACACTGGAGACCAGTCTGATGTGCAAGGGCAAAAAGCTGAGACAGCATGAGGTACAGCACATGAGAGAAAGATGACAAATAAGTGTAATAAATCAAATCAAAATGGCTCTAGTGAAGTTGCCACACCAGATGCTATGCTATGGGGGAAGTAAACAGAGTCAGACATCATGACACTCTGCAAGTTAGTAAAGGGGCAAAAATGGTCATTATCGTACCTCAGAAACTCAGTAAGATGAAAGATATCTGCCATGGATATAAAAAAGTTACTTGTGTAATTACATAGCATGATCCTTGAGGTATCAAAAGCTTTATGGCTGTTTAAAAAGAAGGCCCATTCCAGAGATGTATTGCATGCCCTCAGAAATTTCAGACACTATTAATTCCTACCACTGTAGGGAAGGCATCACAGTGCTGTTCAGCTCATAACTCAGAAGTTTTATTTTGACTCTAAAGTTACTAAAAAAAAGTTAAGGCTCAAGGTTAACAGGCTCAGAATTTAATCTTCGCAAAGAACACTGTGAGTATTTTTATTTTATTTTAAAAGACAGATGTGATCATAAGGGCAAAATGTCCCAAAATGAAAGCCATTTAGATTCTAATGGCAATGTCTTTAACAGAGGTTGGTTGTTGTTGCTGTTGTTATGTGCCATGAAGTCTTAAGCTCTCCCTACAAATGACTGATCTCCAAATGTCCTTTTCTCAGCCTTCCTGCTCAGCTCTTGCAAACTCAACCCTGTGGCTTGTTTAAGAGAATCAGTCCATTTCATATTTGATCTTTCTCTTTTCCTACTGCCTTCCACCTTTCCCTCATTATTGTCCTTTCCAGAGAATCCTCCCTTCTCATGATGTACCCAAAGTAGGACAGTTTCAACATTCCTGCCTCCAGAGGTAGTTCAGACTCGATTTGCTCTAGGACCCACTTGTTCATCTTTCTGGCCATCCAGGGTATCTGCAAAGCTCTCCTTGAGCACCACATTTCAAACAAATCATTTTTTGCCCCTCTCAGCTTTCTTGACTGTCCATTTTTGCACCCATACATGGTTATCAGAAAAAAAAAATACTTTGCTGGCAGAAAGCAGAGATAACTTGAAACAACTGTTAGGGAAAATGAAAGAAGAAAGTGTGGAAACAAGACAGAGCTGAACATTAAAAAGACCAAAATTATGACTTTTAGGAGAACTACACAACTTCAGCATTGATGATGAAGAAATT
Organism: Pogona vitticeps; assembly: GCF_051106095.1. Classification (NCBI taxonomy): domain Eukaryota; kingdom Metazoa; phylum Chordata; class Lepidosauria; order Squamata; family Agamidae; genus Pogona; species Pogona vitticeps. The sequence continues at coordinate 155,182,401 of NC_135784.1, read as the reverse complement.
GAAATTGAGGTTTTGTATTTGTTGGTTCAATCATCAACCCAAATGGAGTCTGCAGCCAAGAAATTAGAAGGCTGAGATTAGGAAGACCAGCAATTAAAGAATTAGAAAAGATCATCAAATGTAAGGATGTGTCCCTGGAGTCCAAAACCAAGATCATCCACACTTTTGTATCTTCGATCACCATGTATGGGTGTGAAAGCTGGACAGGATAGAAAGTTGACAGGGAAAAAATCAATTCGTTTGAAATGTGGTGGTGGAGGAGAGCTTTGTGGATACCCTGGATTGCCAGAAAAATGAACATGTGAACATGTGGGTGTTAGAGCAGATCAAGCCTGAACTGTCTCTGGGTTGAAACTGAGGCTGTCCTACTTTGGGCACATCATGAGAAGACAGGATTCTCTGGAAAAGACAATAATGCTGGAGAAGTTGGAAGGCAGGAGCTAAAGAGGAAGACCAAATATGAGATGGACTGACTCCCTAAAAGAAGTCACAGGCTTGAGTTTATGGGAGCTGAACGGGGCAGTTGAAGGCAGGACATTTTGGCTCTTTCGTAGGGTCACCGTATGTCCATATCGCCCTATCCATATGTCGGATATGACTTGATGGCACGTAAGAACAACAACAACAACAACAACAACAACAACAACAACAACAACAACAACAACAACAACAACAAATGGACCATTGCATAAGGACTGTGAGTGACTCCAACATAAGTCCTTTACTCTCCCCACCCCCATTAACAGAGTGTTGTCGTCATTCCCTCCAGAGTAATTAAAACATTCTGCTCATGGGCCCTATTTGGTTTGGGGCTAATCCTGTCCTCCTCTCTCAACCTTGTGTCCTCTCCTTGATCATGTTTAGACAACAAAGAGATGAGTGAGTTTCAAGAAACACATTCCCCCCCCCCCTTGCCGGTATATGAAACCAGAGGAATTTAAATATGACACCCCACAGAGATAACAAAACTCCGGTCTGATGCTCAGATGAATCCTACAACATGTGCTGCCAGTATTAGCAGCAAGAATTAATGGCCTAATTCTTCACTGTCTGGAGAAAGAGTGCAGAATGCCACTCATCCACTTTATGAGTGGATAGATACAAGTGAGCGGGATGGCAATAAAGCTGTTAGTTAATAGCAGAAAACAATCTTTAAGTCAATTGCTTGCCAGTACCATATAATTCCAAAGTAAGTGTTTCCCGTAATGCATATGAAAATAAACCCCAAACAAAATCCCAACTCAATAATCTACACAAACGTAAAGCACATGGTAGCTTCTAGACATTAATTTGCCTCCGGGCTCAGACTGGCATATCCAGGTAACTATCATAACCTACTGTTGTTCTCGGGCTCAGGAAAAGGTTTGGGCCTTTGGGAGAGGCAACTTGAAGAAGGAATATTAGGAAAACTCACATGTGTTGCAAGTAAAACTACAAAAAATGCTGAAGGGAGATACTCAGGGAGCTCAGTAGCACAGTGCAACCACTACATAATGTATCCAATTAGTTTCAGCTCGTTGTTTTATTGTGAAGCGCTTTTTTAGATGGGAGTGTTAATCTGGTATTCTGGCAGCCATCGCTAGTACTGCGAAAGCCTTTCCCTGCCACAGATTGCTTTGTGCTGGTCCTTTGGGTCTGTTTTCCTTGTAAGCTTTTTCCCCAGTTCTATTCTGATGTAATTAGAAGACACACAAAATCCTGTATCTAATTGGTTGGCATTTCCCTCAAGGGTAAAGGAAAAGCAGAAAAGGAACAAGGAGATTTAAACATATATTTCTCTGGAGATGCATAAAAATAGGGCAAGTATTTGCAACCAAGGCTGACTTCTGGCTTGTTTATAGTATCCTGGCAAACACAAATTATACCCACTTGAGTAACAATCAGAATTCTTCCACCCAAACAGTCCAAAGAAGGGAGGGAATGAACTAACAAAGAGAGCCCAATTTCAAAGTGTTTGTAATGTTTTACAGAACCCAACATGTTCCGGATTTTAGAATTCCTTCCTCAGGTGCCCTTACATTCGAAAATGCCTTTGGCTTAATAAAACATTGCAGATACTTTGGATGAGGTTCTCTTTGTTTTTGTTTTTTCAATGATCCCTCTAACTCGTCCTCCTTTTATTCTTCAAGACATTTCTGGGAACAAAGTGGAAGCAGGACTGCTTAGGAAGCCATGGCAGGCAATTGCCCACACAGTTTGGGGGGAGATTTCAGCCGTGCCACTTACCACCCCATTCAAAAGAAAAGTAGAGGAGCCCTGGTTCAAACTTCTGAGAGCTGAAAATAATCTGAGTTAACACTGTTACCCAAAATGGGTCCAATGATGTGTGGTAGGCAACCAGTAAGAATGATTTCACTGTGAAGATGAAGAGGAAGATGATAAGCCTCAAAAGGATGCTCTTGGCCATTTTTAGATCTTGAAAGGTTTTGTGAGAGGTAAACTTTGGCCTTCCATTTCCTATCATGCCTCACTCTTGGCAAGGCTGGTTCAGAGGAACTATCAGCCTTGGGGGCTGAAATCCTATTTCTCAGCACTTTACGCATAATAGGAATTACATCATCAGCAGTGGCACACTGTCACTGATTGAAAACTTCCTTTGGTGATTTTGGAATGCACACAACTTACTTCCATTGAATACAAGTTGTGTGCACCTCAAAATATACGGAAGGAAAGCATCGATCAGCAGTGATTTTTGGATTCCTTTGATTCCTGTCCTGCAGCTCCACCATGTTGGCAGAAAGAAAGGAATGTGATTTTAAAAATATTCTCAGAGCACGAAGGGCCATCAATTAGGGTGGAAGGAGCAGGAGCACAAGAATTTGTGCCTACCTTCTGCTGTATAACTTTCTGTACTTTGATAGCTCACTGGCTGAGACACAGTTCCATTTCTTCTGAAGTACAGAGTGAAAGTGAGATAATTCCCTAGAAGAGATTTTCAGAACATGATGCCATGGTGAAAATCATGCCCTCACACTCAAGCTGTGCACAAGTGGCCTTTCAACATTCTCCACCCCATTTGAGGGTGTAAAAATCAGGGGTATGATTTCACCAGATATCTCCAGGGAAAAGAAGAATTTCCCAGCCATTTCTAAGAGGTGGGGTTTAATGCTAGCAATGGCAGTTGTTGGCTTTTTCTCCCCATTGCTACTACAAGTGGCAACAACAGCAACTCTTTTGACAGTTTGGCCAGCGTTTCAGTTCTTCACAACATCATCATTCTGGATCACTGTGGTGGCAAAGGAGGTGGCTACCCATCAAATGGTGGAAACACGTTGGGGGTCGGAGATGAAATCCTGCAACTGGCCTTCTATTTCTATGGAAGTAACAAACAGAAAAATCTCAATAAAAACATGAAACAAGCCATGTGGTCCTTATATACAATCCAAAGGCAAGGATGGGCAATATTTTTATTACGTAGACCTCTTTACAACATTCACAACCATAAACTAGGTCTTGACTCTGTAAAGATCTTCATCAGCTGGTCACCACAGAGTTGGGAGTAATGCAGAAAGAATATTAAATTTCCATCATCATCATCATCATCATCATCATCATCATCATCATCATCATCATCATCATCTCTGGAAATGTGGCCCAGGATCTTCAGTTCAAAGCAAGTTTCAAATTGGGGGCCACAGACTCAGATCAGAAGTGGTGGTTTCAGATTCCACCTCTGAATCTGTGGCTTAGGATGCCCCTCTCTCAAAGTTTGTTTTCTAGATTTTTTTTGAGTTCTTCACTTTTGAATGATTTTTATAACTTTTCTGTTTCTTCTGCACTGCCCCCAGCTCTTTAGTGCCCATCCCAATGGAGACCTGTGTGAATCAAAAGCCAGCTTATTATTGTGATTTGTTTAGTCATCTAATAAATCGACCACCTACTCTTGCCTTACAAAAATCTCATAATCCTTGCATTTGCGAAGGCTTTCACAGCCAGGATCTGATGGTTGCTGTGGGTTTTTCGGGCTCTTTGGCCATGTTCTGAAGGTTGTTCTTCCTAACGTTTCGCCAGTCTCTGTGGCCGGCATCTTCAGAGGTCAGCACTTCAGAGGGAGCACAGAGTGCTGTCCTCTGAAGATGCCGGCCACAGAGACTGGCGAAATGTTAGGAAGAACAACCTTCAGAACACAGCCAAAGATACCAAAAAACTCACAAGAACTCATAATCCTTATTAGAAAAAACTTATATTTTTGAGGAAACATTGTACATGTGTTATGTCTTTACTGCTGATTCTCCTAACACTGCTCCTTCCCAGTAAGGCCAGTAGCAGGTGTGAGGGAGGCCAATGTTGGTCCAGCCCTAGGGAAAAAAGGGGCATGTGCTACTGACTGCAACAAAGATGGTCATATAGTGTAAGACAACATATAAAGCTGCTCCCTAATCACCACATTAATATTCCACTCCATCCATGAGCATTTCTTTCCCCTTTGACATTTCTTTTGAAGGGAACTTCATTTCTATCAAAGGAAATGAGAATGGTTAAAATTCTTTTAAGATAATTTTCTGACACAGCATTACCTAAAATGCATCTCTTGTTGAGATGAGGGTAAAGAGAGGAATTAGAAGGGATGCTAATGGAAGAGACATAGGAAAGTAGCATGTAGAGACAGCAGCACAGGAAGATGAAAAGGGTGGAAACAGAGCAGGCAGAGAAAACAGGAGCACGGAGGGAAAGATTGGAACATGTGGGGGAGATGTACGCAAATATTTTCCTTGTCACAGAACCAACAAGCATTCTTATCAGCTTGCTAGCTTTCTCACATTTTCACATTTCTTTGGCTTTGAATATGCTCGGCTGTGGGACGGGAGCACTGGTGCTTTCAAAGAAAGAATTGTGATGCCAACTCTACACATGCCTTGATGTCAAGGCATGAGTGTATAACGTAGACCCAAGAGTATTGCTGCTTCTGCCATTGATCACATGCCCAAGACCAGAGGAAGTGTTCAATTTGCCGATATCCTGAAATGGCTCACTTATTAGGCCACTTCACAATACCAGAAACTGATAGCAGAAGAAGTCTTGATAGCTGAAGGCTGGTTTCTTGTTCTGTCTCCAGTGATCACACTCACCGGAAATGGACCAAACTAGAGCAAATCTACCCACACCAAAAAAAGTAGAAGCCCCTGACAGGGGCTCAGAGAGGTGCAAGTAGGGGCACACCTATTCTGTTGCTTAGAATCATAGAATCATAAAGTTTGAAGGGGCCTATAAGGCCATTAAGTCCAACCTCCTGCTCAGTACAGGAATATAAGTCAAAAGATATTTGCCTAGTGGCTGTCTAAGTTTCTCTTGAATGCCTCCAGCATTGAAGCACTCCCCACCTTTCAAGGTAATTGGTTCCATTGTTGTACTGCTCTAACAACAGGCAGTTTTCCTGATATTCAGCCAAAATCTTGCTTTCTGTACCTTGAGCCCATTGTTGTGGTCCCTGCACTCTGAGATGATTGAGAACAGATCCTGCCCCTCCTCTGTGTGACAGCCTTGCAAGTATTTAAAAAGTGCTACCATATCTCACCCCAGTCTTCTTTTCTCAAGGCTAATAGCTTTTTACACTGAAGCTTAAAATGCACAAGCTTGGTCAAAACCCTAAGTCCCATGTGCCTGCCATTAATACATTTCTTGATGAATATGGTTAATAAAATTTTTAGCTTTCACAAAGAAAGGGGTACCATTTGGGTAAAGAAGTGATCACATCTGGTTGGACACTCAACAACATGTGTATGTCTGTGTGTGAGGGCAAACCTGGTTCACACAAACATATTCTCAACAGACCCTTAGTGAGCTTCCTTTTCCCCTCCTTCCCCACCTCTGGTAGTCACAAAAACCCATTTTCCCCCTCCTTTGTTTAATTGGATGTCCACCTTCAATGCCCTTGCAGAGTGTGTTTTCTAAATGCAACAGGTTGAGCCCCTCCTTGGTGGGTGGAAAAAGTGTGTCACTAGCTGCAGCAGGGCATACTTTGGATGTTGTGCTTTCAACAACAACATGCCTTGCATCCCTATAGCCCAGAAGATGGACCGGCAAATCTGTCCCATGCTGAAGTGGCCAAAGATCAATTAAAGGCACTGGGAAGGTTTAATTCAGCATATGAAGGTCACTGTGACTTCATGTTGTCTGCAAGTGAAATCCTGGGGTGTATTTACTGTTTGTCATGCCGGTCGTCATCTCTTCCCTCTGACTACAGTAATGAGGAAATGGATGTAAACCTTTATCTTCGATCGCTTGCCAGGAAGGGGCCTTTGTGTACACCTAATTGGCAGCCAAATCCAAGCTCTGGTCTATAGTAATCCTTTTCTTCTATTGTTTTTTCTCTTACAGATTTACAGATAGCTCCCGTTCATCTGAGAACATTGCCCGTTCCGGCCACAAAATCTCCGAATGTGTGTCTATGTATATATGGCTTAGTGTTCTTTTCTTTGATCGGCTTTTTTTGCAATTTTTTTCCCCAAATCAACACAACAATAACTATGAGGCTTGTCAGAGTCAGTACTTGTTGTTGACACCTTGGCTGTTCTCTGCCTCACCCCTCCTCAGCCGTGACAAAAGAGACAACTTTGGGGCATAAGAAACCCCCGCCATTTCTCAGCCCACATAATGATGGCTTGCTCTGATTGCCAGTTCATGCATTTAAACCCCAAACAATTCGGTGCTCTTTTGGAAGGAAAAGGGCTTGGATCGTACAGCTAAAGCCAGAACATCCTGTCCATTTCATTTTGTTTTTAAATGTTCCCATATGGCAGATTAAAGAGTCTGTTATGAATGCGGAAAAGAGTAGGAGACACTGTAGTTAAGTATGTATGACCACTGACTGTACAGAAAATTGACATTTTCCAGCTACCTTGTGATGGTTAGCCATAACAATCACAAAAATATTGCTTTTATTGCTTTTTTCAGAAGCCCAACAGCACTTTGTCCTGCCCCAGCCTTATAGTAGTATGTTATAAAACTCACTTCAACCCCCTCCCAGGGAAGGGGCCAGGGAAGCTATTGGGATCTTGCTGGGTTACCGTGCTTTATCCAGCCATTTCCCTGCTGGAGCTGGTGGACTTTGTCTCTGCGGCACTCTTGACATCCCCAGGGCTATTGGTTCTGGGCGATTTCAACGTGCATGCAGGGGCAGAGATCACTGGGCCAGCTCTTGAGTTCTTAGAAACCATGGCTTCCTTGAACATGTCCCAACATGTCAACGGCCCTACGCACGTGGGCAGTCATACACTGGACCTGTTTTTTTCCACCAGTTGGAGTGAGTGTGGTCTGATGGTGACTGAACTCATCTCGGTCCCCTTGCCATGGTCAGACCACCACCTAATAAAATGTAACATCTCCGTGGCTCTCCCTCCTCGCAGGAAGCAGGGACCTATTTCCATGGTCTGCCCTCGAAGGCTACTGGATCCTGTTGGATTCCAGAATGCCATGAGAGATGTTACGGCTGACCTGGATGGCGCTCCTGTCGAGGCTCTGTTTGAGAACTGGTCCACCTTTGCAACCAGGGCTATAGACACAATCGCGCCTAAATGCCCTCTCATTCGTAGATGCTCTGAAGCGACATAGGAGAAGGCTAGAGCGTAGGTGGAGGAAGAACCTGATGGTAAGTAAGATAACCTCGGTTTCAACATTTTTGCCTCTAGTGATAGTTCAGGCTTGATTTGATCTAGGACCCACTTGTTCATCTTTCTGGCAGTCTAGGTTATCCACAAAGTTCTCCTTCAGTGCCATATTTATATGAATTATTTTTTTCCAGCTTTCTTAACTGTCCAGCTTTCACACCCGTACATGGTGATGAGATATACAAAGTGTGGATGATCAATGAATTATATAGGTACAGACATAAATAGATTAAATATCATTTTCAGCAGCTGGCTAATTTTGTGGACTACTCCTATCTTTTTTTTCCATGTTGTGCATACCAATCATCTTCAGTCTTAGATAACAAAACTGCAGTACAATCCTGGGACAGGCAAGTTATCACTGATAAAATAGATGATTTTAATAAGCCAGATATTATACTTCTGGATAAACAAAAAGGACAACATGATAGATAAAAGCTGGAGTTCCATTGACAAGCAACCTAAAAAATACAGAAAGTACAAAGATTGCAGAGCATCAGATATTAAAGCAAGAAATTAAAAGGGTATGAAATCAAGATCAGGTCATCCTTTTCCCTGTACTAATTTGAGCAAGTGGAGTCATTCCAAGATCGTTGGTTACCAATTTAGAACAATTGCCAATAGCCACTAATTTGTATCCTGAAATCCAAATATCACTGATTTTGCAAACATTTTATCTCACTCACTACTTTTTAGGACTATATTCCTATTTGTTAGGTTTGATCGTTTGATTCACCGCCAAGCACCAGTAATACTGAGAAGTAAGAAGTGTAACAATATATTGTCCTTATTTCTCTGGGGGTGGACCAAAGGTCAAGCCTAAAATAATTAGGAGTCAAGTCTTATGAATCTGTGGTTGAGATGACATATTTACAAAACTGATTTTTTAATTCCAGGAAGCAAATTCAGGAAGGATTTCAGAAAGGTAATGGACATGATCCTTTTTGATTTTTCCTTAAAATGGCAGTGCAGTGAACCTGCTATTATGGCCACCCTTTACATTACCTAATATTTGTTCCTGTTCCTTTTTTTTAGTGCTTTATTCTCTCCATACCAGAACATCCAAAGGGTGTGTGTGTTCTACTTTATTTCCATTCTTTTTTTAAAAAATCTGGATCTCATTTAAAAAAACATTGCTGCCATTCTTAATTTACCACAACTGGAATTCATTTTGGCTTGTGTTTGAATGGGATGGGAAAGGAGAAGAAAACAATAATTTGAAACCAAGATAAATTCCCAAAATGCCCCTGGTGCAGAATAATTCCATAGTAGTTTCAAAAACAGTGTCTGAGTGAATCCTTGCATATACCTTATGGAGCACTAGGTATTAAGGGAGGCTACAGAGAAGAATCTGCACCAATTCTCAGTGTCTCTCTTCCTAAATTATTGAGTGAACAGAGCAGATTAAAGCTGACAATTTTTTCTGAAGTTTTTGTACTGGCTTAATTTCTATTATTATGTAATTGCAATATTGCTCTGTTGCTTACCTAGAGTAATGGCTCTGCTACTAGTTGGGCTGGACAGAAGTATGAGTAAACAAACAAACAAACAAACAAACAAACAAATAAAGCTTATTTTAAAAAAACGTCTGCTTTTTTGATTCGTAAGTTATAGGGAAAATTACAAAAGCTTTTCTTTAAAATATAATTTGCTGTGCTATAATTCTTAGATCCCCAGTGTGGTGACATGGATAGAATAATGGACTAGGACTCTGGAGGACAGAGTTCAAATGGTGCTTGGCCATGCAAACTCACTGTGGGAGTAGAAATGGTAAAAACCACTCCTTAAATATCTCACTTACCTTCAAGGCTCTATTAGGGTTACTATAAATCAGTTCTGACTTCACAGCACAGAACACATACACACCCATAGTAAATGGTACTATTTTAGATCCCCATACACAAACTAAAAATCAGCTGGGAGCTGAGAAGTAGAAGAGCAATCCAACCCTAATACAAATACATTTCCTACCTTAGAAGACAACTGGGAGAACACTTTACTTATACTGTATTTGGTAATGGAGCCGAAAGATGAGCATCAATGGGTCAGCCCAGATATCGCAGCACAAGACGTACAGCATCTCCCTCTTCTTCCTATTATATGTTTTGGATCCTGTGTACTTCCATTCTATTCATGGGAACAAGTGAGCAGTGGAGAGGAATGGCAAAATTGCTTGCAGAGATGGATGCAGCCCATGGTATCCAAACCAGCCACCACTTTTTAAGCAATGTTAGGTGTTTTGCGGGACATTCCTGGATGTAAGGAAAAACCTCAAATGAAATTAGGTGACAGGATAGGAAATAGTAATACCTACAGGACAGACAGTATGAATTATAAATGTTACTATCAGGCCTAGGCCACCCTAAGGGATATTTTCTTTGTGGTTATCACTATGCATATTGCGCTTCTTAGAAGAAATTAAAATCATTTGTTAACCAAGAAGATAGGAGGGGAATTTGTCCTCAAAGATTCTCCCTAATAGCCAATATATTTCATGCTGCACAATGCTCATGCAAAAAACAACAGCCACCTCTGGCTACTTTCCTGTTATCTAAATCTGGAGGGAAAGAAAAATCAAATGTCTTCTCCACTCCAGGACTATTCCCATTGTAGGACCAATTGTGTGACCCAATCTCACAACCAGTGCAAGAGCAAGCACATAATGGGGATCCTACTGGAGAAGGGAGGATACTTATGTGACTTTTCCTTGCCATGGTTAGGCAACACACAAGGCCCTTGAAGTATGCGTAGTATTTGAAGGTATGTTCTACCTGTTGCAATTCAGAAAGGGGAGAATGTCAGAGAGTTAATCTCTCTTGGAGTAACCACTGCAAAACACACCGATTCTGATTCTAATGTTTCTATTCCTGACTGCCAGTGCTGGGCAGAAAGTTGGAGCTTGGGAGGGTCACAGTTTATTCTTCAGAGAGCTAAGAAATGACTGGGTCACCTTGGGATAATTACTTTTTCTTGGTCTGACCTGCATCACAGAGTTGTTTTGAGGATGAAGCAGAGAGAGCTAAAGATGGCAGCTTTAGCTGACTTGAACAGAAGTGGAATGTTCAAACGTTGTACCTTCCACAAACATTTCCCTGAATCCAGCTGGTGTGCCCTACTGGAGTAACCAATGGGATCACTCACCATTCAACACTTGATCCCATGGGCCTACACTAGCAGGGACTAGCAACTGGATTTAGACCACAGAATATCTTCTCCTTCTAACTTTCAGAATAATTTTATCAATTCTTCTCATTACATTTTTAAAGAGGTTTTTATTACTTGGAAGAGAACAGACTTTGAAAAAGGAGACATTCAAGCATTTATTCACAACTTAAATATTCTTAATCCACAATGGCTGAAGCGGTATTGCTTTGTTATGCCAAAGCCATAACATTCCATTGTCCTTAGCTGGCAATGAAAGAGTCCCTGCTGAATTATCAAGCATGCACCAAAGTCATGCTCCCAGGAGGGACTCATTAATTGCCCTGGGCTTCCCTGGCAACCAGATTGACACTGGGTGCATGTGCAGAGACTGCAACCTGGCTCCTCCAGCTAGTTTATATGCTACCATCATCATGTCTCCAGGCCACCTAGGGAGGCCAGGGTGATGGAAGCGGCAGTGTCAATGGTGGTGGTAGCAGTGGCAGATAGTCCAGGTGAGCAGGGGGCAGAAATGGACCCAAACCACCACAAACCACAAACTGGATCATTTTTCAGGTGGTTCGTTGTGGTTTGTTATTAACCACAAACTACGGACCATCGCAAACTATCATTTTTCTGGTTTGTGCCTATTTCTAATTCATATATATATTGAGATGGCTGCCTTACAAACTAACCAACTTTAAATTTGAAACCATCCTTTGAGCCCTGGGAAGGTATGCTAGGCACCATAGGAAATTGCAGTTCATCAAGGGCAAAAGGATAGGTTTACCTGAACAGAAGGAAGCTTGTACATTTTCATTATGATGGTGCTAGGTCTATAGTTGGTGTACTGCCTGGACTCCTAAGATGTTCAAGAGCTAGGAATTCTAGGGAGGAGTGGGTCCATGTCCCAGAAACAAGAGAGGGAACTGCACATGCCCTGAAACCTGTGGAGCCAATGGAGAGATATACCGCTCTGTTGTTTTTTCAGCCAGCTTCCAAAATGGCCTCAAGAGGCATCCAGAACATAGATCATCTGCTCTGATAATGCAAAAAGACCTGGAAAAAATAAGTATCTTCAGTTTTCTCATGCCTATGCCATATTGCTAGTATCTCTCCCAAGGCTTTGTCTTCTGTACTAGCCTAGTGCATGACACCCAGGTGAACCAAGGGATTCTATTGCATCTGGTTTTGATTTGCAGGACTGCATGTGAGATCTACTTAGATCAGTGGATTCCAACCTTTGGTCCCCAGATGTTCTTGGAATAAAACTCTCAGAAGCCTTCACCACTAGCTGTATTGACTAGGATTTCTGGCAGTTGTAGTCCAAGAACATCTAGCTCCCAAGGTTGGAAACCATCAAATTAGAAGAAATAACCATCTCCAGAAAACTAGTTGTCTACTGTGGTGAGGATTAAAGTTGGTCATGATTAGTCTAAAACTATATAGCAAATTCCAGGTGCACATGATACCTGAACTTAAACCCTCTTACTTAATTTGTGTGGTCAACTCTAACACAACAGCAGCCTTTCAAGAATGACTTAACTTCCATTTTCATAGCAATGGGTTATTTAGCTGGGTCGTGGCTACATCTGATATAAAGGAAGAGCCTTTGGCTCAACAGTGTTTTGCATTCTCAAAAGGGAGATTTGTAGAAGCCATATGGTGGCTACAGCTGTGGATAATACACCAGTGCTTCTTCAACCTTTGTTTGGCATGCATGTGTGAGTGAACTGGCATCCTGCCTTTGGAGCAGGTAAAAATGCCATCTTAATGGAGAGACACAAACAGGAGCTTCCAGTAAACAATTTTAGAGATCAAATGGGTGTCAGCAGCAACATTTTGCAGAAAGTTTTTAACTGAAAATTCACCTAGAAATCAAGAGCTCCAGCCAAAATATTTGGTAATGCAAGTTTATAAATAGCATTAAATAGGAAATATAAATCCAGAATTAAGTTATGATTACAAATAGAGATGGGGACAAATAAAAAAAGGTGATTCATTTTGATCCATTATTCGTCAAGGTTAATGGATCAACGAATACGAATATACAAATATTCTTCAAATTATGAATTGATGGATCAAACCGTTGATTCATCTGCAATTGAAAAGGCTATAACACTGGATTCCAACCACCTAGAGTCACCATGTTCACAGAAAAGGTTCCTCAGACACTTTCCTACAACTCCTGAAAGATTGGTGAACACAGACCCCCAAGTTATATGGTCACAAAGAAGACCCCCAAGGAAAACTCCCCTGAGGTACTTAGAGAATCCAGAATCACAACGGAGCTTCCTATGAACTATGTTGGAGCTTTCCCCAACATGCCTGCCAACTTTGGTGAAGATTGGATATCAGACATCCAAGTTATTCACCCACAAATTGGGTCCCAGGCTGCCCTTTGCAAGGATGGCAGCTGCAGCATCCCTAACCTAAATGAAGCTACAGCCACCATCTTTGCAAAGAGCACCCAGTCTCCATTTTTACATGTCATGGCTGCAAAGCCAGAAGACCTCAGCAGCAGTGAGTAAGATAAGAGGGCATCGGTGGGGGTGGGGCCTAAGATAGAGAAAGGAAAGGGGTGGGTGTAGTCTGTGGTATTGGGTGGTTGTGTGGGGTGGTGGCTGCCTTTCTGCTGCCGATCAGCTGATTGGCAGCCAGTAGGCAGAATGTTTGTGTGTGTGTGTGTGTGTGTGTTAAATACAAAGGACAAATAAAAATGGGTAAATATTCGTCCCTTCATATTTGTGGGGGTCTCTAGAACCCATAAATATGGATTGATGTAAATTTAATGAATTGGCTATATTCATCGGAAAAACAGATCTGGTTTTTATATTTGTCCCCATCTGTAATTACAAGCCATAGCCCTTTGCAGAGAAAATGTCTGAGATACATTTTGTGCTGGAAACTCATGCAAAAGTGTGCACAAATTGATATGGATTGTAGAATTGTACAGAATATTTATGAAGAGGCTTAAGCCACTTTATAAAATGCTGAGGCTAAATTAATTCTGTACTTCCCATATTACCTCCCTCCATAAAAACAAATAGTGAAGACAGTGTGTATATGCTTCTGTGTTTGCAACATTTTTATTATGGCTGTAATTCTCTGACGTGGCAGTTCTGCATCTTAGTCCTGTCACTCCTGAATGCTCTGTCTCTTTAAAGAGAATATCCAGTGTGGTATAGTGGATAGAGTGACATCCTAGGACCTAGGAGGTCTGGGTTCGAATCTCCCCTCAGCTATGGAAACACTCTGGGGGGGGGATGGAACTTGTAAAGCCACTCTTAAATGTCTCACTTAACTATTAGGGTTGCTATACTTTGGTTCCGACTTCATGGCACATAACAGTAACAGTCTCTTTAAAAGACAGACTCTCTTCATGAGCGGGTGCTTTCTCCCTGTTTTTTCTCTTTTTCTTTTTGAGATCTAGCTAGAATTCTTTGGAAAATTTTGTTCTGCTTTGTACAGGATATTCGTGGCTGATTGTTTATGTTATTTATTTAGTATATGGCTTAAAAAAAAAACCCTCTTACCTTAAAGATTTCCATAAAGATAACATTGTCTTTCACCAATGATGTGCATATGTTCCTGTAGTTCAAAAAGCAGGAAAATTCAGAGGGAATTTTCTACAGGTCTTCTTGATACTTTAAAATGTATTTCAAATCTCACTTTATTCAAAGTTTCTGCAGCAGCTTGGGCCAATGTTGATTGAAAATCCAACTTTACAATCAGGGCTGCAGCTGCTACCTTGACTCATGTTACTTGTGTCATGGGGAAGGTGCATGTGAAATGAAGATGCAGATGTTCAGACTCCTAGTCAACATCTGTCAGAGAGTGATGGCCATGAGCAGCTTCCTAGAGCATGCCCACAAGTATTAAAAGATCCGTGTTTCCTTTCCCTTTCAGAAACATCAATATAAACAGGGTTGCAAAGTGTCAACCATCCCTTGGAGATATCTGTGAACATTCTCAGTCATCCAAGGGTGGTTATCTGGAACCACTTGCCATGACTCAACTTCCAGACATCCTTTGGAGATTCAGAGCAGCTGGAAATACACAAGTTCACTTATTTCTTTCTCACTCATATGAAAACAATGCCATGACATTTCCATTAGACTGCAGTGTGTTTGTAAAGCTAGGAGCATCACATTTTTCACATTTCACAACTCAGTGTGTCCTATGTCCTCCCCCCGCCCCCAGAGTAAACATCTGCAAAGCATTTTTCTTCTTCTTACTAGCCCTTTATCCAAGTGCCTCTACTGTTATGCCAGTTTGAATGTGTCACAAAACCTTTACTCTGTGTGGCATGTGGTCTCGATAGCCCCATTCCCAAGGAACACAGGATTGGGAAACTGGGTGCTCATATCCTCATTTCCCTTCACTCCTAGCTCTTTTGCACAGTGCTAAATGCTTGGTAAGTGTCAGAGATCATCAACCTCTAGGTGTGCAACCATTTGCACTCTACGTGGGGCTGCCTTTGAGGCTTCTGCGGAAACTACAGGTGGTGCAGAATGCTGCGGCCAGACTTCTCAGTGGTGTGAAAAAATACCAACATATTTCACCCACTCTGGCTGCACTGCATTGGCTGCCCATCCGATTCCGCATCAACTTCAAAGTGTTGATGCTTACGTACAAAGCCCTAAACGGCTTAGGGCCTCGATACTTGGCGGAACCCCTACTTCCACCAAGTTCTACCCGTGACACTCGCGCGAGTCAGGAGGTGAGGCTGAGGAGCCTAACGCCGAGGGAGGCCCGGAAGGAAAAGACAAGAAATCGGGCCTTCTCGGCAGTGGCTCCTCGCCTCTGGAATAACCTTCCCCCTGACATCCGTGCGGCTCCCTCACTGGGTATTTTTAAAAATCAATTAAAAACACTGATGTTTCGGCAGGCTTTCCCCTCAGCCAATTCCTGATCTTTTCTCTTTTTCTCTCTCCTTGTTTTTGTCTCACCTTGTCTAAGTTCTTTCCTTTATTTAAAATTGTTTTAATCATATTGTAATTACGTTTGTTGTAAGCCGCCTAGAGTGGTCTTAAGTGGCTAGATAGGCGGGATATTAAATAAATAAATAAATAAATAAATAAATAAATAAATAAATAAATAAATAAATAAATAAATAAATAAATAGTCATCAGCATGACTCCATGTAACCCTACTTACATTTTGTCTCCCAGTTCTTTATCCCAACAGCAGTTTTGGGCAAGGAGGAATTAGATAAGCCTAAATATGAAATAATTGTCAATATAATTGATCTTAAAGTCTACCTCTAAACATGTGGATGGGGTTTTGGTAGGGATGTGACAAGTAGCCTGTGACTTTTTTAAAAAAAATCCCAATAATGTTTCACATTTTCCCCTGGCAGAGTGTCATGAGTGCAGCTGAAGACCTGGAACCAGAAGGGTTAACTGAGGCTGAGGAGAGTGATGAGCAATTAGAAACACCTGAATGGTCTCCAGATTCTCCTTCCCCAGCAGACAAGCTTTGGGCCAGGCTTCGGGGAAGACTTATGGCAAAAAGGTCAGAGGAACGCTCGAAGGCTGTCCACAGAAACATCCGTTCAAATAGCCCTGAGTATTGACAGGATGAAAAGGTTTCCAGCAGCTCAAGGGGCTGTTTTGCTATAAAAACAGCTCCTAGTCAGCTAGAATTCTGTGGAAGCAACAAGTCAAAATCCCTGGCTTGCATCCACGCTCCTACAACCTTGAACTGTGTTCCTGACTCTGGACTCTGACCCTGGACTACGCTGTGTATCGGACTCTGACACTGGACTTCATTCTGTGAGTTGATTTGTGGACATTGGCTTTGCATTCTTCGTATTCCTGACCTTGGACTGGTTTATCGGACTTTGGCTGTTGTAACCCCTGGGAACGTGACACAGAGAATACTCAGAAATGTGGAGATATATCAGACTGGCAGTAGAAAAAAATGTACTGTTTTGTTTCTCTTTCCTGCTGACTTTTTGTGCAAGTTTAAGTCTGTCAATCCTATGCTACTCTTCTTCTTGAACTCTTATTCTCTGCTAAATTTTTGTATCTCTTTTTTCTTCTTGTCAGTTCCAGGCACTTAACAGTGGTCAATTGCAAAGGGTTGCCTTAGTCAGCCCTGTAGAATGGTATGTAGCAATCTGAAACTGCATGAGGACATGATTATACTGACAGTAAGAACTGCTGTTGAATTGAATGTTGCATCATTAAAATTGATTTTAAAAATCCCGACAAATTCTGTCCAAAATAATTTTAAAAATATTTTTTAATGTTAGCACTGCATCACTGTAGTGATATACCACTGAAAATCTGTCTGTCTGTCTGTCTGTCTGTTTGTTTATGAAAGAGAGAAATGCAGGCATTCCAAAACTGAAGAAGTACAATACACACTGAAAACATGGTCTGCGAATAGGCTTGTTAATGTGGGTATCAGATGGCAGGGACATCACCATCCATCTGAAATATTTTTTAAAACTTTAGCATTGCATCATAGTAGTCATATGCTATGTAAAATTTATTTTAAGAGAGAGAGAGAGAGATGATTCAGGTGTTCCAAAGGATGCCTGAAAACCAAAGAAATACAATACAATGGACTGGTTATTGTGAGTTTCAGATGGCAGAGACACTGCTATCCATCTGAAATAATTTTTAAAACTTTTTTTTAACTTTAGTACTGTCTCACAGTAAAAGAGTGAGGGTGCCTGAAAAAATAAAGAAATACATCTGACATTGAAAACATAGTCTTCAAACATGCTGGTTAATGAAATGATTTAAAATCTCATGTGTTGTTTCCCAAAGCAGTTTTAAGCTTTATATCAGAGTAATAATTTTCAAAGTGAACACACACAGTGATACAAAAAGAATGTGAATACAAATGGATTTAAAATACCTCAGAGGTGAAATTGATACAAATCAGCCATGTAACCCTGTCCTAAGAGACTGGAATTGAAAAGATCAACAAAGAGGTACAGAAATCCTGTGGCGGATCATAATTCAGGCACAAGCAGTGCAGGACAGTTGATCTTGGGCAGAAAACTGGCGAGGAGGGCAAACATGTTTCTATTTTATAGGTCAGAAGCAGCTAGGTAACCTAATACATTCACAATACTGTATAAAGTAATGTAATCATTTAATAAAACAACAAACAGAATCCCCCAATGCAGTCTTAGAAGTCTTTGTGTCCAAGTAAGTGGTCAGAATGACAGCTGTTCAGAGGCGATCTAAATAACATTATTATTCACTATTTGCTTCCATAGAAATAGGTAAGGTTTATTTAGGTGCAGATAAGGAATTCTGCAGAGGATTGGTCTAAGATGTTATATCCAGGATTACATGGAACAAAACCTGAGGACATTTTGCTGGCTGGGAAATTCTGGAGAACCGAAGGAAAAAAAATTCAGAAAATCCTATAGAAAACTGTGGGGCAAAAAAAAACATCTACATCCACACACCTAGTCTTTTGGAACCTGCAGGTTCATATCAGACAAAAATATGGTTTTGAATACAAGCAAAGAACTTCGCTGATTGCAGTATATGTATGTGCTTGGTGATCAGTGGAGATGTGGTGCTGTAACACCTATACATGATTTGATGTTGGCCCAGTGGGCAAGAATTCCTAAAGGAAAAGGCTGGCCTTGTAAAGCTTTGGTTTTGCAAAGAAAAGGGGGAAGCAAGCTGACAACAAAAGTGCTTCTGTTCTCCAGGGAGCAGGGATTAGACCCTCCCTCCCTCCCTTCCTTCCTTTATCCCTACTGTGGTTTAACAGCATTTAAAAACAAATATTATTAAAAGCTAGAGGTGATAAATTATTACATTTTTTAAAAAAATATGCAAATACAATGTTAACAAAAACAATACTAAACTGACCCTTGCCCATATACGTAGCTTTGCTTACATGCTCCCTGCTAGAATTTAGAGAAATTCCCAAACAATAGGTGAAGAAATCCTGTAGACAGCACCTCCCTGCTCCTTGCCTCTGAACAGCTTCAACAGAAGAGTATCTGTGGCGCTCACAGTGTTGTTGGACTGCAGTTCCCATCATCTTCAGCCAGGATGACCCAAGTGTGAAAGATATAGCAAGTGTATCCCAAAAACACATAGAGGGATACATGGACTCCACACTTGTGATATAACCTTTGGGGCACAGGACCTAATTGTTCCAATTACAGTGGTGCTTCGCTTAACAATTGCCTCACTTAATGAGGAAATTGCTGTACGATTAGGTTTTTGTGATTGCTTTTGCAATTGCAAAATGATGGTTTAAATGTTTTTTTTTTGGTCAATGATTCAGTTCCCTGCTTCGGGAACCGATTTTTGCTTTACGATGATCAGCAAACAGCTGATCGTCGGGTTTCAAAATGGCCACCGGCTGAAGAAAACGCCCCCCCGCTGTTTTCTAGGACAGATTCATCGCTTTACAGGCACAGAAAATGGCCGCTGTATGGAGGATCTTCGCTGGATGAGCAGGTATTCAGCTCATTGGAACGCATTGAATGGTTTTCAATGCGTTTCAATGGGTTTTTAAAATTCATTTGACGATGTTTTCGCTCTACAGCGATTTCGCTGGAACAAATTAACATTGTCAAGTGAAGCACCACTGTATAATTAAAAATCCGATTTCATCTAAGCAAGGAGGGGACATGGGTGTGAGCACAGTCTGCGCCCTAACCCTCAACCTGGCTGAACAGTAACTGCATTCATCTGAATGCCGTTACATTCCTCCATGTGGCTGGGAACTGTGCTTAGTTTTCTGGTTGGATGGAGGACTAGGAGTGCTTTCAATAAAATGGAACTCTATCCTTATTGCGCTCCTTCTCTGTAATCACAAAGAAACCAGGAGCACAGGCCTGCCTACCACAGTGATCAAACTACGGCTCAGTTTCTCCATGCAAAAAAGGTCTGAATTCAAGAATACCCAATGGACAGGAGGCTGGAACATGAACAGTTGGCCCTGGAAGCAAATTATTATTTGGCTTATAATGAGTTTGTGGTACTCTTTAACCTAGGGCAACTTTAATTAAAGTCAATGGAGCAAAGGAAAAAAAATAAACACTCAAAGGGATTGCTTTCTATGGCTTACACAAAGATAGCATGTGCATTTTTAAAGGGAATTTGCATTTGTGTAAGAATCTTTATGCTTCATCCTAGTCTGTTTGTCGGAGGCATTTGCACAGTGAGGTCTCCCTCTCCAGATGCTCCGAGTCTAGAGTGGTATACAGTGGACTCAGTTCTCTAGCTGTGTGGTTAAGGCTTTATTTATTGGAAGACAGCAGAAAGACACCATGATAAGCAGAGGCAGCTTTTTGTTCAAATGGGAATCTGACAGTGTTAGGAAAAACTAGAGGACCGCTCACAGGCTTCATAGAGTCCCTGGCAAATTTTTGTGTGGACCATGGTGTCCTAGGCAGCCTCACTTGCTTTTTGTTGCTGGACTGCTGATCAGCCATGGTTTCCTGTGCAGAGGTTGGAAATGCCCCTGGAGTCAGATCACTAAGTATGGTCTTAAGCCATCCGGTATGAACTCAGAGCTTCCGGAATCCCTCAGCCAGTGTGGCCTGGGAGTTGTCTTTTTATAAATGACTATTGTATTTCTAAGTTCACTTTAGGGATTTGGTGTTACCATCCAGGGTTTGTTTTTCTTGAAATTTTTGGCCATTTTATTTTGGTTGAAGGAAAAAAAAATGCCCGAATGCATACAAAAACTTAAGAGATGTGTATATTGCAAGCAAATAATTTTTAAATATACTTTTGAATACAGATATTTGCATTTAAAGAAAGTATACATGAATACCAAAAAGGGAGTAATATACTTAAGCACAAACTTATGCAAAACGACAATAAACTCATCCCTAATTTTTCTTGTTTGGTGGACATTCCCTTTTCTTGCTTCTCTTCTCTATTTTTTTTTTCTGGCATCTTAGAGGGCATACCCACTCAGAAGTAATCCACATAATCTATAAAGGGGCTTTCTCTCATGTACATGTGTTTTAATGGGAACTGAATTCCTTTGGGAAAACAATAGTCATGTGCTGTCAAGTCAATTCTGTCAAGTCAGTTACTTATGGTAATGCTTTTCTGAGTTTTCCAGGTAGAGTATACTCAAAAGTGGTTTACCATTCTCTCCAACAGGGGGCATCCTGGATCTGTGCAGCTTGCCCCCAAGGCCACACAAGTTGGCTATATGTTCAGCGGGTACAGTGGGAAACTGAACTCCCAATGAGTGGCTCTGCAGACAGATTCCCTAACCTCTGAGCTATACAGCCAAGTGACTTTGAGAATGTGTGTATGTGTGTGTGCGCGTGCATGCATGCACACACGTATGTGTGTGTATTTAGAAGAAGACATCTGTGTGAGGTGGTGGAATACAGTGGACAGGTCTTTTTCTTAGGTCATGCCAGCTGAACATGTACCTGTATAGTTGTAAGGAATGATAGCAAATAGAAATTTCAGTAGCGCTTCTCCTCTCCAAAGTCTTTTATTAGTGACTCTGAGGGCCCAGTCACAACAGATAAAAATGTGAAATCACAATTTAATTACCCACACCACTCCACCAGAAAATTCCAAGCAGAAATTAAAAGTGTTTCAGAGACTAATGATTCTGTTTTCAATGTGCTGGGAATTTCTGATGCCTGGCTGGACTTAACTTGAACTTTATTATTTAAAAAGCTTAATCAGAAGTCTGCTGCTTCTGATTAGCATGCCTTCTTCCAATGTTATGCATGTGAGTGTATATTTAACTCCTGGTATACCTGGAGACCGAAAGGGGGTGGAGAAGGAAAAGGAGCAAGAAAGCTGGAGCAGAGACTGGCCACACATACACACACACAGACACACAGACACACAGACACACAGACACAGACACACACACACACACACACACACACACACACACTTTAGAGGAGGAGTGGGAGCATGGAAGGCACACCAGTGAGAGGCATTCCCCACAGACACAATTTACACTGAGAGGTGTTCATATATGCCCAAATAATTAAACATAAATCAACTTCGTAAGTGATTTAAAACAGAGAAACCTCTCACAGCCAAGTTAAATACCTTGCTATCCCAAAAATCAATCAATCAATCAATCACACTTTCCAGGCAGAAAAATCCATGCTGTCATGTGGGTCATGTAGTCACCTTTTAAAAATATAATCCAAACATGCTAAACCTGATTCAAATGCAGATTTCACCCCCTTCAGTCTTTGTTTCATGGTGATACTTCCACAGACAGTTAATGTCACAAGATCAGACATCAGTGGCGGAAACCTATCAGAAATGGGGAATGAAGAAGATTTGAAGCTGCTTTATTTTTTTGTCAGCTAGATATCTGTGGGAATTTTATTCCAGGTTTTGGAACAAGATTAGCTGATTCCTTAATCATTATCTTGGTTGATCTACCCCTGTCCTCCAGGGTCTTAGTCTTTTCTCACCTTGCTATCTTAGGAACCAGATATGCCACATCTTTGTTCTATAGATCTTTGTTCTATAGATCCACTTTGAATCTCTGTGTGCAGAGTTATTTGTTGTACTGATTGCCAGGATGAAGGGCCTAACCAAGATCTGGACCTGGAGGAGAAGGTGATCCAGCCCTTTGTCCTTCAAGAAGGAAGCCCTAGGGTCTGATACAGAGACACTCTGAGTCTGACCAAAAGACTAGGCAGAGGGCAGGGGAAAGCCTCCTGATCTATTTTTTTCCCTCCAGTATCAATTTTCCTGAAAACTATGGCTAGAATCCCATGTTGAAACTGTATGGGTTTTAAGGCTGATGATGTACGTTGTCAACCATATATATTAATCTTTAATGTAAATCTTTCTACCCCTCCCAGTTCTGAAGCTCCCTAAGGATTCCTTGAGACCTGGAAAGACCTTTGAGAGCCTCCGGGTAGAGATGGGGAGCCTTTAATATCCAAAAACTGCTTCTGTCAGACTTTAATTAAAGGTTAAAGTCTACAGCTGATGATGTCATCAGTTTTTGACTGCACAACTCTACCAACAGGATTTCAGCCAACGAGCATTTGTTGTAGTACTGCATAGGAAAGGTTTTCAGAAATATGTAAACAAGAGCCTACAGTTCTGCTTGGTGGTAGAATTATTATGTATTCATTTCATGATATAGCAATATAGCACTTTTTTACTGTAAATGTTGACAGTTAACCTTTAATCAGTTGCTTTAATTTTTACATTAGGCATTAGTTTTTGAAGAAGCAAGAGGTGACTTCATAGCAGAACTCCATGAAGGATCTTCCCAGATATTTAACAGCTCCTTATCGCCAATTACTGATCAGAGATGAGGGCAAAATATAATAAAATAAATCATAATCTGTTTTTCTTTATGTTAGGAAACCCTGAGAAGGATCGTCATGAATCAGAACTGATAATGAGGAGAATGAGGGTGCCTAAAGTGGAGAAGTTCATGCTTTTGTTAAGTTAAAAGGAAAGTGTGTGGTTGCTTCCTTTTGCAATTAAAAAAAATGAGAAGAATTGATTAGCACAAAAGCTGGCTATTGGTGTTTCGATAAGATTTGTTTAACTTGCCACAGCTATTTGGGTATAATTGACAAGGAAGCTGGTCATGTGTGTGATTGTGCAGCCAAGACACACTCCAGCACCTTATCAACATGGTGCAATTAATTTTTTCAAGTCATGCAAATCTTACACAAACACCAGCAGGATTCTGGCCAAATATCCAGTAGGATTCTGATGCCCAAATATCTATAAGCCTTAATTTGTTTTATCTCATGCTCATCAATTAACCACTTATAGATCCTGGGCCTCTGAACAAACACTAAAACTTTGATCTTCGAGTAATTTATCTGTAGCCTCTTTACAGTATTGCGCAAGAGCGCATAATGCTCTCTTTAGTCCTAACTTCTCATATTTTTTTCTGCACATGGAGATGTTTCAAAATTTGCATGGAAAAAAAATCCTTGAATCCATGCTTTGAGTCTGAGAGAAGAAAACAAAATCAAACTAGAATCTTTTAAATTTCAGAATTACTAAAGAATCATAGAATAATGGATGTAGTTTTTGAAGAGGTAGCTGTGTTAGTCTGTGCAAGCATATCAGGCAAAACCCTGATGACGATGATGATGATCATCATCATCATCATTTTAAAAGATAATCTTTTAAATTTAAAAATAATATAGGATGAAAATGGTAAAAATATAATAAAATGGAAGATAAAATTGTATACTAGTAAGAATATTTTTATTTATTTATTCTGTTTATATCCCGCCTATCTGGTCTTGCTACCACTCTATGTCCATAGATAGAGCTGAATTATATGTTGAGGAACAATTGGGGAAAAAGCTACAAAATATGGACAGGGAAAGAATGGAACAGTATATTATTGAAAGGGAGATAGAAGAGATAATAATCATGCATTGTATTAATATTGAAACCAGATAAAGACCTTCTACTTGTATGAAATCAGATTTAATCTGTCCCTCAAAATTTCTTTGCTCAGCAGAGTATATGCTATATATGCACACTTCATGATCTTGTTCATCTCTGTTTAACAACTTACATGGCTGAAATGAAGCAAATATTATCCATGAAGCCTGTTAATACTGTTTCCATCATCTCCACAATCTCATTTATAAAGCTGAAGAAAAATATGCTGAGGGATTGAGAACTGAAGTTTTGAAAAGTTAGACCACATGTGGTGTAGAAAAAGGTGTCAGAGGCAGAAAGGTATAACCAAATAAGAATGATAATAATAAATATAAAAGAGATAAAAAGGTTTGAATCCTCTGAAACAGCTGGGAATCCTGTGGAGTTTCAAGAATACAATCAGCCAGAACAGAGCTAGTGGCTCCATGGTCTTAGTCAGACTGCTGATTTGTCTCCAAAATTCTAATTAACTCAAAAGACAGCTTTTTAAAATCTGTAATATGTCAGCTTCTAATTAAAGAAGACATGGACATGTCTTATTGTTGTCATTGTCACATACCCATCACATTGTATATGACTTATGGCAACCCTATGAATAAACTATCTCCAAAATGTCCTGTCCTCAACAGGCCTGCTCAGATCTTGCAAACTTAGACAGTCAGCCCATCTCGTATTTGGTCTTCCTCTTTTCCTGCTGTCATTAACCTTTCCCAGCATTGTTTTCCAAAGAATCTTTCCTTCTCATGACATGCCCAAAGTTGAACAGCCTCAGCTTCAACATGTTTGCCCCCTCAGATTCTTCAGGCTTCATATGATCCAGGGCCCACTTGCTTATCTTACTGGCAGATCAGGGTATCTGCAAAGCTCTCCTTCAGCACCACATTTCAGAAAAATCAATGTTTTTCTCTCACCTTTCTTTCCTGTCCAGCTTTCAAATTCATACATAGCAATAGGAATACAAGTGTATGGATGGTAAATTATAATTCATGCATCTTGAGCTTATGTGACTGTGCTTTATTTTAGCCTCATGTTGTTTGTTTTATCTTGTAAACCACCCAGAAAAGTGCACACACTACAGTTGCAATGAATGAATGAATGAATGAATGAATGAATGAATGAATGAATGAATGAATGAATGAATGAATGGTGTCCAAGATCATGGTCTTATACATGCCATGAAAAAGGGTATAGGTAGTTGGGAAATAATGTGACATGCAAGGACTCCAATATCTCTATTGAAATACAAATTGTTGCAAGAATTACTTCTCCCAATAACATCAAAAATAGCCTTTAGCTATTAGGATATAAAATGGCCCCTAGCATCTCAGGAGGGGAACGTCTGCTGGAACATCACTTGTAAATTCCTTCACAGTCAGAAAATTTCTCAGTAGCAGGCAACTGAGAAAACTACTAGCAGATTAAAGTCATGTTTAACAAACAAATAGCCATTACTGGAAGAGTGTCATGACACACTACTGTTTTGCCAAGGGGTGAACATGATGTCTGTAAGCATCTTGCCTGCAGTCAATGGAGACCAAGCAGTACAACAACAACAACAAACTGGTAAGACTTAAAGGAAAGGCTGAGATGCTGTTGCCCGGCTTCGGAAGAAGCAATCATAGTAAGACCACAATTGTCATTCTTTTCAGATTTATTGCAAGGGTTATAACTAATGTTTTGCACTGCTGAAAGATTGAAATGGAGTTACAGGGCTTGGAGCTGAATCTACAGATGCAGTGGTAAGAGGAGAAAATAAAGATGATGGGTGTAGCGAGAGCTGTGCAGTGGAAAGCTTAAGATGTGAAGCATATTTAGCAGAAAAATATAGTGTAACACTAGGCACTCAGTGTGGTGTTGTGGACAGGGTGATGCAGTAGGACTCAGGAGAGCTGTGTCTGAATCCCCGCTCAGCCATGAAAGCTCACCGGGTGGGAGACTGGTGCAACCACTCTTCAGGCATCTCACTTCCCTTGAAAACTCATTAGGGTTGCTATGAGTCAGTACTGACTTGAAGTCAAATAACACAGAGCATAACATTACAAAAAAAAAATAAAGGGAATGAGAGTGACACTTTGTAAAGCATAACTTGGGAGTCATGACCAAGGTGGTCACAAAGTGTCTTCTGAGGGGAATGTTATATGTGTTGTGACCCTTGTTAAATAATTTCTCCCTTGAGCTTTTGGAATGGGATGTTAAAGTTAGTGTGTATGTAGGGGGAACAGGCCCTTTAGGGCAGAGGTCCGCAACTCCTGGTCTGCGGCCCGATGCTGGTCCACGGCCTGAGCCGGACTGGGTCACGGAGACAGATCTCCCGCCCCCCCCATATGCACTCACCCCTGCACAGCTGATTTGTGTATGTGCGTGTGCTCCAGCTAGTGCTGTGCTGCCATTTGCGCATGTGCACAAGCGTGCCCGCACAAGCGCTGTGTCACCGTTTGCATATGTGCACGAGTGCACTCACCCGCACAAGCATCATGCTGGCTTTTGCGAATGCATGCATGAGCGCTCATTCACACATGTGCATAAGCACGGGGGTGCCCCGCCTTCCCCGGCCAGTCCACGGGGTGAAAAAGGTTGGGAACCCCTGCTTTAGGGGAAAAAGAAACCTCTACTTTCAGAGAAGGGATGGTTTTACCTCACTAAAAATCCCTTTTTATGCAAGTATGGGGGGGGGCATCACAGGCTACTTGGCTATTATCCCGCCCCCAGAACCCATCAGTGGACATGGCAGGCTTCATCGTCAGTGCGCCATTGCGGGAGTAACCCGGCCAGCACAGCCCTCCTCCCTGCTTGCCTGGCCACTCCAGCAAGGGGGTGGGATGATGAGTGGCCGTGCTCGGGAGGTGAGTGGTTGGGAAAGGAGGGAGGCAGGGCTGCACTAGCTGGGCTACTGCTGCAATTGGCGCACTGATGTTGACACTGGCTGCACGCACCATGCACTGCATGGTAAGTGAACCAGTGGCTTCGGGGGGGGGGGGGCAGGAGGTAATCAGGCTGGCCACCTGTGCCTGCAGGCCTTGTCTTTGTAGATGAAGATGAATCTCCCATCTCTAGTTGTAACTGGAACCATTGCTGTAAAGTAAGCTGGAAAAGCTTGCCATTATAAACCTCAGAATTCTGTTGCTTATAGAAATTAGTCTTGTCAGGCTAATAACATGCCTATTGATGCAAGCTACAAGGGGATATGTATCTCCTCATAGGACAATTCACCTCACAGCAATGTAAATTTCTGCTACTGCTTAAGGCAGTTCCAGGAGAAGGACATGGTGGGCCTCTTGCTTCTGTTCCACATTGCTTTGCTGAATCCTCCCATCTGCTACTGCTCTAAGCAAAAAAATAGACATGACTGGCAGGACTCCTCTAGCAATAAAGTTCAGATGCTTCAGGAAGAGACATAAGACTGGGGCAGGTTGTTGGCCCACCTTTGCTTGCCCCAGGCACTTTGTCCTTCCCATCTGGATCTGGGCTAAAAAACTCAGGGAAAGCATGTGTGTCTTGAGAGCAAGCTATAAAAGCAAGCACAGTTTGTGGTATCACACAGTATCCTTCTTGATTATGGGGCACATCTGCTAAGGCATCATCTTCTTAGTTAACATAACATAGACTTATCTCTGCTCTTAAAACCAGCCACTGAAAGAAATGAACAAACAGCATTTAGTCATTGCACTAGCATTTTGCTAATTTCTCATACAAATGTCAAATTTCGCATGTGTGGATTTTCTCTGCTTGTTTGGTGTGGCTGTGATTAAGACAAGAGGTAGGTGAGAGACGAAACATCCTATCTGAAATCTTGCCATATACTGTTATGTTTTTAAATTAGTGACTTTCTGCTAATTACAGTTTTGCACTGAGGGAAAAAAGAAGGGCTGCCCAAGGCAAACCTCAAGGTGATACAGAACTGGCTGTATCCCTGCAGAGGTTTTGATGTGGTGTGGCGGGGGAGGGAAGGTGACAAAGCTCCCTCATGGATGATAAATCCTGATATCTCTTTCTTTGACATGTTCATTCTTAAAGGCCACAGGGGATTCCACTGACATTTTCCTTGAGGTGAAAGCTGGCAATAATTCTATGAGGCAAGCCAATCTACATATTAATTTCTCACCATTCTCTGAAGTGGTAAGGCCCAGTAACAACAATTTACCATGCAAAGCCTTTGATCTGGGTAGAAGGGACAATTTAGCTTTCCAGATGTTTTGGTGTGCAAAAAGGAGGGGTGATAAAGATGAGCCTGACACTCATATAAAATAGCAAAGTCCTCTTGACAAAAACACATACCTTGCACCAGGCACCAGACTTAGATGTTCACGGGGCATGGGACAAATACTGCACATGCCATGCAAGTCAAAAACTGCAAAATAAATCACTGTATTCTCCCTCCACCTACCTATCTCTAACACGACCTCTATGAGGATGTAAAGAATTCTCATTGGATTCTTTATTCTTTTCCATCTTGGGATTCTTGATGTGGCAAGAGTCTCTGGAGAGGAATCTGTCATGACAACTGAACATCTAGCTTCCCTCTTTTCATGTGTGTTAATTTATTCTTCTGTGTAGTATTGTGCAAAGCTTAATATTTCTCTGTGTGGTAGCATGGCTGAATTCTTCTCTCACTCTAGCAATCACTTCTTATTTCCCAGGACTTCCATGTCCCTATCAATTCCTTGCCTCAATACCACCACAGAAGTGTCCATGAAATAAAGGAGCACCACACTGGGAAACTGGTTATGTGTACAGTGGTGCCTTGCAAGACGAACGCCTCGCGGGATGAAAAACCAGCAAGACGAATGTTTTTTGCGATCGCTGTGGTTCCTCGCAAGATGGCTTCTTCTATGGTCATGCTTTGCAAGACAATTTTCCCCCCCAAGACCGATGCCTCGCAAGATGAACATAATTCATTCGTCTTGCGAGGTTCCCATAAGAATACATTGAAATGCATTCCTATGAGAAACTGCTTTTCACAAGATGAAAATTTCGCAAGAATTACTTTCGTCTTGTGAGGCACCACTGTATTTTCCAGGGTTTGATAGTAGCATGATACAAATCATACAGAGAAAAGAACCATAAAATAATGGTGTTTGAAGGGGCCTGTAAGGCAACTGAGTCCAACCTCTTGCTCAGAGCAGAAATCCAAAGCAAAGCAGGACTGACAGATAAATATCCAATTTTCTCTTGAATGCCTCCAGCACTGCAGCACTCACTACCTTCCAATGTAATTGGCTCCATTGTTGTATTACTCTAACAGTTAAGTTTTTTCTAATGGTCAATTGAAATCTGGCTTCCTGTAAATTGAGTGCATGTGTCCTGCATATAACCCACAGATCCCAAACCAAATAGGTCTAGGCAGGAGTTAACATAATAAAAAAAACTTCATTTATAAGATTAATTTTAAATTTCCCTTAAACACATTCACAAGTCCCGCCACCTTCATACCATACTCAAACTCCTGCAAACACCTTCTCTGAATCAAGCCCATTCAAACACATTCAAACTAGACTTTCCAACCCACCCATCCAGCCCGGAAATAAAGAGACGACACAGGTTGTTGGGTTACACTTGGGCCACAACTTTACTAATTATTTAAACTGAAACCCCAATCAACAAGGGGGCCTACCATAGTGCAATCTATCTGGAAATCCGGTGTAGTCTTTACCTCTAGATTCAAAAGCAGGGTGAGTTCCTATTTCTGAATTGTGCTGTGTTCTAACCAGCACATGTTCAGGTGCCTCTTGATAGGGGTATCCCCAGTGCCACAGCCCACTGAGCCTCATGACCCTAGGTGAACTCCAGCCTGTGAGATCCCCTTAATAAAAGTCCAGCTCCCGTCAGAGCCCTGTTGTCTACCAAAAAGGAGGATATGATGTTTTGCAACATGTGACCTACCAGGAACTCCCCAAAAGCTCATCCCCTTGCACTACCTGCCACGGCATGGGGCTATTTATATACCCAAGCCCACCAACACAGCCAAAAACTTCAGTCCCAAGGCCCCCTTGTAGATCGTGTAAGAAAAGGTATAAACCTGCATTGGATAAGTGGACCCCATCACTCCTATATAGATCTGGGCTATGGACTCTTATGTTGGGGTGCCTCAAGACCAAGACCAACCCAGACAACATAGCTCTGGACACCTCTCGGTTAACACCACACTGTGCCCGGCCAATGCACCTTGGGTCACCATTTGCTCACCATACCAGCCTTGGTATAATGTTTGACCAGACCAACTTCACTCCTGGAAATTTGGCCTTTATAACCTGGAAATTATTGATCACCAGCAAAATAATTGACTTGGCCATTCTTTGAACCAAGTCATTTCCACCCAGGTGAACAACTATTACATCAGGAGGTACCCTCGGAGAACCCTAGGATGCCAGTTCCATGAACTTCCCCCAGAGCATACCTCTCCAGCCCCTCCATTCCAACGTGGCCTGTGCACCCAGGCCTAAATTACGGCCCCAACCAGAATGCAAAGCATACTTCTCCACCCAATATATGTGACTGTGGCTGTACAAAACCACTTTCAACTGGGCCTCTGCCAACTGGAAGCTTGAAAGAGAAAACAAAAAACCCAGCATCTATTGCGGAAGAGAATGCACATAGGCCTTGAACCTGTAAGAAGACCACCACCCCATCTTCTTTATCTGCTCATCCCCGTATCCCAAGGCAGCAGCTGTAGACGCTGCCCCTGTGCAAAAGGAATGCGTGCCAAATTTCCATCCCACAACACCTGCCTTGTTAAGCCATCAGGATGTGATTGTCCAAAATTGATATCTTGTGAGGGGTGATTGATCACTATGGCAAAATAAATCTCTGCTAAAGGTCTCCCTTAACTCCACATATTCAGAAACAACCCTAATTGGGCATAACTCACCCACAGAACAATAACCTGGCCTTTACCTAACTCATCTGTTTTGGACTGACAAAGATGAAACAAGACTCTGTCTTCGGAGACCAATAAGTCTGTCGTCTGTAAGGCCATCCTTGAATTGTCCTCCTTGGATGTTCTAACTAATTCAGTTACTCTAAAGGCCCCCAAAAATGCACACCGCGTTGCTGCCCAAAACAGGGCAGCCTCATATTGGTCACTCACACAGCAGACCAAACCTGACTCAGTTGAGATAATATTTTTGGTGACATAGGAGTGCACCTACCTTCCCGACGACCCCTTTCCTTGTTCCATCCTTCAATCATTTTCCTAATCCAGAAATTGCTTGCTGGATCTGGACACCCCTGAGCTTTAGCGTAAAATGCCATGGCAGACATTGGATGAACCTGAGCTCCTGGAGCCAACACCCTGAACCAATCAATCTGTTGACGGCACAGGGCATCATCCAGCTAGCTCATTGTTAACACCAGGCACATGACAAGCCTGGAACATGATGGTATAGTTCAGACAACACAAGGTAAACACTCTCACCAATCTCATCACCCTCTGTGATCGGGATGAAAGAGTATTCACAAAATTTCATTTTGATGTGACAATATGGGCCACTGCCATATTCTCACACCAAAATGTGATGGCAGAATTGGCCCAAATGTCTGCCCAAAGCCATAAGGCTCCTACAATTGGAAAAAAACCTCCAAAAACATTAAATTGTGAGTGACTTCAGAGTCACGCCACACTATCGGCCAAAGGCGGGCACACCATTGGCCCCTAAAGTAAGTGCCGTATCCCCTTGAGTGGCAGCATCAGATTGGACCTGGAACTCTGCTCCTAAGTGCACTTCATCTCTTCAAAAGGAAATGCCATTAAAACTGTCTAGGCTCCGTCCCTCCTCCCCTTGGAGAATGCAGCATCATTGCCTGTGATGCTGATCTCTGAGCAGGTAGGCAAAGCGTCCCTGCCATGGCAGCCATGTGCCCGGCAGAGTGATCATTGTGGGAACAGAAACTACAAGGCCAGACTGAGTTAATTAAGAAGAATGGCTTTGGCTGAGTGAGGGGAGGAGGGAAAGTTACTGTCTTCTTTGTGGAAGTTTGGGAAACTCAATGCCTGACCAGTGTTTTTGGGAAGAGAAGTTTATTGCATGCACTTTCCCCCTTATGGGTTCAAAAAGGGAATTTTCTCACTCCTTGTGCATGTGGAAAGACCCATTACTTTCAACCAGTGATCTCAAGCTTGTTTATGTACAATCTAGAAACTGATGGAGTGAAAACACAAGCTGTTCCAATTGTGGAACTGTTTCACTATTTGTTTGCTAACAGGATTCTGCAACAACAGTGGGGAACAATGGTGGAAACCAGGTACAAGGTTAACCCACCCTGGAAGCAACCTCAATGATTGCTACCTTTTGAGGGGTTTTTTTTTGGGGGGGGGGAATGCTTTTGTTTTGGTATAGTCTTGTTCTTTTCAACACACACATAACAGACTTTGCAGTATGATCCTCTCCATGCTGGGAATAGTTGTCACTATGGAATTGGGAAGTGGTTCAAATGTAAAAGAATATACATTTTAAGTTTTAAGAATTTGTCCAATTTGCAAATGTCTTTGTATTAGGGACAAAAGAATATTATATATTTTATAGTTATATAAAAATGAGCATCTAGGAGAAAGACGTTGTTGCACACCCCCAGCTCCCCTGTTTGTTTTCCCTAACACCCAGTTTCGCCTTTGGGCACGACTTTTTCTTTTCTTCCTTTTTATGCTGCCACCAGAGGATATTCTCCTCACTGTACCAAATATGAATAATGGATCAATGCTGTCAAGTATAACAATGTTTATCTATAGGTTAATAGGTGAATCACATAAGGAAAATCATATATAGTCTTGTATTATTCATTCATTAAGCGTGCTTTGGACTTTAGATATGTTTACTTATATAGATTCACTTTAATCATGGTGTTACAATATTCCAACAGTTTATTTTGTTTCTTATTACTTTTAACTCCTTCGGTTCTCAAATACACCAACTTTCCAAGTCCTTGCCTTAATCGTAACCTAACTATCTATCTTAATGCTTCCAATCCCTCTATCTATCTCTGTCTCTTCTTCTCTCTAACTCTCAAACTGCCCTAACTGTCCCAAACTGTCTTTTTTTTCTCCCCTAGTTCTGTTGGTTCCACCCCTCCTGTCCTGTCATAGGCTCCCACACCAGAGCTCTAACCTGACAGAGAGGAGTGACGCGTGAGCTGTCCGTCACAGACGTACTGATAGATTTTGCTATTCCTAGTTCTCATACTTCAAACTAGAGATGGGCATGAACCACTAAACTGGTGGTTTGTTCCAGTTCATCCTTCAGCAAAACAAGAGTTTGGTGCTTCCTAGCCCTGCCCCCTCTGGTGGGTGTCCACTCAGGGCAGTGCCCAGAGGAGGCAGGGCAGGGAAGCCAGGGTGCTGTCTCTGAGTAGGTGCCCATCTCTACTTGAAATGTTCAATGTAAGTTGCTCCAGGGGTTATAATGTCTGCAGTATCAACATCTGATGCACTTTTTCTCTATAAATGTAGAAAAAAATTGGATTAAAAGTTAGCTTTTCACAGAGGCAAGTGTATTACTGTAAGTTAATGATATTCAATCTAAGTGTATTGCATACTGTCCTTCACTGCTGCCAAGTCTCTGTCATGTGACAACAACATGAGCACGGTTGCTAAGTTATTCATTATTGCATATTTGCAGTGAAAAAGAAACAGGACAAAATATATAGGCCATATCTTTAGCAAACAATACCTGGGGAAAAGCTAATCAGCCAACCTGGCAAGCTCTCCTTGTTTACAACTCCAAATAAAAGGGTATAATATGGGGTATTTGTTTTCAGTTGACTGGCAAGCAGAGTCCATAGAAATGATCTGTAACTGAATTTCAGGATGCTTCTAAGAATTTCTGTGTAGATGTTCACTCACCATCACTTGCTTTTTCACAGCTATTTGGGTTTGAGGAGCAAAAAACCCAAAGGCCCTTTAAGCTTATGTCACCTTAGTGACCCCAAGGTCACAAGTGTGGCTTGGGTGTGAGAATGGATCACTGGGGCTGATTCACACATAAATGTGCAACTATCACTTGATATCATGTCATATTCATGGACTTTAGCCTAGTTTTCTAGACCAGTGGTCCCCAACCTTGGGCCTCCAGATGTTCTTAGACTACAACTCCCAGAAGCCTTCACCACCACCTCTGCTGACCAGGATTTCTGGGAGCTGAAGTCCAAGAACATCTGGAGGCCCAAGGTTGGGGACCACTGTTCTAGACCATCGGCAATGAGAAGCTCTACTATTTAACACTGTAGTGATTGCATGTTGAATAGTCTTCATTAGTGCTTTTCATATGGCTGTGTGTCCTGCATTGATGGAGAAAGTGTGGGTTGTTATCTACTGGCCTGTTGAATTGTTTGTAACAAAGGAGAAGTACATAGCCTGAAGCAAACACATTTCTCTTAGGAATAAACCCAACATGGTTCAGTGGGACTTGTTTGCAAACCAGCATGCATGAGGTCATAACGCTGCTTGTTTACTGAAGAGTAAACATGCTCCTTCCAGGATAGTGATGGAGATTCTGCTCTCCCTAGCATCTTTGTAAAGAAAAGAGATGACTGCCTTCATTAAGAGGTAAGGAAGCAGAACAAGGGATGTGCAGCTTCTTCACAAAGAGAGACTTAAATTGGTCAGGATTGGAAGAAGATGACAGGATGGGCACCATCATCTTCCCTCACTGGACTATGGAGTGGATGAGAATAGCTTGAATGATATTTCCCTTCTACACATACACTGCTTTGCACGGTAGAGGGTAGTGTGTGAAAATGGAAATCTAAGATGAATATTTGAATCCACTCTTAAACCATGAATAAAATATTTTACACGGGGAAAAAAATCTGATTAGTTACTCCCAGTGATATAACACAACTGGCAGAAATCTCTTCGGCATATTGCTTGTAAATCAAGAAGTTAGCAGAGGGATTTGCTTTTAATGAACACCATGTTGTTTGACTTGGCACGCAACAGCAAATGTCTATGCTAACCTCTTAACTGGCAGCAGTTTGTGAATGGAATTTAAGCTAATTGTGTTATGCCAGCACAAATAGTCAATAGAAATTTATAGTTCCTGCTGCTGTGACCAGTTGACTTCAACTCTATCCTCCCATGAAGAGATAACACTCCAGGTGGCTTACAAATATCACTAAATACTGAAAGCAGATTCAAGCATCAACTTGTTAAAAGTTAAAAACAAGAGTTCTTGATAGATAGATAGATAGATAGATAGATAGATAGATAGATAGATAGATAGATAGATAGATAGATAGATAGATAGATAGATAGATAGATAGATAGATAGATAGATAGATAGATAGATAGATAGATAGATAGATAGATAGATAGATAGATAGATATTTTTATATATAGATATATTTTATATATATAGAATGTCTTAAATAACAAATCCATGCAAAGCAATATAACACACAGTAAACCAACTAGGTTAGAAAGCCAGTTTGGAGAAAGAGGTCTTTTTCAGGTCCTTCCTGAAAGCAGAAAAAGAGAACCTTCCATATTCTGGGTCAGAATAATATGATTTCTCAGGTCAGGCAATCTATGCAAAAGACCATACTAACACTTTAAGAGAAGTATTGTAGCACTAGCTGCTTACATTGAAGAAACTAAAATTAATAGGGCTGATGTAGAGGCATCCCATTCCATTACAAAGAAGGAAATAATCCGACTCTTCTCCTAGACTTGTTGTGACAGAAAGAGCTACCGTTATTGTTCCTTCTTATAGAAAGCATACCAGTCCAGGAGTTGTGGCTTTCTCTGGTGTATTCATACTTCGTCCAAATTTCCATCCCAAATTCTTCATTTAGCTTAGATGCTCCTAGGTGGTGGAGCAGCCAATGGGGAGAGATAAGCCAAATGAGTGACAAGCCAGGGTTCTGAAGAATTCCAATTTAGTATTTTGTGCAAATCCCTGTTGCATTTTCATGTCTGCGGTTGAAAGTCTTAAGGTGATCTCACAGAGGAAAGCCTGAGACTTTTATTAAGGTTGGTCTCCATGACTTCCTCAGCAGAATTACCCCTTTGTAGATGTGAAAAGAAAATCCTTGAAGCAGCTTTGCAATCTGAATCTCCCTGTCCCCTCAGGATGTTTTTGCAACAGGGAGATTAACTCTGAATGTTTGAAGTGAATTGAAATCTTGGACTGGAGGGGAAATGTGGGAGCAGGCATGGTGGAGGCCCAGATCTTTGGAAGAAAAACGTCCAGGCTTTATCTTGTGTAGGAGATATTTGAAGGAAGGGCTAGTAAAGCGTCTCTTCTTGAGATTCCTGTCAGCCAGGCAGCAGGATTCATGAGCACCTAGTTTTCCTTTGGGCTTTTGGTGTGTTCAGTATGCATAGATAACAATTTGACTGTAGGAGGGCAATATCAAATTTCTTATTTCCAGTCAAGTCATTGAGAGACAACATGGCATAGTAAATAGAGTGTTGGAATAGACTCAAGAGACCTGGGTTCAAGTTCCTTGTTTATGATGAAAACTCACTGGGACTGGCAATGATAGACTCAAGACTAAAGATATGTCAGATCATTTACCGGTTAAACAGGAGCTTGATGCTTCAAAGCACCTCGTCCCCTAGTGGGCTCCCACTTGGAGGCAGTGGCCTGGCTTCCCTGCTTACCCCTCTGGGCACTGCCTCTCACTAGAGGAGGTGGGGATTTGAAGCACTGAAACCCTGTTTGACCAATAAATGAACCGACGCAAACTGCTAAGCCAGCAGTTCGTGCCCATCTCTACTCAAGACTTGGTGAAGCTTCAAAAGAAAAGAATTGAGCACCAAATAGGGATTTTAAGTTATTACTGCATATGAAATGCAACGGCAACTAACACAATTTACTGTTTGAATCTACCAACCACTACTGTCTCTTTATCTTAGAAGCGTGTGTAAATGTTTTGCCATGTAGTCTCTGTATTCTCACTCTTATGTCTGATAAAGTAGATTTGTTACATGTAAGCTCACATTAAAACATAGCAATTAGTCTTTAAGGTGCCAAAATGGCTTGCTTGCTTATTTATTTATTTATTTGCTTGCTTGCTTGCTTTTTGCTTTGTTTTGTTTTGTCATAACTTTTGGAAATGAATTGACACATGTTAAGAAATCAGTGTAGACATTATGAGTTACATACTACGCTGTATGACTCAGTGTACAGCTGGTAATATATATGATGATTTCTTAACTTGGGGCAAATTGCCTTCAAAAGTTACAGCTTTTGGACCATTGCCTATCTAAGTTGGCAATGGCTTTCTTGCTTCTCAGATCATTAGTTACCCAATCTACTGACCTGAATGGGATTCAACTTGGGACTTCTGCATGTCCAGCATATATTCTGCTGCTGTACTCTTTACTTTGGACGATTGGAAATGTAGACCTCTTGAGGGTGTACAAACCTCAAGCTGCTTAAATGCGTGCCAACATTTGGTCCATCTAGCCAAGTGTTACAGTTTTGACTAAAGCCTATCAACAGGAGCTCAGGTTTGAGCTTTCCTCCAATGTTGTTAGCTTGACATATGAGAGACTGAAACAAACACCATCCGTGTGCAAAACATAAGTGCTATCATTGAGTTATGCCTTTCTTTTAAGCATGGGGCAGGTTACACTGTTATTGATAGAAGTGATCATTAGTAGTCAGTTTAGGAATTTTTGAAAGCAAAGTGGGTTTAGAAAGGGAAGCACCAAGATCAAGATATTTAAGGAAGAGTGCTATAGGGTGCCAGAAACCTTTGTTATTTTTGTACTATCGATATCTTAACAAATTAAGGGAATATTGGCAACAAAGGGAAGATGCAGCTGCCAAAATATGGAAAAGTTACTTTCTCCAAGTGTCTCCCAGAGTCACCTCCATCCAATGGCCATGAAGCAGCGGGATTCTAGCAATGATAATTTATGTATCGAAAAACACTTCAAGCTTCTGACCCAGGAGATTGGTTCAACAAGTGTTTTGGAATCTATCAGTAACCTATGTATCAATTTTTATGGAAGGCCTGGCGTGCTCTGGTCCCTGGGGTCACAAAGAGTCAGTCACGACTTAACAACTAAACAACATGTATCGATTTATGGGAGTTCTGTCTGAAATGTTCCCCATGGTCAGCCTAAGAAGCAATGTACATTTTATACCATCTATCAGACAAAGAAATGCACATTTAGTTTAGCCACAGAGGAAGCTATCATTTTTTGGAAAAATGCACTTCACTAAGATGACTGAGATTCTATTAAACAGGTTAAGATGCCTTGTAAATTTCTGAAAAAGTCAGCAGAATGCCATTGTCTAGAATTCTGAACAACATGTTTTACAAGTTGGCCTGTCATGTTCTTCTCTCACAATGTTCTCTGCCTTGTCAAGGGTACTGGAGTGTTGATTACTCATTTCCGGTGATGCTAGCCCATTTAGCTAACATGTATTGAGTAGACAATGCACACTGCCTACGCAGAATGGTTGAGCTGCAATACATTTAACTGTGTTGCCTTACCAGAATTGAAGGAAGTTCTGTTTCATTTAAGCTTGAAATAAATTATGTAGCATAAAATTATCCAGGCAGGTTCTTATAGATAGCATATAATTTGGAAGTGTGTTGAGTCTCAGCAACTAGAAAGTGTCACAAACTACTAATCAATTGCTAGAGATACCCTGGGGTGAGCAGGTGTGCATTGAACCTAACTTATAGCACCCCAGATAAGGGCATGTATGCGTGTGTTTTAAAGGCAATTTGTTTCCTATTTGGTAGAATTTATTTGCAGCAGACTCATAAAGCTGTTGTTCCCTTTGGGGGGGACATAAAAATGTGGAGTGGGACATGTCAGGATGAATGGACTTAATCTTTGTTATATGGACCCCTGCTCCCAACCTAAAATGGCACCCCTGAGGTCCAAATACACCAAGCCTAGCTCAAGGAGAACAAGAATTATACCTTAGTAGTGGTGATAAAAATACTGAAACTCCATTCCTCTCTCCCAGTTAAGATACTAGCAGAATCTAAAAGAGTTACATTTCTGCACTGCAATTCCCCAGTAGCTATGTGGGCTTGGGGATTATGGTAGTTGTAGTCTAAATGAAGAACTTTTCAAAGCTCTGCCTTAGGCAAAGGCCACTGGTTCCATTAGTCACCGGAAGGGGCCAAATTCACAAACCCACTCTCATATTTTACATGAACCAGAGAAATAGCTTCAAGTGCGAACTGGCTTCTTTATGAAAGTAAGTTGAGTCCTCAGTAGAAAGCCCGAAATTGAAATGGGATCTGCAAGCTTATTATTTGGAAAAGGTCGCACCTGTTACTTTTTTAAATGGACAGTTGTGCTCCATTGTTTTAAATGTGTTTTATTATTTAAAACAATTTAGCATTTTAGCATTTTAAATGCAATGCTTGTTTAATTCTTCTTAAATATTTGTGTACTTATTGTTTTTAGTTTTTTAAAACTTGTCTTTTTATGATGTAAGCCACCTTGGGCCCCTTTAAAAGAGAAAGGGGGAAATGAATGAATGAATGAATGAATGAATGAATGAATGAATGAATGAATGAATGAATGAGGGCCAAACTAGGCAATACAGTTATTGCATTATGAGAAGCAAAGCTCTTTTACAAGGTAAGAAACCCTGTGTGTTTATTCTAATACAAATTACCTTCCTGTTGTTTTGTACCAAGTTATCAAGTGATACATGCAGCTTACTTGGTATGTTGAATTTTTTTCAGGCACTGGAAGAAAGAAATACATGTTCTCCTTAAGATATAATGTGACCCACAGTCTGACCTGAGACACCTTGAACGTTTTTGCTTTAGATCATTTCTGGTGGAAAAATTAGTGAAGTATTTCAGGAAACTGTAACACAGAAGGAAGCTCTGGGGTGCTTCAAACCAGTCATCATAGTGCTGGAATGATTTTGTTCTCTCCTATTGTTGGTCCTCCTAGAGATTTCCTGGGGAATACTGTACTGCCAATATTTTCTTTTTGACTGAGACTGGCGGTTTTGTCATGGCAAAGCGACCAGTCAAAGACGCATTAATTACCAGTGTGAGAGATTCATCTGGCTGCCAGTGTGAGCGTGAGATACCAAATGTCTTTTAATTTTATGGTAATTTGCTCAGTGCACGCAAAATGTCTCTGTATTGTTTTCCCTTTTCTGAAGCTCTGCACAAGAAGAGCTGGCCAATGGCTCAGAAAGGTAGGAATAGCCAATCTACTGCTAAAATGTCCGTGCAACAACATGGGAGCAGTTACAGTGGTGCCTCGCTAGACAGTTACCCCGCATGACAGTGTTTTCTCTAGACATTGGCTTTTTGTGATCACTACAGAGATTCGGAAAACAGTGATTCCTATGGGGGAATTTCACTGGACAATGTTTGGTCCCTGCTTCGCAAACCAATTTGCGCTAGATGACGATTTTGACAGCTCCCTCCATGCTCGCAAACAGGTGTTTTTGGGACCTAAGTTTCGCAAGACAGCAATTTAAACAGCTGATTGGCGGTTCACAGAGCGACTTTCCTATGGCCGATCTTTGCTAGACAAAGACGATTCTTCCCCATTGGAACGGGTTTCAATGCGTTCCAATGGGAAAATGCTTTTCGCTAAACAATGATTTTGCTAAACAGCGATTTCAGTGGAGCAGATTATCATCGTCTAGCAAGGCACCAATGTATTGGTGTTTTCAGCCTTGTGCAGTTACCACACATTCCCACACAACTGATCAAGGTGCAGAGACTCTAATTATTTCTAAATTTGCATCCATGCTTGTAAAAGACTGCAAATCAGTCTTCTATTTTCTTCTCCTTTTCACCATGTATAAATGGCAACTCTGGACACCCATGCTAGCATAATGCTAATCATGGGAGTATAACCATGCCAACAAAAAAAATGCACAATAGATGACAAAGAAGCCATATTTGGGGTAGATGCAAGGAGGGTCGCAAAGCTCTTTTATTGCACAGATTTGTCAGAGTTTTTCAAGGCCAATCAAAAAAAGGAAAACAAACATGTATAAGGCTGATCAAAGGAACTGAGGCAACCTAATAAGACTGATAAGTCAATGTAATATTCTAAGGATTTCCTCTTGATCCTCTTTAGCTGAACATGACAAGACAAATCAACAGACTAGAAACCTACCCAGAAGCTGTGCCTCTCTTCTGCAAACCCTTCCCTCAATCTCACCACTTGCAGACACTTGCTTAGCGTCAAGGAATTCTATCTGGCTGCAAAGAGAAGAACCCTCTTCAGCGACGACACAGGAGTGAAGAGTAACTTCCCCATCTCATCCCTGATGAGAGGCACGGGGCCTGTGCCCACTGGCAAAGAAACCAGCAGAGGTATCGGTTTGTTGGTTTGTTTGAATTTGAGCTGAAATCACTTGGAATGGATGATTTACGTAATATTCCTGTGTTATTTTATTGTCTTATGTTTTTATTGTCCGTATGACTGCCGTGACTGCCACCGCCGTCCCCGTTCAGCTGGATCTGCTCCACCGGGTTCAGAGCAGCAGTGGGGAGAACAGAAAGGGGGGAGGACAAGAGGGGTGGAAGGGGAAATGAGGGGCAAGGGGTGAGGAGGGGAGGGTGCAGGGGCAGGCACTTGAGGAGAGGGTGAGTGAGCAAGTGGGTGGGGAGTCTGGCTAAGGGAGTGACCGGGTGGGTGAAGGGGCAACCAGGCAAGTGAGGGGGAAATTGACTGGGCAAGGGGATGAGCCAGTAAGAGGGGTGATCGGGTGGACGAAATTGTGATCGGGAGAGTGGGGATGGGTGAGTAAAGGGGCACGCAGGGGAGCTCATGTCGGCTTTTTATTTTTGCTTTAAATTCCTGCTGTCTTAGCAGGAATTTTTTAAAATCCCAAATGCAGAATCGGTTCCACATCCACCCCAAAAATAAACAGACCTCTGACATAGGAACAGAAAAACTCGCTCCCCTGCAAGAGTGCTCCATGTGTGCACATGCCTCGTGTATATGCTAACATTTAAGACTTTTGAAAAGGAGAACCTGGTACAACAGTGGTTTAAGGGGGGGGGTTTGGTCAGTGGAGTTGAGCCCAAAGTGAATATGGATCCATGGTCCATCTTTCATATTTTCTTACATGATTGTTGTTGAAGAGAAAAGAACAAGGTGGTAGCAGAAAGTGGGAAAATTCTTTTTAACAAGAAGCCTTCATATGTTTCAGAACTGACCCCAGAGCCTGAAAGCTCAGTCATGCTGAGCGTGGTTTCAGAAAATATGGCCAGTTATCCAAGGAATTTTTTTTTTCCCAAGATGGCCGCGCATTCAGGTGCTGCAGCTCAGTGCT
This sequence comes from Pogona vitticeps, assembly GCF_051106095.1. Classification (NCBI taxonomy): domain Eukaryota; kingdom Metazoa; phylum Chordata; class Lepidosauria; order Squamata; family Agamidae; genus Pogona; species Pogona vitticeps. Next base: position 155,140,047 of record NC_135784.1, on the reverse strand, counting down.
CTTCGACTTGGCGTTCTTTATGGATGTTTTTGTGTGTATTATCTTGTGTTGCGAATACCTCCGGCGGAGTGAATATACTCTACAGCAATTGTGAACTTATGAGGATTGGACTGCAATGTAAACAAGAGATAACAGCTAAATTTATTTGGAAACATGGCATACCATCAGAGATTGCAAGGTCTCCCGGCTCTCTGTGGACTGTAATTCCGGCAAGAATGAGAGTGAGAAGGAAAAGAAAACGAAAGGAGAGGAAGAAGAAAAGGGGCTGCAGGGCTGGTGTTTTGTATAGGCTGCAAAAACAAACGAAGCGGCTACCACTCCCAAGTCTCTTTCTGACTAATGCCAGATCAGTGGCAAACAAGATGGATGACTTAAGGTTACAGGTCTCCTCAAGTAAGTTTGTGAAAAACTGTTGCGTGTTGTTAATCACTGAAACCTGGCTGGACCCCACTATTCCAAATACTGTTATTGATATGGAAGGTTTTTTATTACATCGTTTGGACAGAGACAGGAATGTGGGGAAGTGCAGAGGAGGAGGATTGTGCATGTTTGTTAGAGAGAGCTGGTGCACAAACTCAGAGATTATAACACGTCATTGCTCTTTGGAGCTGGAATATCTGTCTGTTAAATGCAGACCTTTCTATCTTCCACGGGAATTCAGCGTTGTTATTATTATTGTTGTTTATATTCCGCCGGATGCAAACGGGGATTTGGTGCTGGGTCATCTGGGCGATGAAATTGGCAACTTGCAAAGTAAATTTCCGGATGCTGTATACATTATTGCAGGAGACTTCAATCATGTAGACCTACGTGCAGTCCTCCCTAAATTCCATCAACATGTAAAGTGTGCTACTAGGGGGTTGAACACCTTAGATAAGGTCTACACGAATATTGCAAATGGATACAGGACATTACAATTGCCACATCTGGGCCAGTCTGACCATATGTCCCTGTTTCTAGCTCCAGAGTATATTCCTCTGAGAAAACAGTCAGGGCCAGTAGTCAAGACAGTGAAAAGCTGGCCGGAGGGAGCAATGGAGCAGTTAAAGGACTGTTTTGAACAGACGAATTGGGAAGTTTTTGACCATCCTGATTTGGAAGAACATACAGCTGCAGTGTTAGGGTATATGGCACACTGTATTGATACTGTCACAGTGGATAAACGTATCCGCGTTTATCCCAATCAAAAACCTTGGATGACCGGGAAGGTTAGACGCCTGTTGTATGCTAGAAATAAGGCTTTTAAGTCTGGGGATGATCTAGACTACAGTGCAGCAAGAACGAACTTGAGGAGAGGCATTAAGCAAGCTAAGGCCGAATACAAGAGGAGAATTGAAGACTGCTTTCTCAGTAATAACATGAGGCAAGTTTGGCAGGGGGTTCAACAACTAACAAACTACAAAGCAAAAAATGTTTCCTCGGGCGGAGGCGTGGAGGTGGCTGAGGAGTTGAACAACTTTTTTGCTCGATTCGAGATCTATCAAACTGAAACTGTTCGTTTGCCATCATTTACTCAGCACAGTCCCCCCTTCATTGTGAATGAGCAGGATGTGAGACAGACTATGAAGGTGGTTAACTCCAGAAAAGCAGCTGGACCCGACTTAATTCCTGGTCGGGTGGTTAAAGGCTGTGCTGATCAGCTAGCCGGGATATGGACTGTAATTTTTAATTGATCCCCGGCACTATGTGCAGTTCCTGTCTGTCTCAAGGCTTCCATCATCGTTCCACTGCCTAAAAAGTTGCCTACAAACAGTCCGAGTGACTATAGGCCAGTGGCACTAACTTCAATCTTAATGAAGTGCTTTGAGCAGTTAGTTCGGAAATATATTATCTCCTGCCTTCCTGATTCCTTTGATGGGCTTCAGTTTGCTTATAAAGAAAATAGATCAACTGAGGATGTGATTAATACTGTGCTTTATATGGCTTTATCCCACTTGGAAACACAAGGGAATTATGTAAGAATGCTGTTTGCGGACTTTAGCTCTGCTTTTAATACCATTATACCCCACAGATTAATAATCAAACTGAAAGATCTAGATTTTCCAGATTCTATCTGTCTGTGGATTTTGGATTTTTTAACAAATCGTCCACAAAGGGTTAAATTGAATGATTACATCTCTACTGACAAGATACTCAGCACTGGCACTCCACAAGGTTGTGTCCTTAGTCCACTACTGTTCTCCATTTATTCATCGGATTGCACCAATAACCATCCCAGTAATAGAATTATCAAATTTGCAGACGACACTACACTAGTAGGACTTATTTCTGGGGATGATGAGTCTGCGTATCGGGATGAGGTATTACAGCTATCCCGCTGGTGCAAAAAAAAACAATCTTCTATTTAACATCCAAAAAACCAAGGAATTTATAGTGGACTATAGGAAAAAAAGAGCAGACATTCAGCCACTGTATATAGATGGAGTTTGTGTGGAACAGGTGGTTGAATGTAAGTTTCTTGGGACCATCATAACAAATGACCTGACTTGGAGTGCAAACACCGCTGCGTTAATCAGGAAGGTGCAACAACGGTTGTATTTCCTAAGGACTCTTAGAAAGCAGCAATTGACTGAGAGTTTGTTAACTACCTTCTATCGGAGTTCGATTGAGAGCATATTATCCTACTGTCTCTGTGTATGGTTCACGAGCTGCACAGTGGCAGAGAAAAAGGCAATTCAAAGGGTGATCAAGACAGCCCAAAACATCATTGGCTGTTCACTCCCCTCTTTGGAAGAATTGTATAAGAACAGATGTAAGAGGAAGGTATCTAACATACTGAAAGACTCCTCTCATCCGGGACATCAGCTCTTTAAATTATTACCATCGGGAAGGAGATTTAGGGTATTGAAAGCAAGGACAAGCAGATTCAAGAACAGCTTTTACCCAAGTGCAGTATTGAGTTTAAATGCGGGGTCATAAGTTTTTGGTGGAATTTTAATTGCTGGGAGAAACGGGGTATTTATATTTGTATGGTGAGTGTTGTGTAAATTTTTAACTTTTTTTTTGTAGTGGTGTTGTCCAGTTTTACCTTGGGGAAGAGCACCTCATTTCGTTGCACCCACTTGTGAGTGCAATGACAAATAAATTTCTTATGTCTTATGTCTTATATAACAGACTGGATCACAGAAGTTTGCAATGTAGTGCAGTAGGGGTGAATAAATCTCTGGCCCTCTAGAAGTATTAGGCATTGGTACCATCTCTAATGTGACATCAATGCTGCAGCACCAGCATTACACAATGTCTGATCCCTCTTCTCCATTTCCCTGCCCTCTCCTTTCATCCATTGTCCCCAAGTGAAAACCACTTCTGAAGGGCCATAATTAGGAATGACAATTGCCCTCCCAGTCCCCTGATGGAAGCTAACTCTGTCCATCAACAGCTGCCGTCCATTGGATTCTGGCCTCAGAAGACCCAGATAGTGGTGGCGATGTGTGGAAATTGCTGTCCAACATTCCAGACCATAACAGAAGACCCAAAGTTCCACATCCTTTTAATAGTGTATAATAGGTAGGAAAGGAAGCTCACAAAGTTTGACAAGAATTTATTTCCGTATGCCAGTCCCTTACCACCTTGAACCCAATTATCTGTTCAGGTTGCAAAAGATGAATGTATAAGGTGAAGTCACATATTCTGCTGCCCCTCGGGGTTTGGAGCTTTCTATTATACCTCAAATTAATAAGGATGTGGTCATCCTGACTAAGGTGAGGTGTTCAAGCTAAAACCCTCAGAGCAGATTATTAGTGAAGAGGAGAACATTTTTGTTTCAGGTCTTTTTGGATCTAACTTGGAAGATTATTATTAATTATGTTAAAAAAATGAAGAGTGAGTCTTAGAAAATCATGATTTAAATCTTTTCCTTTTGAAGGAAAGAGATTGTCGGGATTGGTATGTGGTTCTCTTCATGAGGAGCTAAGAACTGTTTTGAAAGCGCCAGATCCCATGATAACACTAAGGTTTCCCCTCATGAAGTTATTAATGAAGTAATTAATGAAGTTATTAATCTTTGTATTTGGCTGGATAGCCCAGTGAATTAGGCATCTGGCTGTGGAGATGAGGTTGGGAATTTGATTAACCCACTGTGCTTTCTTGAAGAAGAGCCAGCCTGTGTAGCCTTGGGCAAACTGCACAGTCTTAGGGTGCCCCCAGAAGAAAAGATTGGTAAACCATTAGAAAACCCCGCAAGGGGTCAGCATGAGTCAGAACTGACTTGACAACATTTATGTTGCTAATCTGTCCATAAATGTTTCAGGAATTTCACTCAGCTATTTATTTGTGTTTGGTTCCCTTGTGAGGGATTCATTGAATTTTCTCTACAAAGGGTGTTCTTTGGGGCTGGATTATCATTTGTTTTTAAAAAAAATATGCTTGTAAGCATTGGAATGCAGATAGGTTGGTATTTTATTATTATTATTTCTGTGTATACAGGTTTTCTCCCCCCATTCCAATCCATCTGGTGTTAATAAAAACTCAGGGTAGCTAACAGCAATTAAAACAAATAATAAAATATAGTGAAGATGGCAGTTAAAAAAAAAATCAAACGGACAAACCAAGATGGTGATAAAAACCAGAGATAGAGCAAGTAAAACATTTAATCAAAGTCATTAAAGAAACACCTGTCTAAAAGCTCTGCGTGTTCCTTCAGCAAAATGGCGAAGAAGAAGGAGAAGGAGAGAAGGAGAAGAAGAAGAAGAAGAAGAAGAAGGAGAAGAAGAAGAAGAAGAAGAAGGAGAAGACGGAGGAGGAGGAGGAGGAGGAGAAGAAGGAGAAGAAGAAGAAGAAGAAGGAGAAGGAGAAGAAGAAGAAGGAAAAGAAGAAGAAGGAAAAGAAGAAGAAAAGAAGAAGAAGAAGAAACAACCACCAGCTTGCTTTCCAGGGCAAGTAATTCTATCACAAATTTGCTGTAAAAAGAAGGGCCTTTGTCTTAGTCCAGTCAATTATGCCTCAGCCATAGTTTGAGTAGATGAGGGCCTTCCCATCAAATTTATGAATGCAGGTGGCTGGTCTGGTCAGGGAAGAGCTGGCTCCTAAAATATATTGATTATACAATAACAAGTCAAGGCACAAATTACAGCACTGTCAAGAAAAAAACAGTGTGTTTGTCTCACTCTTGCTTGAAGGTGAGGAAACAAACACGCAAGGTGTTTTGTCATGTATTTTTCTTTATATCTGTGTTCTAAGGCAGGCTAATTATAAGCCAAGCTATAAACTTCTGATGTGAGTGCAGAGACTCGTTCCCCGTCAGCTAGTATGGCAGAGGTTTTTCAAATTGAGTGTGTGTCAGGGGGAGAGATTGTTCCTGAAATTTCCAGTTCCAAAATTTCAGATCCTCCCCAATTGTATTCATTATTGCCCATCACATATACACACAAAACTTTGCTATACATACACAAATCTTGGACCACACCTTGACCTTGCCGGGGGGGGGGGGGAGGACATAGGCGTTATCTTGGCCCCTAACATTAGGAAACAGCATCGTATTCTTTTTTGCACTTTAGACTGGCTAGGTGTGTATCACTGCCTAATACTTCTGGGAAATAATCTGCAGTGGAAACATAAATTCAGAAAATCCAATTGCATTTCAGAGAATGAATGGAAAAGAGGAGCCTGCACTGGTACAGCCTTTTGGCTGTAATTTTCCAGCCTCCATTCATATGCTGTAGTTAATGCCATCGTTAATGGCTTTGCGGAAAGAACAATGGCTTGCCTGAAGATACAGGGCTCCAGAGGTCTTCTCCACAATCTCTTTTGTCCTTCAGGGATTCTGCTGTCTTCATCAGGAAAAATAGACTGCGCCTCAGAGTGCTGCGTGACACTTTCAGGTTCTCACCAGATTCCTCTAGAGTGCACAATGAGTTTATTGGGCTGTGGTGTTTTGTTTTTATATAAAAAAATGCAGTACCTGAAGTTTTTGTACTGCCTGGATCATCTCTGCTTTTGTAACATGCAACGACTGTTTCAAATTGGAAATAACCGCAGTAGCATTTTTAAGTCATGGAATTTGTGATGGTTGCCTTATTTTAACCGGGGCCTGGGGAGAAGAGAGAGAGAGAGATTTACCAGCTACTCAAAACAAACATTCCAGCTCATGAGAACATGTATTTTTCGGACTCTGGGTGTTTAGGTGTTATGGACCAACTTTACCTCTGCACCCACTCCTGTGGGCTTGAGGCATTTTGTTGAAAGGGTTTCCAAAATTTCCAAAGGGTTAGAAAATACCCCAGAAGTTACTCCATGCAAAGTCCCCCCCTCTTCAAAATGAGGATTAAACATAGTCTTAAGAACTGCAATGAGACTCATCCAAGTGATGGAATGAAATAGTGTCGGCATCCTAATAGAGACAATTGTTGAAGTTCAAGCTTTCCCCTCAGAGACAGTTATATGCAGAAGGGGAGCAGGCAGAACTAAAGGCAGGGAGTTTGGTTTCCCACTGTGCCTCCTTGACAGGTTCCGGACTCAATTATCCATAGGGTCTCTATCAATTCTACAGTTCTACAATTATCTAAGAAAACACTCCAGGAGGTCAATATGGGAGGGTGGAACTGGTCCTAGGAGCGGTAGAGGAAGACAGAAGGAAAGTCATGTGAGGGAGTTTGATCAGAAGAGTGATAAAGCTGAAGATTTGCTTTAATTATAAACAGCTGTGAAACGTTGTCAGTGAATAAATCAGATATGATAATAGGTTCTGGAAACAAAAGTGCTGCTGGTCCAAACTTATAACTGACTAATTATGTTGAAGGTGGAGCCTCACCTGCTCCTTTACTCCTGCGAGAGAGCTTTGACAATGAAGAAGCCTCAAGGACTCAGAATGCTGTCCCATTTTATAGCCTTCTCAAGCTGGCCAACACTTTATCCCCTTTGAGTGCTTTGAGTACTCAACAGGGCATTTTAAAAAAAAGCTATCCCTTCCAGGCCATTCTCAATGCCAGATACAACCAAACTATGGCCAAACAACCTTGTTATGCCAATTGTCATGCACCAAGCATCCAGTGGACTTGGAGGACAAAAAGCCAGTAGAGGAGAGCTGAAGCAAGCCAGACCCACAACCCTAGAATTGGTCAAGTCTAAGACCCCTGAAGTTGACACTTCAGTGCCCACAACACCTGTGACACCTCTGCTTTCAGTAGTCCCATGAGGAAGGGATTATGCCAAAGCTAGCACAGTGGCCAGCTGGAGTTCCTGGAGAGAAGTAAGGGAGCTTTACCTGTAAGGCATCCTGTCTTTCAGAAAATGGACCCTGGAGGGGGTAGCCCTGAGTTGGCAATATAAAGGGCCATAGTGCATCCCCAACCACCTTCATGGAGGAAGGAACTTCCACCCAACTATCATTGGTGCTATTGTACTTTTTGGCTGCTCCTGCCCTGTGGTCTCTACAGACCCCCCACCCTTGAACACAACACAGACCCTCTGCCCCAAATTAAAAGTACGAAGTAATGCATCTCATCATAGCACATGAGAATGGCTGCATGGGATGCTACACGGAGCTAGAAGAAACCATAGAGGGGAAGGATGAACCTTCTAAAGGTCAAGCAGCCTTTTTCCACAGGACTACTAAGCAAAGGCGTATTGTCTCTGAATCTAGAGGTTACAGGTAGCCATCATTATCCTCCAAGAATATGTCCATAGTGTTGAAGCCTCAACATGAAATGTGTATTCATCAAGGAGAAAGGAAAAAGGAGAGAAGGTAATTGCCCTTCTCTGCCCCGTTCTCTGCTCCATTACCCAGGGAGTTGTGAGACAGAAAGAGAAATATGTGACTGGTAGTGCTGTGTGTTAAACCACAGATATTCAATGGTTGTTCCCTTTCCTGGTTCCTCATTGGAATAATAATATTCTAACTATAGAGCTGGAAGGGACCCTATGGATTGTCAGGTCTAGCCTCTGGTAGGGAGGAACAGTGGGGAACTGAACTCCCAACCTCTGATTTAGCAGTCAGAGACTCTAAACCACTGAGCTGTCCAGCAGTTTCCACTGTTAATGGTCTCCCAGTGAAAGCACATGCTATACTTATTACACCAAAATGTGGGCCAGTTGTGTTCAAAATGTACTTGTGGGTAACGGAGTCGTATTCTAAACAGACAAAATACCACCACACATGGGTGTTTGTAGAGGGGAGAGACGGGCAAGGAATCAAAAATGTATTGTTTTATTGCAGACAGACAGACACTGTGTAGCATGTCGTGTGATAGCTGAGTCAATTGGACAGCTTCCTAAAGGTATCTGAGCAAATCACACTGCAACACCATAACAGTCAATCAGATAAGAGGAGGCCAACTGTTTAACTGTCAGGGTTTGGCTGTGCAAGTTGGCAGGCAGGGCTAAGAGTGGGTGAGTCAAAAGGGAAATTAGGGTTGGCATGGCTATTTACTGAATTTCTTCATCTTGAGAAAATTGTCTTATGATTTAGGGAGTGGTATCATGAGTGCTCTACCCTGTCTAGAAAGAAGTGGCATTCAGTTCTTTGACAGAAAACTTGTGGTGGTGTTAATGGAGTCTCAGCTGGCTGGATAGCTCTGTGAGTTGGAATACCTCGCTGTGGGAGTTCAATCCCCCATTATGCTTCCTCAGATAACAACTAGCCTGTATGGCCTTGAATAACCCGTGGCGAAACCCTCAAGAAGTAGGGAATGGAAAATCCCTTCTGAGGGCATTATTTCTATGAAATCCTGGCAAGGTTCACCATAAGTCAGAATCAACGTTGGTTGATTGTTGTTGCTGTTGTTGTTATTCACGGAGTCCCAATTGCTTAGGAATTGATAGAGTGTCCAGAATCATATTAAGAAGTTGGCATAGGTACCTGCTAACACATACAAGTTATACGACTCATATGCAATAGCAGATTTGTGTGCCCACCTTTTCCTTATGGCAGTTCATCAATCATTTATACTGGTGCATTTTCACTAGTGCAAATATGTAGTAGGGTTCTAGCCATGGAATCTTTGTACCTCTCATGAAACCAGAGTTCTTCATTTGACTGAAATAATGACAGGCTGTAATCCTTTTTCAGTGTTTTTACAATAGAGTTTCAGTTTCAGTTCCAGTATCTGCCTTAAAGCTTACGGTTCTACACAAGTCAGATGGATGTTTGCTTTAAACTATCTTTTTAAAATTTTGAAATTACCAGCACCAGTTGGTTTACTGTGCAGCATCACTTTGATATTATCCATCACATACAAAATAGGGGTGAGTGAACTGAAAATCACTTCTGTACTTGGTCACGTTGTTAACATCCCATCTTCAGTTGGGTCACACATACTATATGTGCAAATTATGCTAACACGCCATTATGGCACCACAATCATCCCCCCCACCCTGAAAATTTCCACAGGTATTGTTGACGCTACAGACTGAGATTTCACTCAAGTATATCAAGTGCTTTGTTTGAGAAAAGTTACAATATTTGATAGCTTGACATTGTTGCGGTTGTTATGTGCCATCAAGTTAGAACCAACTTATAGCAACCCTTACAGGATTTTCAAGGTGAGATATTTAAGGAGTGGTTTTACCAGTTCCACAACCCCAGTGAGTTGCTATGGCTGAGCAGGGATTTGAACCCAGGCCTCCTGAATCTTAGTCTGTCACTCTATCCATCACACCACACTAGACAGCGTGAGGCTACAAGCAGTTAAATAAGTAGGCTTTATGAGCATTCGTACATTGGCAGCAGTTGGCACTAATACAGCACACATTTGAGATAAACTTAAGAAATATATGGTTGGGGAAGCTGCCATTAGAGAAGTGGCCAATAAAACAGCTGATTGAACTATTAGGAGAACTAACTAAATGTTGTGAATCCTTTCCACTCCCTATTTGTGCCTGAAAAGTTAAATGACACCATGCTCAATAAGCTTACTTGCACTTGACTGTTTTCCTAAACAATGCAAAGAAGTGAATGTAAAGCTGAAAGAGGAAAGGAAATGAGGCAGGAAAGACACCTGCTAAGTCAAGAATCTGTCAGCCTCCTTGCATGAGTGGTTACATTTAGAGATGGGGACAAATAAAAAAATGGCAATTTGTTTTGATCTGTTATTCATCAAGGTTAACGGATCAATGAATACAAATATACGAATATTCTTCAATGAATTGACGGATCAATCCGTTGATTTGTCTGCACTTTAAACAGGTATAACACTGGCCCACGACAACCCAGAGACACCAAATTTGCAGGGATGATTTCTCATATGCTTTCCTACAAATTCTGAAAGTTTGGGGAACATTAGATCATGGATCCCTGAGTTATACAGTCACAAAGAGGACACACCCAGGAAAGCTCCCCCTAAATACGTAGAGAATCCAGAATCACAACAGAGTTTCCTATGTCTTTCCCCAACATGCCTGCCAACTTTGGTGAAGATTGGATATCAGAATGAATTATTCACCCTCAAATTGGGTCCCCTCAGGAGAGTTCACCACACGGCACAGAAGCCCATGGCATTGAGGGAGTTATATTTAGCCCCAGCAGAATGAGAGGTCCCTTTGGCACAGGCATGCATGAGGTATCGAGTTTGTCTTCAGCTCATCACAACATTACATTTGCCAGTGAAGTAGAGTTTGCCCTCAGGAGGACTGGAGGCAAGAAGGTATTTGGCAGCACAGGAGGCTTTTTGGCTCTGTCAGACATTGAAGAAGTTCACAGCAGAAAAACAGGCTCTTTTGGCACCATCGGGCACTGAGGGAAATGGCAGCAGGAAAGCAGGGTTTTTTGTCTGCATCGGGCACTGAGTTAGTTGGCAGCAGCAAAGTGGCATTTGCTACCCCATTGGTTAATATAACAGCAGTTAATCCACGGGGCTGTGGGGCTTTTGAAGCCCAATCCGGACTGCAAACTGAAGCCGTGTGATGGGGAGATGGGGTGATGCCTGGACAGGCTTGGGTGGGGATTAGCAAAAGGTGGCTGTGGAGGTGTGTTGTTTGTTTTTAAAAACAAAAGCAGGCAAGCAGGACTTATTAGCAGCAACAATAACACCATCAGATGAATTGATCCACCTCATTGGGAAGATACTACTAACGGTGTTGGCGTTCCGTGTCTAGTCATGCTTACCACATGAGGAAGTTGGCAGGAACAATGCAGACTGTGTTGCCAACAAAGTGTTGGCAAAGTGTTGCCAACTGTGTGTTGACAACAAAGATAGCCCTCAGAGGTTTTGGGGGGCTTGGACCAGCTGGCTCTCTTGGCATGGGTTGAAAAAACAGATCAGGTCTGCAATCTGAAGCCATGTGATGGGGCAATGGGGTGATGCCTGGACAGGCTTGGATGGGGCACAGCTCAGCTTTGGATGTGCCAACATGGCCGGACAGCTCTCTGCCTTGGCACATTATGGGCATCACCCAACACTTTGCTCTTGTACACTTTAGTTGTACAAGAGCAACTATTTATTCATTTTTTTACTGCTCAGTCTGGGTCTGCGAAGAGAGCTGGATAGCCCTCTTTGCTTGTTTGGGGATGCCAGGACCAGCTCTGAGTGTGCCAGCCAAGAGGGTTAGATGGCCCTCTTGGCACATTCGAGTGACGCACAGACAGGCTTTGGGTGGGGCAGAACTCCATGCAGCAGAATGGACCTGTAACCTGGGGGCAGGGCAAGGGCCTCCCCTGTGGCCCTGTCGCCGATGCCCTGCCACTACTCAAGTCCTCTGGCTGCCACCAGTGGGCTGTGAGCGAGAGGTAGCCATGCTGACCTCCACTCCACAGGTCAGCTGTGAAGTGCACCTGTAGCCATGAAACATGGTCATGGACTACCTCCCTCACAGAGTCATAGAGCGAGGGTAGCACTCTAGAACTGAGAGTTCTCTGTGCAGGGAGGTTGTACCAGGGGGCAAAAAAATGCAGCAACCGGCGGAAGGCTTGGGATTCTACAATGGACAGTGGAAGTCTGAGCAGGGCAATTGTCTCACTGACGAGATGAGAGGCCGCCTGCTGGGCCTTGCCCTTCAACCGCCAGCTGAGGGTCATGGCAGACTCAGTGGAGCGTGGCCTGCCTATGCTCCTGGCTCCAGAAACCCCTGTGGTTGCTCTTTTGAAAGGAGGCGCCTCCTCCTGCCTCCTTCTGCCTTCCCTGGAGTTGCTCTTTTTCCTCTCCCAGACGGCGCAGATGAAGTGCCTTCCCTGGACAGGAACCTTTGGTGGTGCCTCTCCAGATGTTGGTGGAGGGTGGTGGAGGACAGATGCCTGGGGTCTGACCCCTTCCGGACCACCCCAAGGTAGGTATTGCAGCGTGCCAGCCATGGGTCATTGCTGAGTGCTGTGAAATGATCCCACATGGCCCCTCTGCCATGTTTGCCCAAATGAGGACCCACTGCCTGCCCCTGACTGCTGGCCTGGGAAGAACTCTGTGTCCCAGGGGTGCTGCTGGTCTGGGAGGAGGGAACAGATGACTCTGGGGACATGGCTGGGGGGGTTATGAAGCCTGCCCTGCCGTTACTGGTTCCAAATCAGACTGAGGATCTTCAGAAACAACCAGTAACCACTCAGACTCCTCTAGGAATTCATCATGTTCTTCTTGATCTGCCTACCACAAATAATAAAAATCATAGAATGCTTTTAAACAGAGAAATATCCTTCTTTAGAAAAGTAGGCCTTTTGTTCTTTGGCGGTGGGATCTAAGGTATAAATGTTTGAGAACCACTGTGGTTAAGATACAAGTGCTTGCATTTCCTGATCCCAAAGGGCAAAGACCAACGAGGAGGGGAAATTTTCATCAGAGAAACAACATGAATCCCCCTCTATGGATTCCTCTGCCATGATTCAGTCTGATTGACAGGGACACACTCCAGACACACCTACACAGAGCTGTATTCCATGAAAATATTGCCATATCCAAACACAAATTTCCTAGGTTTATATGAAGATTTAGCCATCTGTGCATTATAACAGATCCCCCATTATAACAGAGTGTTTCCTCATAACCTGCTGCCTTCTCTGCCCGCTCTCAGATATGTGCTATAACAGTTTAGTACATCAAGTACCATAAAGTAGCAGATAGATTGACTCATGCAAACCAGCACAGAGAGTAGAGTTTACATTTTCCCTTTGGGAAGAACTCGCACCCACACTTCTTATTCTAGGCAACTTAAAGAGCTAATGTTTATTTTAAAAAAAATATGCTGAAATAGAAAAGGTAATAGGAATTTTACCAATTAAGACGAGATACAGGGGGCCACGTTGTCTCTGAGGAACAAAGAGATGAGATGTCTGCTCTGTCTTCTCCCACAGAGGGTCAAGAGAGAGACAGTGAGAAGGGAGTAAGTGACATCAGCCGCTCTACAAATATCAGTTTACTTGGCGGGTCAGAGCAAGTAATGATAATAATAATAATAAAGTTCCCAGAAAACCTGAAGGAATTCTTCTCAATCTACTCCTTCCGCTACAGAGACAAGCCTCTTCTGTGAGTTGAGTTGCACCTATTCAGCTTCAGCATCCTGACCCTAGTGCCAATTTGCAAGGGAGTTGATTTCCAAGTAGGCATGCTTATGATTATAGCCTTAAACTGGATTATGCTTACTTCTGGATCATCATTTAATAGGACTGAACTGCTAGTCACTCTGTAGATATTGCGTATTTAACTTACTAACTTTGAAATCAGAAATATGTGCAATGTTTAAACCCCCTTTCAAAGACTTTAACCCTCAAAAAGGGTTCAGTTTAAGATACAGGTACAAATTAAAGTAACAAATAACCAATTTGATGGCTTTGAGATCCTTGTTTCTAGACATCAGAAGCAATACATGGATCCAACGAATACATACTGTAAATGTATTCAATAAATCAATAAACAGAAACTGACAAAGAAGCAACATTGTGCGATCACATGCTTCTTTAAATACAAAAGTTTTAATCTTGTGTCCCTCACGGATGGGGGCTCAAGTTGTGGGACTTGCTGTCAAGTTGGATTTGGAAGTCGCACTGGCAACTTGAATTGGATTTGACTCAGGTTCTTTAATTCAGTGACTTGGACTTGACTCACAACTCGCACAGGAGAACCAAAGACATCCCGGCTTGTATCTAAACAAATCCGATTAACCAGTATGGTGCAATAGATACAGTGATGGGCTACGGCTCAGGAGACCTGGGTTTCAATTCAATTCCTGTTCAGCCATGAAAACTCATTGTGGGGAGAAAGGGGGCAGACTGGTAAAAACTACTCATTAGATAACAATTACTGTACCTTGAAAATCCTGTTAGTATTGATGATCTAAGTCAGTTATGACTTGATGACACATCTCTCTTTCTCTCTCACACACACATAATAAAAAAATTCAGCTAGAAGGCTATAATCCCATTGGTTTACTTACAACTGACTGTTGAGGCTTCTAGGAGTTGAAGTCTGAAGAAAATCTAACAGCTCTATGTTCCCTAGTCCATTGCTCTAAAGCTAGTTATAATAGTTGTTGTGGGTTTTTCGCGCTCTTTGGCCGTGTTCTGAAGGTTGTTCTTCCTAATGTTTCGCCAGTCTCTGTGGCCGGCATCTTCAGAGGACAGCACTCTGTCGGCCACAGAGACTGGCAAAATGTTAAGAAGAACAACCTTCAGAACACGGCAAAAGAGCCTGAAAAACCCACAACAACTATTAAATCCTGGCCGTGAAAGCCTTCACGAATACTAATTATAATACTCTGTTGAATCAATTCTGGTCAGCAGTCTGTTAACTAATCTGCCTGGTTGAACACCTTGCAAGATCTATTGTTTATACCATGTAGTGATTCATAAATACAGAATCATAGAACCAGAAATAATTGAGTTGGAAGGGGCCCATGAAACTATCACGACTAACCTCCTGTTCAATGCAGAAATCCAAATCAGAGCAGATATGACAGATGGTTGTCCAATGTTCTCTTGAATGCCTCCAGTGTTGAAGCGCTCACCTCCTCCTGATATCATTAGCTTCATTGATGTTCTGTTCTAACAGTTAAGAAGTTTTTCCTGATATTTAGCTGAAATCTGGTTTCCTTTAGCTTGAGCCCATTATGACATGTCCTACACTCTGGGATGATGGAGAACAGATCCTGCTCCTCCTCTGTATGCTTGCCTTTCAAGTAGTTGAAAAGTGTCATCATATCTCCATTCAGTCTTCTTTTCTCAAAGTTAAACATGCCCAGTTCTTTCAATATTTCCTCACAGGGCCTGGTTTCCAGTCCCCTGATCATGCTTGTTGTCCTCCTCTGAACCTGTTCAGTTTGCTAGCATACTTCTAAATATATTTGTGTGGGTGTTCAAGAACAATTATAGTTATGACTTGATAACTCATTTTTCCTTTTTTTAAAAAAAGGTAATACTGAACTTTATGTGTTTATATTATTTTAAATTATGCAAAACAGGTAGGGTTAGGAATTATTTTTAACCACAGAGGGAGCAGAGGGGGGCTACAAACACATTTTCCTGTGTTAACTTCTGTCCAAAACCTCTGTGCAAAAGAGACCAAATATTAAGCATGCAATATAATGTTCCTGTAAGTAATAAAATTTACTCACGGGGATACCATATGTCAACAGAATAATTGGATCACGTTCACTGTTAGATCCTGACATTTTACTTTGAGCCCGGGATACCAAAATCATTTTGTTATCTTGGCAAGCAATTCCAGTCCTGTTCTCTTGTTGATCATAAGGGACTTGGAACTTGGCTAGGTAAAGACCATATAATAACCATTTAGAATTAAGGCAGCTGTTTGAACGTTTACAAGCACTCCTATGTATTTTTTTAAGGATGCAAAAAATTAATAAAAAGGCTCTTTTGCTTTTGTTGTTGTTGTTGTTATTAACAACAATCTCTCCTTCCCATGAATAATGTATTGTTTTTTTGTTTTTTTTTGTGGTGGCATTTCAGATCTGACTTTTAAGGGAAACAAAACAGGACTAGTGATGAAGGAGAGCTCATTTCTGAGATATGAAAATGTGGCATTATTTTTTGTTTTCACACTTGTCAATATCATGAACATAAATGATTCAGAATAATAATTAATCAGCACAGTACATAGTAAATTAAAATATTAGAGAATTAAAAAAAATGTAGATAGCCTAAATCATAAGTGTGTACATACACTAACAATATTTCCAGGCTTGTCACAGTCAATGGGTGTGTGGGTCTCATTAGGAAGGATTAGACTGGAAGTGCTGTGAAGTGATATAAAGCTCTGTCTACCATAGCTGATCTCAAATGGCTGATTCACACATGCAAGCTGCCACTTGATCCTCCAGATTAACTAATGTCAAATATAAAATCTCCTACAAAATTTCCACAGGATGCACAGGAAAATCATCAATGTGAAGTTCCAAATTGCGTTGAACAGGACATACCCAATGTCCTGACAGATTCGTGACCTAATATGTCAGTATGGAACAACCATGGAACAGTGCTGCCATCTCTCCAGTGTGGCAAAGGCAAATAATATTAGTAGTATTCTCAAGGCATGGTAGTAGTGTGAGCTCTTGGATCAGCCTAACATCTTCTGACGTGACAACCGCATCAAGCCTTCCACTGATCCTAAAGTCCAGGCATTGAATTGAGTATAGCCACCTCCCGATTCCACCCCCTGAGGTGTCACTTCTGTAGAGTATCTGCCTACACTTTGGTTAACCTTCCTAGAATGACCAGAGTGGTCATATCGACCAGATAGGCGGGATATAAATTGAATGAATGAATGAATGAATGAATGAATGAATGAATGAATGAATGAATGAATGAATGAATGAATGAATGAATGAATGAATGAATGAAGACCATGTGTCCTACTCTGTTTGAAGGACTGTCAGAGAACAGTCCTTTATTTGAAGATCCTAAAGAATGATAGGTAGATGATGAAGTGGAGTAATATGACTCGCTATTTGAGAACTATGGAGTGAGCAAGAAGGGAAGTATTGAAGCTGCCCTTCCACTTTGAGCACTAAGAGGATGTGGTTACATGCTGAAATACTTCTGGGTTTGCGTGAAGTTTAGCACACTTGAAATTGATTTTAAAAATTTTTTTTTACAGCTAAGTGCACATATTTTTGGCCAAGAAGCATGGTTCATGTTTGTTTGGAAAGAGAATTGTTAAAAATACCCACTATTAGCTTATTTATTTTAATTTGATTCTGATTGCAATTTATTCTGAATTGTTTTTGCATATGTGCTCACCTGTGTCAGAATAAATTGTGTCTGTGGGGTTTTTCATGTGTTAGATCAAAGGTTTTGGGTTACAGGGTAACCTTGTAGTCTGATCCATTACATTTTTTTCCTATCTGTAATACTGATTTAGTGCTATGCCAGTTTGGGGGGGGGGGGGAACCACAAATATTTAAAATCACACCACACCAGAAGAATGTGGCGTTTTTCCCTGCCACCCCATCACTTCAATACAGGAAATGAGTTGGTGGCAGTGGTGAGTGGCTGTGAGGGGCAGCCAGTACAAGGGCAACGAACAAAAATCTCAAAAGTGGTTTCAGGATGATGTGCCAGAAACCAGAGCATCTTCTCCTAACTATGGTAGTGTGCCTGTGTGGGGGGTATTTAATTTTTTTGGTGCAGACATTTCACTCCAGGAATGCACAGCCATGGGAAGACAAAACAAAGGAAGCTGCAGCCTCATGCTTTTAAAACGATTGTAAAAGCCTGTGTAGCTCCTCCATACCATGCATCTTACACACACTGACCCAAAAACCACATGACTGTGAAGGTGTAGAAAGAGAGAGTGTGCCGTCCGCAGAGAAGAAGGAGGAAAAAGATGATGAAAAGAAAGACCAGCTGAATAGCAGCGAAAGTAATAAAGAAGAGAGGAAAGGGTTAACAGATAAAGAAGGGGAGGTGAAGGTGGAAGTGTGTTTAGCTGAAGGGGAGTGGGAGGAGTCAGAAGTGACAGTTGGAGGAGGATATAAGGATGAGGAGGGAGTAGTGTGGTTTAGTGCTGTGGTGGAGGAATATGAAAGAAAGAGGAGGGAAGAAAAACGACAAGCATTTGAGAAAGTTCGCACCCAAGGTTTAATTAGAGATTTTCCAAACCTGCGAGTGGGCGGACTCTTGCCTGATCCCTCACCTCAACGAAGCCCACCTGTGTGTGTGCCAGCCAAAGAGTGGAAAGTGATCGTTGCTCCGTGGGAAGAAGAATTGCAGCAAGAGAGCGGTTGGAGAAGAGGGGAGTTTGAGGAGGGTCCGGATGAGAGGGGGTGGATTCGGCACAAATGCTGTGGGACAATTTGTGCCAAGAGGAGTCCCCCACCCCCTCAATGGGGTTACAAGAAACCCTTTGGGGACCATCGGCGTTGACCCCCTGGGACTATGTTCAAAATTTGGAACATGTTGATGAGGGTTTGTTACCCAGTTGTAAACCGTTGGAACCGTTAAAGGAAGTGCTGGAGAGTGGAGGTGGCAATAAAAGTTCGGTTGTTAAAGTTATAAGGACTCAGCCTTTATTATTTCCTGCTGACATGGAGGGGCCGCCTGAGGGAAAAGGCGAACATTTTGACAATGACTTTAAACCAATTTCAAAACCCTCGATCCAACTTCTGATTTATTTCAGTAGTGTAACTGCACCCTCAGCTGACCCACAAAATCACTGGGCTGCACTCTTTCCTGCTACAGTGAAATGTTCTAGTGAAATAATAACATTTGTTGCTTAAATGAGTCACTATGGGTTGGAATGGATAAAGTGTCAGTCTAAGATTCAGGAACCCCAGGTTCAAATCCCCATGGACACTCACTGGGTGTGTGCGGCAACAATAAACCACTTCTTGAACATTTCGTATATTTCAAAAATCCTATTGTGACCAGTCAGAAGTGATTGGATGGCCCTAACAAGAGCAAGAGCGAGGTTTCGATTCTCGCATGTGGCTGCTTTCCCTGGAGACGACCCCCATTTTTTGCTGTTTCACCGGAGCTCTTGAGTTCCTTTAGTTTTCCATCCTTATTTGTTTGTCTATACTTGTTAAAATTTTACTCTCTTTATAGCATCCCTTCGGGGTGCGGACATTTTCTCTACTCCCCTGCAGGCTTTGCAGCCGGAGTGGAGAGGAGTTTGGTTGTTCTATAATTTTGGGTTGTTGCTGTGTGTATGTTGAGTGGCTTGTTGCACGATTATTATAATTATATATATTAAATCAATAAATAAAAATTAAAATAAAATAGAAAATAAAAGGAAGGGCAACCTAAGGAAGGTGGCAGGGATCATTAATATATTGGCTCTATTAATTGTTCTTTTGCAGTTTTGGAGGTGGGTATTATATCTGTGCACACACACCCCGCATCCCAACCCCTTTATCTTACCTTACAATTATTAATTGGGCTGGTGGTTTTTGAATTTATTGCTTCTTTCCTTTTATATTGGTATCTGAGGGTCAGTAGTTTTCAGTTTGACCAAACTCTGGGAGGCAATGGAAGACAGGAAAGCCTGACATGATCTGGTCCATGGGGTCACAAAGAGCAGGACATGACTTAATGACTAAGCAACAAGTTTTCAATTAGGTAGCAGCGCTGCCTGCTGGTCTTAAGGTTTTACAGTTCAAAGAGAGAGAGAGTTTAAATAGAGCAGAGGGTGGGTGTGATGACACCTACTGGTCAGTCAATACGTACTGCAACTTTATAAAAAAACAGGTTGGTGCTGTGCCTCCTGCTGGCCTGTAGTTTGGCTGCGCTTTTAATTATTGTATATTCCAGCAGGAAATTCTAATAAAATAAAATAAAGTATTAATAAAACAAACAAACAAACAAACAAACATTTAAAAAAAGCAAATAAGGAGGAGTGTGGAAGGATAAAACAGTTGGAAGAGAATTGATATTTTGTACAAAAATTAAATAATAATAATAATAATAATAATAATAATAATAATAATAATAATAATAATAATAATAATAATAATAATAATAATAATAATAATAATAATAATAATAATAATAATAATAATAATATAAAGGGGGAGGTGATTAGTGTCATTAGGCTGATCCGCTGGAAGTTTATTTCTTTACAATTTAGTAGCCGACCAGGCTATTATGGGGCCCCAGAAGGGGCAAGGTAAAAATAAAGGTAAACAGCCTGCAAAATGCAAGGCTCCACCCAGGGTGGCTCCTGCCATTTCCTCTTTGGACAAAGAGGAATGGCCTGATTATAGTGTGATTCTGGCCAGGTTGAGAGGAAAAGGGCCTTTGACAAGGAAGCTTCCAGAGCCGCTACTCCTAGGAGATCAAACAGAGAGTCTAAAGCCAGTAAGATGGCAGAGCTCAAGAAGTTAGGTAAGGTGATGATGTCTCAAATTGCTCTCTTAGAAAAGAAATGTTCTGCAGCTCCAGGGTCGACTGAGGTGATTTCGGTAGATGGAGGCGCTTCAACCATAGTCATTGCAATGCAGGACGAAAGCGCGCAGGATGCCAGGGTGGCAGCACCAGACCAGTCCCAGGATCAACCAGCAAGTGAGAATATCAGCATGAGAGTGGGTCTTTCTGATTGATATGCAGTGGAGCCCTGCTGTAGTTGTTCCAGGTACTAGCCAGCAGTGCTTGCATTGCCCTCAGCCACCTCGGCTTTTCTGTCAGCTATGGCACAAGGTGAGTGTGCACCCACGCAACATACACTTCCTGTAGGGGAGGGGTTGGCCTTGGGGTGAGGTCACTCCTCCAGGTTGTTTCCCAGCTGATCCTGGTCTTCTACCTATTATCATAGGTTCTAGTCCTGCCACATCAGTCAGCCCTCCTTCGGCTTTGAAGCCGTGGATGGCGGTGTACCCTCAGTGGTCATCTCCCAGTTAGATGCCCAGTTTTGCTGAGAACTAGCAGATGAGGGGTTACTCTATGATTCCGAACACAAGTTACAGTTTGGTTCCTAGCAGTGCCCTACTATGGGGGGATCACTCATTGCCATTGGGAGACCACTTGCTGCCATCCACAAAAAAAAGACACAACAAATATGTGGATGTTTTTGACCTTCTGAACAGAGAAATTGAGGGAAAGGGGGCAGTAAGGATGAAGAGAAGGAGAAGGATAAGTTTAGGAAGAAGGCAATTTGCTGGTAATTTAATTCAAAGAGTTTCTGCAACTGTAAACCATGCAGATACCAGCACCAGTGTTCCATATGTGGGGGTAATCACAGTTCCGTGTCATGCTTCAGAGGTCACCTGGGAGCTGGTAGCAGTAGGGACAGCGGCGGGCCAAAGAAGCCTGCAGCAGGAGCGGCCAACCCTGTAAAAGGTCCCCAGTCCAATTAACTTATCAGTACTGGCTGAGTGTCTGCTACAATACCCGGACAAAGAGGCGGCGGGTTACTTGTCGAAAGGTTTTAAGGCGGGTTTTATTATTCCTTTTCAGGGTGTTAGGTGTGTTGCTTCAACATCCAATTTAAAGTCTGTCAAGGGTATGGAAGGGGTAGTTAGGAGGCAGATTTAGAAGGAGGTAGCTGAAGGGAGGGAGGCTGGATCTTTTACAGAGCCTCCGGTGCCAACTTTGTGCATATTTTTTGGAAGTGGTCCCAAAAAAGTCACCAAGCAAATTTAGGCTTATTCACTATCTTACCCCCTGGTGAATCTGTGAATGACATGATTCTCCAGGAGACATGTACAGTTAAATGCACATCTTTTGATGCTGCAATCCGGATAGTAATATCCTGCGGCACCGGGGCAGAGTTGGGCAAAGGCTGACATTAAATCTGCTTTCCGTTTGCTGCCAGGTAAGTTCGAGTTGCTAGTTTTCCAATTTGAAGGTTCTTTTTATATGAACAAGGAGATGCCCATGGGGTGCTCGGTGTCCTGTGCGGCCTTTGAGTGTTTCAGCTCATTTTTGGAGTGAGCACTGAAGTGCAGGGTGGAGCTTTCCCATGTTGTCCATTATCTGGATTTTTTTTTATTATTTTGTGGGAAACCAGTATCTGGCCAATGCGAGTTCCTCATGAGGACATTTCAATTTCTCACAAGGACCTTGGGTGTTCCTTTGGTGGAGGAAAAATCTGAGGGCCTATCCACTTCTCTCACCTTTTTGGGGATTGACCTGGGTACCATCCAGCAATCCAGTAGGTTACCGGAGAGCAAACTTTCTGATCTGTGGATCCGGATCCAGAGTCTGTTGCAGCGGCAACGCATTACATTGAGAGAACTCCAGGGGGTGGTGGGTCACCTCAACTTTGCGTGTAAAGTTATTGACCCTGGCAGGGCTTTTCTGAGAAGGCTTTGTGGAGCCATGAATGATTTAAGAAAGCCACATCATCAGAGAAAAATGTCAGCGGGCATTAAAGATGATTTCCGTACCTAGTTGCAATTCCTGGACAGATTCAATGGCAATTCATGCTGGAGAGATGAGCAGTGGCTCAGAGCTAAATTTCAGGTGCACTCTGATGCAGCAGGGTCATCTGGATGTGGTATATATTTCAGAGGCTGATGGTGTGCTGGGCTATGACCGGTGGCTTGGGGTGACTCCGAAGTCACCCAAGATCTCACGTTTTTGGAATTCTTTTTGATTCTTGGGGCTTTGGGCAGACATTTGGGCCAATTCAGCAGTCACTTTTTGGTGTGACAACATGTCTATGGTCCATGTAGTGAATAACCTCACATCAAAATCTATGTGGGTTATGAAACTAGTGAAAACCTTTACACTATGTTGTTTGGAATACAATATTGTGTTCCATGCTTGTCATGTTCCTGGTGTAGAGAACAAGCTGGCTGACGCCCTGTCCCGTCAACAGATCAACAGGTTCAGGGGGTTGGCCCCAGAAGCTCAAGTTCATCCAGACATATTGTCTCAGGAAGTATGGAGCATTGGAGGATTGAAGCCAACAGAGTGATAACTTTGGCAATTGCTCCAAGCACCAGGCACAGCTATACAGCAGCATGCGAAGAATTTTTTACATTTTGCAAATGTGAAGGCATGGGTAGGCCATGGCCTATAATGCTGGACCATTTGCAGCAATTTGTGGTAAACCTTCAATTTAAAGGTTTGCCCCCCCCCCCGCACCATTCAAGGTAGAATGTCTGCGTTGGCATTTTATGCCAAGGCTCATGGCTGCCCGGATTTGGTTGGTGGCTTCTGAGTTAAGAAAATGATAGAGGGGTGGAGCAAGGAAAGGGATAAGCAATCAGATGCCCATACTCCTATTGTCCCCAGGTTTCTGGCTCAGTTGGGTCAAGTCTGGGAAGCTGTTTGCATTGAGCTGTATGAGGTAAATTTATTTAAGGCAGCTACCCTATGTGCATTCCTCGGGGCATTTTGCATTAGTGAATTGGTGAGAGCATCCAAGACTGATAATTCACAGATGGCGTTGCAGATGGATGGCCTATTCGTCTCTGAAGACAGGGTTTTGTTTCATCTCTGCAGTTCTAAAAAGGATCAGCTTGGAAGGGGGCAGGTTATAAGCTTAGGGTCTTATTCTGTAAAAGAACTCTGCCTGGTAAAAGCCTTTACTGAGTTTGTTCAGTTAAGGGGGGATGTTGGAGATTTATTTCACCATAAGGATGGCTTACCTCTTGCACAGTACCAATTTTGGACTGTAACTTTCTAAGGACTTGAGAAAGTGGGCATTGTGAGATGGAAATTCAGCACACATTCCTTTCATTTAGGTGCAGTATCCACAGCGGCGGCTTTGTGATAGGGTGAGGATCATTTGGGTGGCAACGACCTAACGATGAGAACAAGCGATTGATTTTATAGGTCATCCAGGACCTCCAGGTATTGAAGGATGTGTTTCCTTCAATGAAGCTGATGTAGTCCAATATAATTCTACGTTGGGCTTGGCAAGCTAACTGCAAGCCTGGTAGGATTGACAGGTCACGGCGTGGGGTTAATCGCGAGATTTGTTGGGGTCTGTGATTCCACATCCTGAGACTGTGAGTCACTGGCCCGAACTGTATAGGAGTGATGGTGTTCACTTATCAGAGTTGGGCATGGGCCTCTTTCTTAAGAACTTACAGGGGGCCTTAAAGCTGAGAATTTTGGCTTGGGTGGCAGGCCTGGACATATAAATAACCTATAGCCATGGTGGGTAGTATGATGGAAAAAGTAGGGGTGCGTTCATGTTGGCATGGGGTGCCAAAAATTAGGACATCTCGCTGGTGATCGAGCCTATCAGCTATCAGGTGAGAGGAGTCTTGTATGGAAAGACCTCCTTGCCAGCTGCCCATTTAGGGTCACAAGGCTTGGGGGATGAGTTGGTAGGAGGGTACCATTTCACAGAGCAACTGAAGGCATGCTGTTCAATGAACAGCACGATTCACTTATAGGAGCTCACCGTGCTCTAGGAAGCATCCAGAAATCTAGGATTATCCAGACAGTAAAGAATATCGCACTACTGTAGCCCCCCCTTGTATTCTGGGGAATACAATTTAAATAGTTAATAAAGTTGTGGCCCAAGTTATAACCCAACAATCTGTGTCTTGCCTCATTATTTCTGGGCTGGGAGGGCAATGCATTTCTAAATAAGAGTGATTTATAAATAGAAATGTGTAGGCAAAATGTTTTCGCAACTGAAGAAGGCAGAAGCTGAAATGTTTTGCTCAAATGTTTCTTTTTGTTAATCACTGCTATAAGTGTACATACAGCATATTGTAGTGTTTAACCGCATCCCTCAAAAACCTGTTTCAAGTGCTGTTCAGTTTTCAATATCTGTTTGCCCATAGAAACATATACACATTTCTATTGTTCTGACACATACTATCCCATAAACTAATCTCTTATATATAAAAAAACTCAAAATCAGTTATTCTCCTCAGTTATTCTCAGAGATCCCACACAACGTACTCTGTCCAAGACATTTTCTCCACTCCAAGGTACACTCCATGAATAACCCTTACTAACTCCCTCTGCCTCTTCTCATCGTATGTCAAACATATCAACCAATCAGCATGCAGCCCTGCATCCAACAGTATGTCACCCATCTGCCAATCAGTCCAGCACCCAACCCACCCATGCTTACCAATCATGCATCCACAGCTAAACAACATCAGAAACCCACCATCCTTATTAATATATATTGTACATGCATACATATCTAGGCAGACTGGGAAGACTTGCTGGGATTACTGAATGAACCAAAGGTCTAACTCAATATAACTCCTTGATCCCATTCATCTTTCTTCTTCCATCCTTTTCAGCACTGTAGGTGCTGTTGTTGGACATGGGAGGTGATGTCAAGATCTCAAGTTTTGCATGGGTAATAATATTGAAATAGTATTGAAATATTTGGCTTGTATTATGTGAAATGTTACAATGTGTTAACATACCCAGTAGATGGTGTTTGCTGATGTAGCAAATTGCTGTCACCCCTAACTTACTCCTCGACTAATTTACGCCTTCTGCATTCTGCTAATCCTGCAGATGGAAAGACACAGATAGACAAATAAGGACTATTATCTACCATAGTCACAACTTGCACATCTTGTATTTTACAAGGCAGGTACTTTGCCAACCTGGTAAAACAAATAGAAATTTAACTGACCAACCTAACAAAATGATATTGTTTACAAATAGAGGAGGGGATAATCATTGGTTAAAAGGTCTAAATAACAACCAGAAAAGATCGACTGAGCAAGGAGCAAAGGATGAGGAGCACCTGTAAAGGTGAGGATACTAGTGAGGAGGGAGGTAAGGTATGCTTTTTCTTTTTTCTTTTTTCTTTTTTGCTATACTGTAGAAGAATGCTGATGTGATTCTGCAACTGTTTATGCTTTGGTCTATTAAAATACTTAGATAGATGTGATTTAATTAAGATTTGTTTAACTTACTTATACATTTGTAATACTTTTATTAAATATTTGTAATATTTTAGTTCAGCAAATATTTCATTTTGAAAGACTATATTAAGTTTTGTTAATGTACTTATACATTGCATTAGAAAGTTTTATTTTTAAAAAGTTGCATCAGGTATTTGTAGTTACAGTTTTTGGATATTCAATAGATAGAGAACAATATTACACACATATTTGCTTGCATATGCTTGTTTGAGAAAAATAAGAAAAATAGAGATATTTTCTGGACATCAATTTATCTGTCTTGGATGGAACAAAAAACATACAGGATATTCAAAACAAGAGAGTAAATTGTATAGGATGCAAAGTATTTATTTGACTCATAGTGGAATTAACCCTTTCTGGGATAAATGCCAGCTGTAGCCAACACAGGCTTCTGAGATTCTTAGAGGTCTATAGAGTTCAGTAGGATTCTTGAGGAACCGTTCAGATGTCAAACTCTCTGAGCCAATGGGGGGACCCTGTTAAAAATAATAATAAAGCAATAAGCAGCACAGATATTAACCAGACCAGGTATAACCCAGGTGGTTGGAATACCTGGATGCAGAGCCATGGACTGGAATTTCAAATTCTCACCATGTGTCCCAGGAGAGGGTCCAACCAAGATCACCTGGACCATGTATGGGTGGTGGTATTATATGTACCCTCCTACAAATTCAGCTGTTGGCAAAGAGCTCAGTCCCAGAGGACCACTAAAAAACGGGGGCTATTAAGTCACTTCTGAGTTCTTTATTACTAGAAAACCCTGGGAAGGTTGGTGTAGGTCCGCACCAGCTTGTCAACATGTAATTATTATTACCTGTAAGAAGTAGATTCATTTTAATTCATCATATTTTTAAAGATGGACAACCATTTTAAAAATAACCACAAAATTGTTTTGAGACAGAGAGGTTGATGATCTTCAAGGTGGTAGCCATCAGCTTCCTGACACTGCCATTCCTTTCTTCTGCCAGGCTGCAAATTTACAAGATAGTTGTTGGTTTTTGTTGTTATTGTTGTTTTGCACAGCTCACCTCAGGAGAGAAAATGGTACATCAGTACAAAACAGAGTGTGGGCAATTTCAAGCCAGCATCACATACTACTGTTGAACAGTTTCATCTTTGACCTGAGTTTTACATAGCCATGGTAACATGCAGAGGAGTAATGATAACATGTAAAGCTCTGAAACTCTACATATATCTATGATACCCCACTTCCCAAAGGATGTCTTCCTTACATCAGCCCCTTGACATGCGTTTGCTATCAAGCCCCTGATTACAAACCACCTTTTGCCCATTGTAGCTTTAAGTGAAATGGCTGCAAAATAGGCTGCTTTCTGCAGTATTTATGATCCATTGAGCTTGAGAAAGTACTCGAAATTTCCTTTGAGATTTACAGCTCAATTTCTAGACCCAAAGCACTTGGAATAAGTTCTGACTAAGCATTAATCCTACACTAGACTCTAAAAATCGAATAATAAATCTTTAAGCAAATAATATATATTTCCCATTCAATGACTGTCAAACACATTTTTTTTGCCAAAGGCACAACACAGGGTAAAAAAAGGGGGGGATTTAAAAACCCACACACTTTCCCTTATCTGTTGTTGTTGTTGTTGTTGTTGTTGTTGTTGTTGTTGTTGTTCCCAACTTCTCAAAAGCATGCATGATCCAATTATTCTTTGTTGAAGTGACAAATTCCCCGAGCAGAATAAACTAAACTGCCACTCTCCCCTTTGACAAATGATGTCTCCTGAATCCTATCAAGGAAACAGAATCTGTGTGACAGGGTCAGAGGCCTCCACAGTAACATACCTTTGCCTCAGAGGGCTGCTGTTAGCTCCTGCAGAAGACATTTTGCCTTGCATGGGTTGCTTCTCACAGACAGCAAGGACCTGCACGTTGAACTCATGTACTCTAGCATGCAGCTCAGGGCCAGAGTACACCTTACAGAAAACACATCCTTCTAATTGAAATCACATAAATGTTTCAGAGATCTGATCATGGCAGATCTCTGTCCCCAAAAAATCAGAATTGCAAAATTAGTTCCCTGTTCATGTCCAGAATCCAGTCAACAAAACAAAGCAGGGAGATCTGCAAACTATGGGAAGTGTGAAAATGTTGTGATGTTGCAATCCGACATTTTCAGCAGGTACAGAGATCTTTCTTCTAATGGCATGTCCACTGTAATGTGTTATTTGACCCTCAGCCTTCTGAGTTTGCTTACAAGTAAATCTGTGTGGGCCTCCTGTTATGGGTCAAGACCACTGTGGGTAAGAATGACAACTTTTAAACCTGTTCCTCTCCTAAAATTCCCCTTCCCTTGTAGGAGATGAAGAAATCTTCAGCTGATGCTGATTTTATCACTGGTGTACAGTGTTGCTCCTACTACCTAAACAAAGCACACTATAAAATATAGACATAGGAATTTCATGAACAAGACAGCAAAACCATGTATACAGGCTTATACTGACCAATAGGTTCTGCTACAAAATGTTCAGTCTGATGTGTCAGCCATTCAGGATCACAGCCTCTTGATTCCATTTCTCTTTTTGCCTCACCCACACCAGTTAGTCAGCCCTCCACTGATGCTATAGAAACTTTTATGAGCATTAACAAAAATAGGACCCTAATACCTTTGCACAGTTAAAGCTGGTGCACTAGCTATGCCTTTTCCTAGGAATGTCTAATCTGGCCACAGTGGCACATGCTTTAGTTACATCTTGTCTGGATTACCGCAATGCACTCTATGTGAGACTGAAGAGTGTTCGGAAACTTCAAATGAGCCAGAATCCTGCAGCCAGACTACTGATTGGTGCTGATTACAGGGAGATTGTAACTTCCTTGTTACAATGGCTTCACTGGCTGACAGTTTATTTCCAGGCTCAATCCAAAGTGCTGGCTATTACCTATAAAGCCCTATATGGCTTGGATCCAGGCTGTTTGAAGAATGATGTCATCCCATATAGGCTTTTAAGATCTTCAGGAAAAGCCCTTATCTTGCTTCCATCACCTTCCCAAGCACAAGTATTTTTGAAATTTAGATATTTTAAAATGTTTTTTTTAAAAAAGTTTTCCAAATTATTTTTAATCTTGATCCATATTTAATTTTTTAAATATATAGTTTTGTATTTTTAACTTGCTATTACTGTATGATTTTAAGTGTTGTGAGTAGACATGGGGGCAAATAAAAAATGGAATCATCATATTCTTGAAATATCGCTGATTTATGGGATATTCGTCCCATTGTATTTGTCAGGTCTGGAGACCCCAACAAATATGAAGGGACAAATATTTACCCATTTTTATTCATCCTTTCGTACAGGCTGGCTGCTGAAAGGGAAACCCTGGTTTCTGTTCCCGCAGACAGCCTGCTCATCAGTGACACAGGCAGCCAGACTGCTTGTCAATGTCCTAACCATCAGCTGATCGGCAGGACATTGACACACAGGTGGGCTACAGGAAGGGAAACCCCAGTTTCCCTGCTAGCAGTCTGCTTGTCAACGGCCCGACCATCTGCTCTTCTGTAGACCATTGTGTTTTAATGACAAATTAACAAATATTTAGCTGATTTGTTACTAAATTTTGGCACCTCATCAATTTTGATGAATTGTGACAAATTACAATTTTTCCCCATTTCGTCCCCATCTCTAGTTGTGAGTCACCTTGAGTACCCTCTGGGGAGCAAGGCAGCATACATGACAGCTAACTAGCTAGCTAGATAGACAGACAGATCTAGCTAGGTAGCTAGATAGACAGACAGACAGACAGATAGATAAAATAAAAACTGCATAAAGATAAAATAAAAATAAAATAAAAACTCATTCAGTGGTGACCATTGGGGTTGGTGGGGTGATAGATTGCAATACTGTGAGTTTA
Organism: Pogona vitticeps; assembly: GCF_051106095.1. Classification (NCBI taxonomy): domain Eukaryota; kingdom Metazoa; phylum Chordata; class Lepidosauria; order Squamata; family Agamidae; genus Pogona; species Pogona vitticeps. The sequence goes on along the minus strand of NC_135784.1, from coordinate 155,110,509 downwards.
GCAGGAAGAGAACAGAAAGCAGAAAAGCTGTAAGAAGGGTAAGACAAAGGGGACACTTGCCTTGAATGTACAAAGCTGGTAGGTAGAGTGAAAGAACCATATAAAATATGTATCTACTATCCCAAACATGCCATGCAATTGGGACATATTTCTAGAGCACCGCCGGATTCTTTTCCTATGTAGAACCTACATGGGAGCAAGAACATTTTCTCCACATGCTTGTCACTTACTACATGTAGAAAGTGATAACAAAAAGAGGGGAAGAGTCATTGCCCTCCATGCATGGCGAGTTCAGTTGGGTAGGGAATGACGAACAGGGCTTCTAAATTCAGACTGAACCAAGTATTGTGAATTTCAAAAATGTTGTGGTGTCTGATCTGTACAATACTTTCTTTTAGTTTACTTTCAGATATCTATAAAGGAATGCCAGCCACTGAAAAGGCAACAGAAATTTTCTGTGCTGTCTGGAAGCAGAAGCACCCAGAAACATGACAATATCCTTATCAGAAAAGCTGGAAATTACAACTGTCCTAAATTTATTAGTGGAAAATGGATAACTTGGTGGTTTAGGTGTCTGGCTGTGGAGCCATAAATTGGGAATTCAGTTCCCCATGGTACGTCTGGAGAGCAGAGTCAGTCAGTGTGGCCTTGGGCAAGCTACACAGTGCCAGAGTGTCTTCCAGAAGAAGGGAATGGTAATCCATTTCTGAGTACTCTCTACCTGGAAAACTCTGAATTTTTTTTGCCATAAGTCAGAATTGACTTGATGGCACACAGTTATTGGTTCCCATTGTGGTTCAGTGAACAGAGTGATGGACTAGGACTCAGGGTTCGAATCCCTGCTTGGCCATGGAAACTGACTTGGGGGAGTAGGACTGGTAAAACCACTCATTAAATATCTTGCCTTGAAAACCCTGTTATGGTCATCATAAGTCAGTTCCAACTTAACAAGCACATAACAACAAGACAGTAACAAATTTATTAGATACTGTGCTTCAACATCTAGCCAGGATGACTTTTGTTCAGTTTCTTTCTTCCTACACTTTAAGCTCTGCACTGCTCAGTGAAAGGTCTGGAAGACTTATAAGCTTGCTTTTTACAAATGAAATTTTTGTGCTCCTGTAAGTCTTACCCAGGGATGTGGTGGCGCTAAACTGCAGAAGCCTGTGCTGCAGGGTCAGATGACCAAGCAGTTGTAAGATCAAGTCCACACGACAGAGTGAGCTCCCGTAGCTTTGTCCCAGCTCCTCACCAGCCTAGCAGTTCGAAAGCATGCAAATGCGAGTAGATAAATAGGTACCTTCGGTGGGAAGGTAATGGCGTTCCGTGTCTAGTCACGCTAGCCACATGACCACAGAAG